>NW_028322239.1:606060-909090 GCF_059928025.1 Delphinapterus leucas | reverse complement strand
CTGTTCTGTGGTCCCAACATCTGTGTTGTTCACAGTTTCATGATGAGGGCCCTCTGTTGTGAGTTCACACTGGCTGGGATCCCATAGCCTCGCTGCTCCTTGCCGCATGCTAGGAGTTTCCAACTGCGGGATTCCTCACATTTTTTATTCTATGGGTCCTCTGTTTTGAGGGTCCTCCTGCCTGCCTCACTCCCAGCCCCTTGGAGATGTGGGTCGGCTTGTTTGGGCCACATATTCTGGGTTCCTCACCTTTCTATGATTTGGCCACACTGGTGTGAGGCCACTCCTGCCTGGCTTGCTCCCGTTGCCTTGGTGACGTCGGACCTCTGGTGGCAGTTGGAGCCTTCTTGTACGCTCCTCTCCAAGGTGATGAGGGCCCTCTTGCATCAGGCCCTAACTGCTGGGCTCCGCACATTTTCTGATGTGAGCCCACTGGTGCAATGTCACTCCTTCCAGGTTCCCATCCCCATGCGGATTTGGGACTTCTGTTCTGAGGTGCCAACGGCTGGGTTGCTCACAGTGTCAGGATGTGGGCCCTCTGCTGTGAGTTCACTCCGGCATGCATCCCAGAGACTCGGTGCTCTGGGCCACATGCTTGGAGCTTCCAAATGCAGGATTCCTTACCTTTATTCTTCTATGGGCCGTGTGTTGTGAGACACTTCCTGCCTCCCTCACTCTGAGCCCCTTGTTGATGTGGGTGTTCTGGATTGAGGCCACATGTTGTGGGTTCCTCGCCTTTCAGTGATGTGGCACCACTGTGGTGAGAACACTCCTGCCTGGTTCCCATCCCCTTGGTGATGTGGGCCCTCTGGTGAGAGTCTCATCCTGGTTGGGTTCCTCACAGTTCCGTAAGGTTGACCCTCGGCCCTGAGGTCACTCCTGCCTGGCTGGCACACCCCGCCTTGGTGACGTCGGCCCTCTGGCGGCAGCTGGAGCATGCTGGGAGCATTCTCCTCTCGGTGATGAGGACACTCTGGCGTCAGGCCCTAACTCCTGGGCTCCCATACTTTTCTGATGTGTGCCCTCTGGTGGGAGGACACTCCTGTCAGGTTCCCAACCACATGGGAATGTGGGCCTTCTGCTCTGTTGTCCCAACTGCTGGGTTGTTCACAGTTTCGTGATGAGGGCCCTCTGTTGTGAGTTCACACCGGCCGGGATCCCATAGCCTCGCTGTACCTTGCCGCCTGTTGGGAGGTTCCAACTGCGGGATTCCCCACCTTTTTTATTTTATGGGCCCTCTGTTTGAGACACCTACTGCCTGCCTCACTCTGAGCCCCTTGTTGATGTGGGTCCTCTGGTTTAGGCCATATGTTCTGGTTTCTTCACTTTTCTATGATTTGGCCATACTGGTTTGAGGCCACTCCTGCCTGGTTCTGATCCCCTTGGTGATGTGGGCCCTCTGGTGGGAGTCTTATCCTGGCTGGGTTCCTCCCCCTTCTGTGACGTAGGCCCTTGGCTGTGAGGTCATTCCTGCCTGGCTGTCACACGTCACATTGGCGACGTGTGCCCTCAGTTGAGAGTTGGTGCCTGCTAGGAGTCTGCTCCCCTCTGTAATTAGGGCCGTTTGGCGTCCGGCCCTAACTCCTGGGCTCCCAAAATTTTCTGATGTGTGCCCTGTGGTGCGAGTACACTCCTGCCAGGATGCCAACCCCATGGGAATGTGGGCCTTCTGTTCTGTGGTCCCAACAGCTGTGTTGTTCACAGTTTAATGATGAGGGCCCTCTGTTGTGAGTTCACACTGGCTGGGAACCCATAGCCTCGCTGCTCCTTGTCGCATGCTAGGAGGTTCCAACTGCGGGATTCCTCACTTTTTTATTCTATGGGTCCTCTGTTTTGTGGCTCCTCCTTCCTGCCTCACTTCCAGCCCCTTGGAGATGTGGGTCCTCTTGTTTAGGCCACATGTTCTGGGTTCCTCACCTTTCTATTATTTGGCCACACTGGTGTGAGGCCACTCCTGCCTGGATCCGATCCCCTTGGTGATGTGGGCCCTCTGGTGAGAGTCTGATCCTGGCTGGGTACCTCACCCTTCTGTGAGGTGGGCCCTCTGACATGAGGTCACTCCTGCCTGGGTGGCACACGTCGCCTTGGTGACATGGGCCCTCTGTTGGCCATTGGAGTGTGCTGGGAGCCTCCTCCCCTCTTTAATGAGGGCCCTGGATAAAACGCATATGCCCTTCTTGGCCAAGTGCATCATTGTCGACGTACTGCCTCTTTTCCTATGCTTTAAATGCAATTACTGTCTACCTCCTGAAATCGGTTTCCTTCAATTCTGCCCCACTTTCAAGTCTGCTTTGCAGCCTTACTTCAATATATTTTTGGAAGATAGCTGTCATTGATAACTGCAGGTTTGTGAATGACAGTGCCCCTGAGCTCTTTTTTTCAACTAGCTTTCTTTTGAGCTGGCCGCAAAACTGCAGGATTGCTTCAGGCCCTAATCTTGTTCCGGCATGGCACGCTGAGCCTTTGGTTCATTCCTCTTCCTGGTGGGAAATGAGAGTTATATTTGCCCGTGCAGACAGCTACAGCTACTCTCTCATTAGTTCTCCCTATTCCTGTTCATCTTGCGCAGAAATTGCAAACTGTGCCAAACAGGAGATAAAGGCACTGACTGTCCAAGTGGGGAGACTGTTAGTAAAGGGTCTGGAATTGTGAACCCGAGAAAAAGCGGACGAAAACGGACATGCATTTGAAAACGTTTCCCGGTCACATGGTGCACCATACTGTGGGATTCCCATGCATGTTTTAGCTGAAGGAAGAATCCCTTAAACCTGGAGAGTTGGGACCCATGGAACGGGTACCATGACGTATGATTTCAAAGGGTCTGCATTTGCTCATCGAACCTCATCAATACTATCAGCCCGAAGTGTCCAACCTTATGTCTCACTCAGCTCTGTGTGTAGATGAGGTAAATCCAGGTTGCCTCACAAGCACTGAATGAATTATTTAAGAATTGCTCTCTATTTCACTGTCATTGTGTTTTGTTTTTGTAATTAATTTTGATAATGGGATTTATCGGATTTTCTCTGCTGCATTCATGCAGCTGTACACACGCTTGATTCTCTTATGGAGACATATAAATCCATGGGTTTGAAGATTCTTACTAGTAAGGTGTATTGCTAGGCGTTGAATATGGGGTGTATAGTCCATCTCGTTGAGCAAGGGGTAGGTCTTGACTATTACATATTTGACTTATGGAATGGTATCTGTGCTAATTTCTATCTCTGGTTTTATGCAGCACCCCAACTCACCTTTCCCCTTAAGCAAACATAAGTTGGTTTTCTAAATTTGAGACCCTGTTCTGTTTTGTAATTCAGTTCATGTGTAGCCAAGATTACATTCCGTGTATTAGTGATATCTTATGATGTTTCATTTTCTGTGTGACTTATTTCACTTAGAATCATCTTACCTGAATCCACTCATTATGCCACGACGGGCCTGATGACATAGATTTCATTGGTGAGTGATATTCCATTGTACGTATGTACCACAACATCTTTATGCATTTTTCGCTTTCTGGGATATTTAACTTGTACCGTAGACGAGGTTCTTGTAAACAGAGCCGTCTGAAATTTTGGGGTGGCTGTGTGTTTCTGATTTTAATTTCCCTAAGCTATAGGACCATAAGTGGAAGTGCCGTAGGCTCCGTTGCTTTGTTTTTTAGGTGTTTCAGGAAACACCATACACTTCTCCAGAGTGGCTGTTGGCAATTTACATCCCACCCATCAGCATAACAAGGCTCCCTGTTCTCCAAGTCCTGTGCTGCATTTCTGGATTTTACACTTTTTTCAGATGTCCCTTTTCACCGGTGGGCAGTGAGACTTCACTATAGTGCAGATTTCTTTAACATGCTTGCTTGGTTGGCCAAAAAGGGCGTATGCGTTTTTTCCTGAATATATTCAGGAAAAAACGCATACGCCCTTTTTGGCCAAGTGCATCATTGTCGACGTTCTGCCTCTTTTCCTATGCTTTAAATGCAATTCCAGTCTACCCCCTGAAATCGTTTTCCTGCAATTCTGCCCCGCTTTCAAGTCCTCTTCGCAGCCTACCTTCAATATATTTTTGGACGAGAGCTGTCATTTATAACTCTGGAGGTTTTTGAATTACAGTGCCCCGAGCTCCTTTCTTCAAATCACTTTCTTGTGAGCTGGCCGCAAACCCACAGGATTGCTTCAGGCCCTAATCTGCTTCCGGCACGTCATGCTGAGCCTTTGGTTAATTCCTCTTCCTGGTGGGAAATGAGCGTTAAATTTGCCCGTGTAGACACCTACAGCTAGTCTCTCATTGGTTCTCCCTATTCCTGTTCATCTTGCGCAGAAATTGCAAACTGTGCCAAACAGGAGTTTAAAGGCACTGACTCTCCAAGTTGAGAGAGTGTTAGTAAAGGGTCTGGAATGGTGAACCCGAGTAAAAGGGGACAAAATCTGAGATGCATTAGAAAACGTTTCCCGGTCACACGGTGCACTATACTTTGTGTTTCCCATGCATGTTTTAGCTGAAGGAAGAATCCCTTAAACCTGGAGAGTTGGGACCCATGGAATGGGTACCATGCAGTATGACTTCAAAGGGTCTGCATTTGCTCATCGAACCTCACCAATGCTATCAGCCCGAAGTGTCCAACCTAATGTCTCACTCAGCTCTGGGTGTAGATGAGGTAAATCCAGGTTGCATCACAAGCCCTGAATGAATTATTTAAGAATTGCTCTCTATTTCACTGTCATTGTGTTTCGTTTTTTTAATTCATTTTGATAATGGAATTTATCGGATTGTCTCTGCTGCCTTCATGCAGCTGTACACACGCTTGTTTCTCTTATGGAGACATATAAATCCATGGGTTTGAAGATACTTACTAGCCAGGTGTATTCCTAGGCGTTGAATATAGGGTGTTTAGCCCATTTCGTTGAGCAAGGTGTAGGTCTTGACTATTACATATTTGACGTATGGAATGGTATCTGTGCTAATTTCTATCTCTGGTTTTATGCAGCACCCCAACTCACCTTTCCCCTTAAGCAAACATAAGTTGGTTTTCTAAATTTGAGAACCTGTTCTGTTTTGAAATTCAGTTCATGTGTAGCCAAGATTACATTCCATGTATTAGTGATATCTTATGATGTTTCATTTTCTGTGTGACTCATTTCACTTAGAATCATTGTACCTGAATCCACTCATTATGCCACGACGGGCCTGATGACATAGATTTCATTGGTGAGTGATATTCCATTGTACGTACGTACCACAACTTCTCTATGCATTTTTCGCTTTCTGGGATATTTAACTTGTACCGTAGACGTGGTTCTTGTAAACAGAGCCGTCTGAAACTTTGGGGTGGCTGTGTGTTTTTGATTTTAATTTCCCTAAGCTATAGGACCATAAGTGGATGTGCCGTAGGTTCCGTTGCTTTGTTTTTTAGGTGGTTCAGGAAACACCATACACTTCCCCAGAGTGGCTCTTGGCAATTTACATCCCACCCATCAGCATAACAAGGCTCCCTCTTCTCCATGGCCTGTGCTGCCTTTCTGGATTTTACACTTGTTTCAGATGGCCCTTTTGACCCGGGGGCAGTGAGACTTCATTGTAGTGCAGATTTCTTTAACATGCTTGCTTGGTTGGCCAAAAAGTGCGTATGTTTTTTTTCCTGAATATATTCTGGAAAAAAAGCATACGCCCTTTTTGACCAAGTGCATCAATGTCGACGTTCTCCCTCTTTTCGTATGCTTTAAATGCAAATCCAGTCTACCCCCTGAAATCGTTTTCCTGCAAATCTGTCCCGCTTTCAAGTCCTCTTTGCAGCCTTCCTTCAATATATTTTTGGACGATAGCTGTCATTTATAACGCTGAAGGTTTGTGAATTACAGTGCCAGTGAGCTCCTTTCGTCAAATCACTTTATTGTGAGCTGTCCGCAAAGCCGCAGGATTGCTTCAGGCCCTAATTTGGTTCCCTCACGGCATGCTGAGCCTTTTGTTATTTCCTCTTCCTGGTGGGAAATGAGCGTTAAATTTTCCCGTGCAGACACCTACAGCTACTCTCTCATTGGTTCTCCCTATTCCTGTTCATCTAGCCAGAAATTGCAAACTGTGCCAAACAGGAGGTTAAAGGCACTGACTCTCCAAGTGGGGAGAGTGTTAGTAAAGGGTCTGGAATGGTGAACCCGAGTAAAAGGGGACGAAAACGGACATGCATTTGAAAACGTTTCCCAGTCACACGGTGCACCATACTGTGGGTTTCCCATGCATGTTTTAGCTGAAGGAAGAATCCCTTAAACCTGGAGAGTTGGGACCCATGGAATGGGTACCATGCAGTATGACTTCAAAGGGTCTGCATTTGCTCATCGAACCTCACCAATGCTATCAGGCTGAAGTGTCCAACCTTATGTCTCACTCACCTCTGGGTGTAGATGAGGTAAATCCAGGTTGCATCACAAGCCCTGAATGAATTATTTAAGAATTGCTCTCTATTTCACTCTCATTGTGTTTTGTTTTTGTAATTCATTTTGATAAGGGTATTTATCGGATTTACTCTGCTGCATACATGCAGCTGTACACACGCTTGATTCTCTTATAGAGACATATAAATCCATGGGTTTGAAGATTCTTACTAGTCAGGTGTATTGCTAGGCGTTGAATATAGGGTTTTTAGACCATCTCGTTGAGCAAGGGGTAGATCTTGACTATTACATATTTGACTTATGGAAGGGTATCTGTGCTAATTTCTATCTCTGGTTTTATGCAGCACCCAAACTCACCTTTCCCCTTAAGCAAACATAAGTTGGTTTTCTTAATTTGAGACCCTGTTCTGTTTTGCAATTCAGTTCATGTGTAGCCAAGATTACATTCGGTGTATTAGTGATTTCTTATGATGTTTCATTTTCTGTGTGACTTATTTCACTTAGAATCATCGACCTGAATCCACTCATTATGCCACGACGGGCCTGATGACATTGATTTCATTGCTGAGTGGTATTCCATTGTACATACGTACCACAACTTCTTTATCCATTTTTCACATTCTGGGATATTTAACGTGTACTGTACACGAGGTTCTTGTAAACAGAGCCGTCCGAAACTTTGGGGTGGCTGTGTGTTTTTGATTTTAATTTCCCTAAGCTATACGACCATAATTGGAAGTGCCGTAGGCTCCGTTGCTTTGTTTTTTAGGTGTTCCAGGAAACACCATACACTTTTCCAGAGTGGCTGTTGGCAATTTACATCCCATTCATCAGCATAACAAGGCTCCCTGTTCTCCATGGCCTGTGCTGCCTTTCTGGATTTTACACTTTTTTCAGATGGCCGTTTTGACCGAGGGGCAGTGAGACTTCATTGTAGTGCAGATTTCTTTAACATGCTTGCTTGGTTAGCCAAAAAGTGCGTATGCGTTTTTTCCTGTATATTCAGGAAAAAACGCATACGCCCTTTTTGGCCAAGAGCATCATTGTCGACGTTCTGCTTCTGTTCCTATGCTTTAAATGCAATTCCCGTCTACCCCCTGAAATCGTTTTCCTGCAATTCTGCCCCGCTTTCAAGTTCTCTTCGCAGCCTTCCTTCAATATATTTTTGGACGATAGCTGTCATTTATAACTCTGCAGGTTTGTGAGTTACAGTGTCCCTGAGCTCCTTTCTTCAACTCGCTATCTTTTGAGCTGGTCGCAAACCCACAGGATTGCTTCAGGCCCTAATCTGCTTCCAGCACGGCATGTTGAGCCTTAGGTTATTTCCTCTTCCTGGCGGGAAATGAGCTTTAAATTTGCCCGTGCAGACACCTACAGCTAGTCTCTCATTGGTTCTCCCTATTCCTGTTCATCTTGAGCAGAAATTGCAAACTGTGCCAAAGAGGAGGTTAAAGCAGTGACTCTCCAAGTAGGGAGAGTGTTAGTAAAGGGTCTGGAATGGTGAACCCGAGTAAAAGGGGAGGAAAACTGAGATGCATTTGAAAACGTTTGCCGGTCACATGGTGCACCATACTGTGGGTTTCCCATGCATGTTTTAGCTGAAGGAAGAATCCCTTAAACCTGGAGAGTTGGGACCCTTGGAATGGGTACCATGCAGTATGACTTCAAAGTGTCTGCATTTGCTCACTGAACCTCACCAATGCTATCAGCCCGAAGTGCCCAACCTTATGTCTCACTCAGCTCTGGGTGTAGATGTGGTAAATCCAGGTTGCATCACAAACCCTGAATGAATTATTTAAGAATTGCTCTCTATTTCACTGTCCTTGTGTTTTGTTTTTGTAATATATTTTGATAATGGGATTTATCGGATTTTCTCTGCTGCATTCATGCCGCTGTACACACGCTTCATTCTCTTACGGAGACATATGAATCCATGGGTTTGAAGATTCTTACTAGTCAGGTGTATTCCTAGGCGTTGAATATGGGGTGTTTAGTCCATTTCGTTGAGCAAGGGGTAGGTCTTGACTATTACATATTTGGCTTATGAAAAGGTATCGGTGTTAATTTCTATCTCTGTTTTGATGCGGGACCCCAACTCACCTTTCCCCTTAAGCAAGCATAAGTTGGTTTTCTAAATTTGAGGCCCGGTTCTGTTTTGTAATTCAGTTCATGTGTAGCCTAGTTTACATTCCGTGTATTAGTGATATCTTATGATGTTTCATTTTCTGTGTGACTTATTTCACTTAGAATCATGGTACCTGAATCCACTTATTATGCCGCGACGGGCCTGATGACATAGATTTCATTGCTCACTGATATTCCATTGTACGTACGTACCACAACTTCTTTATCCATTTTTCACATTCTGGGATATTTAACTTGTACCGTAGACGAGGTTCTTGTAAACAGAGCCGACCGAAACTTTGGGGTGGCTGTGTGTTTTTGATTTTAATTTCCCTAAGCTATAGGACCATAAGTGGAAGTGCCGTAGGCTCCGTTGCTTTGTTTTTTAGGTGTTCCAGGAAACACCATACACTTCTCCAGAGTGGCTGTTGGAAATTTACATCCCGCCCATCAACATAACAAGGCTCCTGGTTCTCCATGCCCTGTGCTGCCTTTCTGGATTTTACACTTTTTTCAGATGTCCCTTTTGACCGGGGGGCAGTGAGACTTCATTGTAGTGCAGATTTCTTTAACATGCTTGCTTGGTTGGCCAAAAAGGGCGTATGCGTTTTTTCCTGAATATATTCAGGAAAAAACGCATACGCCGTTTTTGGCCAAGTGCATCATTGTCGACATTCTGCCTCTTTTCCTATGCTTTAAGTGCAATTCCAGTCTACCCCCTGAAATCGTTTTCCTGAAATTCTGCCGTCTTTCAAGTTCTCTTCGCAGACTTACTTCAATATATTTTTGGACGATAGCTGTCATTCATAACTCTGCAGGTTTGTGAATTAGAGTGCACTTGAGCTACATTCTTCAACTCGTTTCCTTGTGAGCTGGCAGCAAAACCGCAGGATTGCTTTAGGCCCTAATCTGTTTCCAGCAGGGCATGCTGAGCCTTTGGTTAATTCCTCTTCCTGGTGGGAAATGAGCATTACATTTGCCCGTGCCGACACATACAGCTAGTCTCTCATTGGTTCTTCCTTTTCCTGTTCACCTTGCGCAGATTTTGCAAACTGTGCCAAACAGGAGGTTAAAGGCACTGACTCTGCAGGTGGGGAGACTGTTAGTAAAGCATCTGGAATGGTGAACCCGGGTACCAGGGGACGAAAACTGAGATGGACTTGAAAACATTTCCCAATCACACGGTGGACCATACTCTGGGTTTCCCATGCATGTTTTAGCTGAAGGAAGAATCCCTTAAACCTGTAGAGTTGGGACCCATGGAAAGGGTACCATGCAGTATGACTTCAAAGGGTCTGCATTTGCTCATCGAACCTCACCAATGCTATCAGCCCGAAGTGTCCAGCCTTATGTCTCACTCAGCTCTGGGTGTAGATGTGGTAAATCCAGGTTGCATCACAAGCCCTGAATGAATTATTTAAGAATTGCTCTCTATTTCACTGTCATTGTGTTTTGTATTTGAAAATTATTTTGATAGTGGGATTTATGGGATTTTCACTGCTGCCTTTATGCCACTGTACACACGCTTGATACTCTTACGGAGACATATAAATCCATGGGTTTTTAGATTCTTACATGTCAGGTATATTCCCAGGCGTTGAATATGGGGTGTTGTGTCCATTTTGTTGAGCAAGGAGTAGGTCTTGTCTATTACATATTTGGCTTATGGAACGGTATCTGTGCTAATTTCAATCTGTGGTTTTATGCAGCACCCCAACTCAGCTTTCCCCTTAAGCAAGCATAAGGTGGTTTTCTAAATTTGAGACCCCGTTCTGTTTTGTAATTCAGGTCATTTGTAGTCACGTTTACATGCCATGTATTTGTAATATTGTATGTCTTTTTATTTTTGAATTATGTGACTTCGAATGATCATACGTAACTCCTCTGTGGTTGTTACAACTGGCCATATTTCACTGATTTTCAGGCTGAGTAATATTCCACTCTACATAAGTGCCACATCGCTATCCATTTTTTCCCTCCAGAGACATATAAATTATATCCTAGTCGAGGATCTTTTAAACAGAGAGGCGGTAAACATTGGGGTGCCTGTGTCCTCTCCATTTTTGTCTTTCCCAAGATATACGTCCATGAGTACAAGTGCCCTGTGCTCTGTAGCTCATTTTTTAGATGCTTTAGTAAACACAATACACTTCTCAAGAGTGACCATTGGCAATATACATTTCCACTATAAGCCTCACAGGGCTCCCTTTTCTCCTTGCCCTGTCCTGCATTTCTGGTGTTTACACTTTATGACGAAGGCTCTTCTGACCGATTCGAAGTGATATGTTTTGTAGTACTGATTTCCAGTGCCCACCTGTTTGGTTGGCTAAAAAAGTGTATGCCTTTTTCTTGAATATATACAGAAAAAGACGCATACACCCTTTTTGGCCAACTACAATGTTGGCAATGTTCAGCCCCTTTTCTTGTGCTTAATGGCGAGTCCTTTCTACCTCTTCCAATCCCTTTCCTGCCATTCTCCGTTGCTTACAAGTCCTTTTCTCTGACTTTCCTCAAGACATTTTTCAGTGAGAGATATTTTCAACTCTGCAGTTTCGTGAATTTTAGCGGCGCTGAGTTCCATTTTTCAACTTGGGTTTATGGGAACTGGCCACAAAGCAGCGGGATTTCCTCAAGCCCTATTCTGTTTCCATGGGCAACACTAGCCTTTGGTCAATTCGTCTTCCTGATTGGAAATTAGAGTGACATGTGCCTGTCCGAACACCTAGGACTTGTCTCTCATTGTTCCTCCTCCTTCTGCTTCATCCTCTGGACAAATTCCAAACTGTATGCAACAGGATGTTGACAGTGCTGACATCTCCAAGTGGGGAGACTGTTCGTAAAGACGCTGGAGGGGTGAACCCGAGCACCAGGAGATGAGGAGATGAGATGCCTTTTCCAAACTCTTCCCGATCAGACGGTATACCATCTTCTGGGTGTGACAGGCATGTTTTAGCGTAGGAAGTGTCCCATTCATGTGAGGAGAACACCAGGGCTTTTTCAAAATCACTGTCTCTCCACAACCCAAACTGGGGAATTTTTTAAGCTACGGCTACACATATGATCATTAAGGGCCTTGGGAAGTAGGCAGAGTCCAAACTTTAGATGATTGAAGTCTTCAGGGTCAGAAGCACTCACCACCGTCTTTCCTTAGGTTCCATTTTAACTGTCATTAATAGATGATGTCAATAAAAATATCTATTCTTTTTTCAGATTATTTCCCCTTATAAGTTATTGCAAAATATTGAGTGTAGTTCCCTGTGCTATACAGTAGTTCCTTGTTGATGATCGATTTTATACATAGCAGTGTGTATGTGTTAATCCCAAACTGTTAATTTATCCCTCCTCCCACCTTTCCCCTTTGGTAATAATAAATTATAAGATTTTATACTTCTCAGAAATGGGGGAGCTGAAAGAGAGGTATCATTTTCAATGGAAAAGCATTTAAAACAAGATTGAAGCTTTAACCAAGATTATTAGATGTACATCCTTGGAAAAAAATCACTTCGTTTCTCTAGTATTGACCTGACAAATAAGACAAACCGTTTCACTGAACTTGCTTATAATAAAGTGATGGAAATATCAAATGGAAGTGTTAGAAACATCTTATTTTACCCGAGCCTTATACACTGTTCTATGTTAATTACAGTTTGGCTCACACATCTGTTCATTGAAGTTACAAGGTTCTCAATTTCTGTTACTGATCCTCCAGAGTGGACCCCAACAAGTGTCCCCATGCCCAGTGTCATTGGAGCCAACAGATTGAGACTGAGTTTGGTTCAGAAGCAAAGGAAACTTTATATTTTGATCAGAGAATGGAGAGGTGAGAGCATGTGCTACCCCATGGGCTGTGGGCTGGGCTGCTGTGTAGAGATCCTGTCAGAGTCAGTGGGAGGGAGGGGGCGGAGCTCTCGAGGGCCCGGTTGGCTGCAGCTCAGGCTCTATATCACGGAGTCTGCACTGTGCCCCAGGAGCTGAGGTGTCAACCCAGCCATTCTGCACTAGGAAATCTGGTCTGAAGTGCCGGCTGTTGAACCTCTGTATGCGGGAACCTAGGAGCACGTGAAATTAGACAAAGCACAATGGAAAAAAAAGGTTAGACTTTATTTTATTGCCCAGATTCTATTTTTATCTCCCAGGGATTTTTAAGGGGCTTTGCCTGGGACAAACCCCTCTTCTGCATTTTGTCCCCTTCCTCATTCTTAGAGTGCTGAGGGTGCAGACCCTTCATCTGTAACTGCTGAGTGCTGAGTTTGGAGCCCTCATACCCGTGGGCAAGGGTCTGAAATTCTCCCCAGCAGTCTCCAGGTGACGTTGATTGTCCGCAGGCCTCCTGCCTCCCTGCTCGTCCGCCTGAGCACAAGTATTGGTAGTGTTATAGATTCTAATGACCTTTAAGGGTCCAGGAAGGAGATGTGCAGTGACGCTGTGAGGTCCAGTTTCACCCCGCCCCACATTTGTTCGGCCACCTTAGGCTGACCGTTTCTGCCAGCCTAGATGCTCTGACCAGTAGTCTGTGCTTTCTTCAGTTAGGCCCCTGAATTAACGTAAAAACAGCACCAGGTGTCAGGACCCTGCCTGCTCAACTCCAAGACAGTCCAGGGTCAGTGGTGATGAAGGACCATGATGGCCACTGGGTCAACAGCCTTTTGAAGTAAACAGGAGTCCAGCCGGTCTTATTGGCCACCATGATCACAGTGTCTGTAGGATTTTCTATGGTGACAGCGTGATATACGGTTCCCCCGCCAAGATTATTACCTCCCCTCTGGGCGCAGTAAGTCCTGCAAGCAGTAGTCTACTCTTTTGGGACACACTCTTGTTGTTTTATGAGAGAAACTCCAGGTCAAGTGATGGTCACACGAGTCGTCATGGTGCCCCTTTGCCCCAGTTATCTCTCTGGAGGTTGGAGTTGGAGGACTTCCTCACTCAAGGTCAGTGTGCCCACGGAGCAAACCCTGCAACTTCAGGGCATCGTTGGGTGTTAGGATCACCACGTGGGGTCCTTTTCCCTTAGGAGGGAGGTGGCCTTTTGGGCTGCTGATTTCCAGGTTTTCAGATACTGCCAGTATCTTGGCCAGATGTGGCGGTGGGCCAAGCCCCTTGGTGACCGTAGTTTATCCTACCTGGATGGCATTCTTGCATTGTTCCATTTCAAGTGGTCCCAGGTTTTGCACTAATACTCCAATGGTGATTCACCGTTCACCAGGAAAGTAAAGGTCAAAGGGTTTAACTAAATTAGGGAGTTCCAGGGCAAGGGTCTGAATTGACTGCTCTTTCCATTCTTGAAAGGCCACTTCTAGATTCTATTCAAAAGGATCATCATCTTTTCCTTTCAGTGTTTCATATAGAGGCCCAGCTAGTAGACTGTAGTTAGGGATCCAGAAGCAGCAAACCCTGGCCTCGCCAGGAATCTCTAAGCTGTCTTCTAGTTTTAGAAATGGGTAAGGCTGTAAATTGTTTCTTCCCTTTCCTGGGTTGGGCTTCTCCGACCTTCTCTGAGAATGAAGCCCAGGCAGGTCACCGTAGTCTGTGATATTTGAGCTTTTTCTTGGACAACTTGTATCCTTTATTGGCTTGGTAGTTCAGAGGTCTCCTTAGTAGGGCTGGCGATCAGAATGTCGTCTGCATATTGAAGGAGTGTTTCCTTTTCCAGAGGTAGAACTTTTAGGTCTTTAGCTGAGCTTTCCCCAAAGATGGTGGGGGAATTTTTGAACCCTTGGGGCAACACGGCCCGGAAGTATTGTTTTAGTTTTATGTTGAGTCCTGCCACTCACAAGCCAAAATTTCTTGTGACTCTGGGACTAGTAGAATACAAAAGAAGGCATCATTGAAGACTAATACAGAATACCAAGTCCTGGTGGTTGGTAGAATGACCAGCAGGGTGCAGGATTTAGGAACTACTGGAGGTATATCCTCGGTGGCTTCACTGACTGTCCTGACATCCTTTACCAGGACTCCAGCAGCCCATGGGGCTCTCGAGGTCAGGCCAATCCCACGATATGGAGCTCACCTGGACAGGTACCCCACCCCCACCCCAGCCCACGGGGCTCTCGTGTTCAGGCCCCTCCCAGGATATGGGGTTCCCTGGGCAGGTTCCCCTGCAGCCCATGGGGCTCTCGTGGTCAGGCCCCTCCCAGGATACAGAGCTACCCTTGCAGATACCGTGGCAGGGCTGGGCACACAGGAACCGTGCACATCGCCCTCATTTCAGAGCACTCCCAGCTCACCTGTCACTCAGATCTGACACAGAGCACCTCAGAGCAGGACTTGAACTAACAAACAGCAGCTCCGACAGGTCTGTGACCCTGGGCATCACTCTGTGTGGCCTCCCCCCACCTGGTCTTCCAGAGACTTCCACTGCACCCGGGGCACCAGTCCTCTGTCTCCACCCAACATCCACCCTCCTCTCCCTGACTCCTGGGTTCCTCTCATTAGGAGAGGGTTTTCTTGAAGTTGTCTCCCACTCATGGGCCAGATAATATAATTAGAAAACAAGCCAGAGCTGCAGCCCCTTGTCTATCCTGACTCTCAGGAGCCCACATCTGTTTCTTGGACCTGGCCGATTCAGCAAATTCCAGTTTCTGCAACTGTGAGCCCCTGAGGGGTAATTATTGGCTGGCCTGGGAAGCCTGACCGTGCCGGCCAGCCCTCCCCTGGTGTGCCTGGGTTGAGATCAATATAAACACCGCTCCAGGCAGCAAGAGCCCCTGCAGCTGTGCCTGACGCCATTTTCTCTGCCCTGTCAGCAGTCTCGGGGCTGGACTGGTGGGAGGGAGTGAGAGGCCACGGCTTTGTGGGTGGCCCAGTGTGAGTGGGGCTCTGCTGGACTTTCTGCAGCAGTTGCCAAGATGCCACCTGCTAAAGAAGAGGATGTGTCACCGATACCTGCTGCTGGAATTTCTCCCTGGACAGAGGTGAGTGAGGGAGAAAGCAGTGGGGGCCGGGACAGCAGGGGTATCTCAGGCAGGGAAATGGAAAGCTTCCAGAAGAGCACCCAGGGCCAGGACCATCCTGGCTGGCCTGCAGGCACCAAGTCGGCTGGCATGCTGTCGCTCATGTGGCTCCATGGCCCTTCCTCTAGGCTTTCAAGTCCTTGTACATATTCAGGTGTTTTACCCGGGAAGGGTGGGAACATTTCAGCAGCAGCTGGCCTGGGGCTCGGCCCACGTTTACTCACAGATGCCTCGGCATGGGCCCCCAGCTTTGCAATGAGGACGCTTGTTGCGTGGGGCCTGCTGGCTGAATGGGAGATGATTCCCCACCACTGACCAACTTCAGAATTGTTTACAACTGGAGCAAGTGCCCTGATACGGTTTTCCTCTGTGTAACTAGTGTGTTCTGTTTTTTTTTTCTTTTTTTCGTTTTTGGTTCAAGGTAGATTTTATTCCTCTTTTTTGTATTTACAGATATAAGCATGGAAATAATTTATTCATATAAATACATGTATGTGAAGGGAAGAATATTTTTTCTGTTTTACTTTTTGTAATTTTGAATTTATTTTATTTTTTTATACAGCAGGTTATTTTTGGTTATCGATTTTATACATATAAATGTATACATGCCAATCCCAATCTCTCAACTCCTCCCACCACCACCCCCCAACAGCTTTCCCCCCTTGGTGTCCATACGTTTGTTGTCTACATCTGTTGCTCTATTTCTGCCTTGCAAAACGGTTCATCTGTACAATTTTTCTAGGTTCCACATATATGCATTAATATACAAGATTTGTTTTTCTCTTTCTGACTTACTTCACTCTGTATGACAGTCTCTAGATCCATCAACGTCTCTACAAATGACCCAATTTCATTCCTTTTTATGGCTTAGTAATATTCCATTTTATATATGTACCTCATCTTTATGCATTCGTCTGTCTGTGGGCATTTAGGTTGCTTCCATTACCTGGATATTGTAAATAGTGATGCAATGAACATTGCGGTGAATGTCTCTTTTTGATTTATGGTTTTGTCTGGGTATAGGCCCAGTAGTGAGATTGCTGTATCATATGGTAATTCTATTCTTAGTTTTATAAGAAACTCCATAATCTCCACAGTGACTGTATCAATTTACATTCCCAACAATAGTGGAAGAGGGTTCCTTATCTCCACACCCTTTCCAGCATCTGTTGTTTGTAGATTTTCTGATGATGCCCATTCTAACAGGTGTGAGGTGATACACCATGGATGAGTCTATTTCGTTGAGCAAAGAGTAGGTCTTGTCTATTACATATTTGGCTTATGGAACGGTATGTGTGCTCATTTCAATCACTGGTTTTATACAGCACCCCAACTCAACTTTCCCCTTAAGCAAGCATAAGTTTTTATCTAAATGTGAGAGTCTGTTCGGTTTTGTAATTCAGTTTATGTGTAGCCAAGTTTACACTCTCTCTATTCGTGATATCTTATGATAATTATCTTACTCTGTGTGACCTATTTCTCTTAGAATCATCATACTTAAATCCACTCAATTTGCTGCTACAGGCCTGATGACATTGATTTCATTGCTGAGTGATATTCCGTTGTACGTAAGTAGCACAACTCCTTTATCCATTTTTTTCTTTCTGGGATATTTAATTTGTACTGGACTCGAGGTTCTTGGAAACACAGCAGCCCTAAATTTTGTGTTGGCTGTGTCTTCTTGATTTTAATTTTCCTAAGCTATAGGGCCAAAAGTGGAAGTGCCCTAGGGTCTGTAGCTTTGTTTGTCAGATGTTTCAGGATACACCATAAACATCTCCAGAGTGTCTGTTGGCAATTTACATCCCGCCCATCAGCATAACAAGGCTCCCTTTTCTCCATGGCCTGTCCTGTGTTTCTGGTTTTTACACTGTTTTAAATGGCCCTTTTGAGGAATGGGAAATGAGACTTCATTGTAGTGCAGATTTCCATTGCTCCAGTGCTTGGTTGGCCAAAAAGGGCATATGCATTTTTTCCTGAATATATTCAGGAAAAAATGTATATGCACTTTTGTCCAAGTGCATCACTGTCAAAGATCTGCCACATTTCACATGCTTTAAATGCAATTCCAATCTTCCTCCTGAAATATGATTCCTGCAATTCTGCCTCGTTTTCAAGTCCTCTTTGCAGACTTACTTCAATATATTTTTGCCAATAGCTGTCATTTATAACTCTGCAGGTTTGTGAATTACAGTGCCCGTGATTTCCTTTCTTAACTCGTTTCCTTGAAAGCTGGCCACAGAACCGCAGGTGTGCTTCAGGCCATAATCAGGGTCCGGCATGGCACTCTGAGCCGTTGGGTAATTCCTCTTCCTGGTGGGATATTAGAGTTCAATGTGCCCCTCCAGACACCTGCCTCACTCCCAGGCCCTTGGTGATGTCTGTCCTCTGGTTTGAGGCCACATGTGCTGGATTCCTCACCTTTGGCTGATGTGGCCCCACTGGTGTGAGGACACTCCTGCTTGGTTCCCATCCCCTTGGTGATGTGGGCCCTCCGGTGAGAGTCTGATCCTGGTTGGGTTACTCACACTTCTGTGAGGTGGTCCTTCTTCTCTGAGGTCACGCCTGCCTGGCTGGCACACTCCGCCTTGGTGACGTCGGCCATCTGGTGGGAGTTGGTGCCTGCTGGGAGTCTCCTCCCCTCGGTAATGAGGGCCCTCTGGCGTCAGGCCCTAACTCCTGGGCTCCCAAAATTTTCGGATGTGCGCCCTGTGGTACGAGTACATTCCTGCCAAGTTCACAACCTCATGGGAATGTGGGCCTTCTGCTCTGAAGTCCCAACGGTGGGTTGCTCAGTTTCATGATGAGGCCCCTCTGGTGTGAGTTCACTCCAGCCTGGATCCCATAGCCACGCTGCTCCTGGCCACCTGCTGGGAGGTTATAACTGCAGGATTCCTCACCTTTTTTCTTCTATGGGCCCTTTGTTTTGAGACTCCTCCTGCCTGCCTCACTCCCAGCCCCTTGGTGATGTGTGTCCTCTGGTTTGAGGCCACGTGTGCTGGGTCCCTCACCTTTTGATGATGTGGCCCCACTGGTGTGAGGACACTCCTGCCTGGTTCCTATCCCCTTGATGATGTGGGCCCTATCTTGAGAGTCTGATCATGGCTGGGTTCCTCACCCTTCTGTGAGGTGGGTCCTCTGCTGTGAGGTCACTCCTGCCTGGCTGGCACACCCCGCCTGCACAACATCGGCCCTCTTGTGGCAGGTGTAGCCTGCTGGGAGCCTCCTCCCCTCGGTGATGAGGGCCCTCTTGCGTCAGGCCCTAACTGCTGGGTACCCACATTTTCTGATACGTGCTAAGTGGTGCGAGGACACTCCTGCCAAGTTCCCATCCCCATGGGGATGTGGGCCTTCTGCTCTTAGGTCCCAATGTCTGGGTTGCTCACAGTTTCATGATGTGACCCCTCTGCTGTGAGTTACTGCAGCCTGGATCGCATAGACTCAGTGCTCTGGGGCGCCTGCTGGGAGGTTCCCACTGCAAGATTCCTCAGCTTTTTTATTCTATGGGCCCTGTGTTGTGAGGCTCCTCCTGCCTGCCTCACTCCGAGCCCCTTGGAGATGTGGGTCCTCTGGTTTAGGCCACATGTGCTGGGTTCCTCACCTTTCTATCATGTGGCCACACAGGTGTGAAGACAGTCCTGCCTGGTTCAGATCCCATTGGTGATGTGGGCCCTCTGGTGAGAGTCTTATCCTGGCTGGGTTCCTCACACTTCTGTGAGGTAGGCCCTCTGCTGTGAGGTCACTCCTGCCTGGCTGTCACATGTCACCTTGGCGACATGGGCCCTCAGTTGGGAGTTGGTGCCTGCTTGGAGTCTCCTCCCCTTGGTAATGAGGGCCCTCTGGCGTCAGGCGCTAACTTCTGGGCTTCCAAAATTCTCTGATGTGTGCCCTGTGGTGCGAGTACACTTATGCCATGTTCCCAACCACATGGGAATGTGGGCCTTCTGCTCTGAGGTCCAAACGGCTGGGTTGTTCACAGTTTCATGATGAGGGCCCTCTGTTTTGAGTTCAGTCAGGTCTGGATCCCATAGCCTCGCTGCTCCTGGCCGCCTGCTAGGAGTTTCCAACTGCGGGATTCCTCACCATTTTTATTCTATGGTCCCTGTTTTGAGGCTCCTCCTGTCTGCCTCACTCCCAGCCCCTTGGTGATATGTGTCCTCTGGTTTGAAGCCATGTGTGCTGGGTCACTCACAGTTCGGTGATGAGGTCCCACTGGTGTGAGGACACTCCAGCCTGGTTCCCATTCCCTTGGTGATGTGGGCCCTGTGGTGAGAGTCTGATCCTCTTTGTGTTCCTCACACTTTTGTGAGGTGGGCCCTCTGCTCTGAGGTCACTCCTGCCTGGCTGGCACATCCCGCATTGGCAATGGCGGCCCTCTGGTAGCAGTTGGAGCCTGCTGTGAGCCTCCTCTCTTCGGTGATGAGAGCCCTCTGGCGTCAGGCCCTAACGGCTGGGCTCCCCACATTTTCTGATGTGTGCCCACTGGTGCGATGACACTCCTGCTTGGTTCCCTTCCCCATGGGGATGTGGGCCTTGTGTTCTGAGGTCACAACGGCTGGTTTGCTCACAGTTTCATGATGAGGGCCCTCTGTTGTGAGTTCATCACTGCCTGAATCCCATAGCCCTGGTGCTCTGGGATGCCTGCTGGGATGTTCCAACTGCTGGATTCCTCACCTTTTTTATACAATGGGCCATGTGTTGTGAGGTTAATCCTGCCTGCCTCACTCTGAGACCCATGGTGATGTGGGTCCTCTGGTTTGAGACCACATTTCCTAGGTACCTCAACTTTTGATGATGTGGCCCCACGGGTGTGATGACACTCCTGCCTGGTTCACAGCCCCTTGCTGATGTGGGCACTCTGGTGAGAGTCTGATCCTGGCTGGGTTCCTTACCATTCTGTGAGGTGGGCTCTCTGATGTGAGGTCACTCCTGCCTGGCTGGCTCACATCGCCTTGGCGATGTGGGCCCTCTGTTGGCCACGAAAGCATGCTGGGAGCCTCCTACCCTCTTTAATGAGGGCCCTGAAAAAACGCATATGCACTTTTTGACCAAGTGCATCATTGTCGAGGATCTGCCTCTTCTCCTATGCTTTCAGAGCACTTCCCGTCTACCTCCTGAAATAATATTCCTGGAATTCTGCCCCGCTTTCAAGTCCTCTTTGCAGCCTTACTTCAATATATTTTTGTTTGATACCTGCCATTTATAACTCTGCAGGTTTGTTAATTACAGTGTCCCTGAGCTACTTTCTTCAACTCGCTTTCTTGTGACCTGGCCGCAAAACCACAGGATTGCTTCAGGCCATAAAATGGTTTCTGCACAGCATGCTGAGCCTTTGGTAAATTCCTTTTTCTGGTGGGAAATGAGTGTTAAATTTGCCCGTGCAGACACCTACAGCTAGTCTCTCATTCGTTCTCCCTATTCCTGTTCATCTTGCGCAGATATTGCAAACTGTGCCAAACAGGAGGTTAAAGGCACTGACTCTCCAAGTGGGTAGAGAGTTAGTAAAGTGTCTGGAATGGCGAACCCGAGTACTAGGGGACGAAAACTGAGAGGCATTTAAAATCGCTTCCCAGTCACACGGTGGACCATACTCTGGGATGCAGATGCATGTTTTAGGTGAAGGAAGAATACCGTAAACCTGGAAAGTTGGGACCCATGGAATGGGTACCATGCAGTATGACTTCAAAGGGTCTGCATTTGCTCATCGAACCTCACCAATGCTATCAGCCCGAAGTGTCCAACCTTATGTCTCACTCAGCTCTGGGTGTAGATGTGGTAAATCCAGGTTGCATTACAAGCCCTGCATGAATTATTTAAGAATTGCTCTCTATTTCAGTGTCATTGTGTTTTGATTTGTAATTCATTTTGATAATGGGATTTATCGGATTTTCTCTGCTGCATTCATGCCGCTGTACACAGGCTTCATTCTCTTCTGTAGACATATAAATCCATGGGTTTGAAGATTCTTACTAGTCAGGTGTATTCCTAGGCTTTGAATATGTGGTGTTTAGTCCATTTCGTTGAGCAAGTGGTATGTCTTGACTATTACATATTTGGCTTATGGAAAGGTATCTGTGCTAATTTCTATCTCTGGTTTGATGCAGCACCCCAACTCACCATTCCCCTTAAGCAAGCATAAGTTGGTTTTCTAAATTTGAGACCCTGTTCTGTTTTGTAATTCAGTTCATGTGTAGCCAAGTTTACATTCCGTGTATTAGTGATATCTTATGATGTTTCATTTTCTGTGTGACTTATTTCACTTAGAATCATCGTAGCTGAATCCACTCATTATGCCGCAACGGGCCTGATGACATAGATTTCATTGGTGAGTGATATTCCATTGTACGTACTTACCACGACTTCTTTATCTATTTTTCACATTCTGGGATATTTAACTTGTACCGTAGACGAGGTTCTTGTAAACAGAGCCGTCCGACACTTTGGGGTGGCTGTGTGTTTTTGATTTTAATTTCCCTAAGCTATAGGACCATAATTGGAAGTGCCGTAGGCTCCATTGCTTTGTTTTTTAGGTGTTCCAGGAAACACCGTACACTTCTCCAGAGTGGCTGTTAGCAATTTACATCCCGCCCATCAGCACAACAAGGCACCCTGTTCTCCATGGCCTGTGCTGACTTTCTGGATTTTACACTTTTTTCAGATAGCCCTTTTGACGGGGGGACAGTGAGACTTCATTGTAGTGCAGATTTCTTTAACATGCTTGCTTGGTTGGCCAAAAAGTGCGTATGCGTTTTTTCCTGAATATATTCAGGAAAAAAGGCATACGCCCTTTTTGGCCAAGAGCATCATTATCGACGTTCTGCCTCTTTTCCTATGCTTTAAATGCAATTCCCGTCTACCCCCTGAAATCGTTTTCCTGCAATTCTGCCATGCTTACAAGTTCTCTTGGCAGCCTTCCTTCAATATATTTATGGATGATAGCTGTCATTTATAACTCTGCAGGTTTGTGAGTTACACTGCCCCTGAGATCCTTTCTTCAACTCGCTATCTTGTGAGCTGGTCGCAAACCCACAGGATTGCTTCAGGCCCTAATCCTGTTCCGGCACGGCATGCTGAGCCTTTGGTTAATTCCTCTTCCTGGTGGGAAATGAGAGTTAAATTGGCCCGTGCAGACACCTAAAGCTAGTCTCTCATTGGTTCTCCCTATTCCTGTTCATCTTGCGCAGAAATTGCCAACTGTGCCAAACAGGAGGTTAAAGCACTGACTCTCCAAGTGGGGAGAGTGTGAGTAAAGGGTCTCGAATGGTGAACCCGAGTAAAAGGTGACGAAAACTGAGATGCATTTGAAAACGTTTGCCGTTCACACGGTGCACCATACTGTGGGTTTCCCATGGATGTTTTAGCTGAAGGAAGAATCCCTTAAACCTGGAGAGTTGCAACCCATGGAATGGGTACCATGCAGTATGACTTCAAAGGGTCTGCATTTGCTCATCGAACCTCACCAATGCTCTCAGCCCGAAGTGCCCAACCTTATGTCTCACTCAGCTCTGGGTGTAGATGTGGGAAATCCAGGTTGAATCACAAGCCCTGAATGAATTATTTAAGAATTGTTCTCTATTTCACTGTCCTTGTGTTTTGTTTTTGTATTTCATTTTGATAATGGTATTTATCGGATTTTCTCTGCTGCATTCATGCCGCTGTACACACTCTTCATTCTCTTACGGAGACATATAAATCCATGGGTTTGAAGATTCTTACTAGTCAGGTGTATTCCTAGGCGTTGAATATGGGGTGTTTAGTCCGTTTCGTTGAGCAAGGGGTATGTCTTGACTATTACATATTTGGCTTATGGAAAGGTATCTGTGCTAATTTCTGTCTGTGGTTTTATGCAGCACCCCAACTCACCTTTCCCCATAAATAAGCATAAGTTGGTTTTCTAAATTTGAGACCCTGTTCTGTTTTGTATTTCAGTTCATGTGTAGCCAAGTTTACATTCCGTGGATTAGTGATATCTTATGTTTCATTTTCTGTGTGACTTATTTCATTTAGAATCATCGTACCTGAATCCACTCATTATGCCACGACGGGCCTGATGACATAGATTTCATTGCTGAGTGATATTCCATTGTATGTACGTTATACAACTTCTTCTTTATCCATTTTTCACCTTCTGGGATATTTTACTTCTCCGTAGACGAGGTTCTTCTACACATAGCTGTCCGAAACTTTGGGGTGGCTGTGTGCTTTTGATTTTCATTTCTCTAAGCTATAGGACCACAAGTTGAAGTGCCGTAGGCTCCGTTGCTTTGTTTTCTAGGTGTTTCCGGAAACACCATACACTTCTCTAGAGTGGCTGTTGGCAATTTACATACCGCCCATCAGCATAACAAGGCTCCCTGTTTTCCAAGACCTGTCCTGACTTTTTCGATTTTACACTTTTTTCAGATGGCCCTTTTGACGCGGGGACAGTGAGACTTCATTGTAGTGCATATTTCCTTTACATGCTTGCTTGGTTGGCCAAAAAGTACGTATGCGTTTTTTCCTGAATATATTCAGGAAAAAACGCATGCGCCCTTTTTGGCCAAGTGCATCATTGTCTACATTCTGCCTCTTTTCCTATGCTTTAAGTACAATTCCCGTCTACCCCCTGAAATCGTTTTCCTGAATTTCTGCCCCGCTTTCAAGTCCTCTTCGAAGACTTACTTCAATACATTTTTGGACGATAGCTGTCATTCATAACTCTGCAGGTTTGTGAATTACAGTGTCCCAGAGCACCTTTCTTCAACTCGCTTTATTCTGAGCTGGCCACAAAACCGCAGGATTGCTTCAGGCCCTAAACTGTTTCCCGCAAGGCACGCTGAGCCTTTGGTTAACTCCCCTTCCTGGTGGGAAATGAGCGTTCCATTTGCCCGTGCAGACACCTACAGCTGGTCTCTCATTGGTTCTCCCTATTCCTGTTCAGCTTGAGCAGAAATTGCAAATTTTGCCAAACAGGAGTTTAAAGAAACTGACTCTCCATGTGGGGAGAGTGTTAGAAAAGCGTCTGGAATGGTGAACCCGAGTACCAGGGGACGAAAACTGAGATGCATTTGAAAACGTTTCCCAATCACGCGGTGGACCATACTCTGGGTTTCCCATGCATGTTTTAGCTGAAGGAAGAATCCCTGAAAGCTGGAGAGTTGGGACCCATGGAAAGGGAACCATGCAGTATGACTTCAAAGGGTCTGCGTTTGCTCACCGAACTTCACCAATGCTATGAGCCTGAAGTGTCCAGACTTATGTCTCACCCAGCTCTGGGTGTAGATGTGGGAAATCCAGTTTGCATCACATGCCCTGAATGAATTATTTAAGAATTGCTCTCTATTTCACTGTCCTTGTGTTTTGTTTCTGTGATTCATTTTGATAATGGGATTTATCGGATTTTCTCTGCTGCATTCATGCCGCTGTACACACGCTTCATTCTCTTACGAGGACATATATATCCATGGGTTTGAAGATTCTTACTAGTCAGGTGTATTCCTAGGCCTTGAATATGGGGTGTTTAGTCCAATTCCTTGAGCAAGGGGTAGGTCTTGACTATTACATATTTGGTTTATGGTAAGGTATCTGTGCTAATTTCTATCTCTGGTTTTATGCAGCACCCCAACTCAACTTTCCCCTTATCCAAGCATAAGTTGGTTTTCTAAATTTGAGACCCTGTTCTGTTTTGTAATTCAGTTCACGTGTAGCCAAGTTTACATTCCGTGTATTAGTGATAACTTATGATGTTTCATTTTCTGTGTGACTTATTTGACTTAGAATCATCATACCTGAATCCACTCATTATGCCGCGACGGGCCTGATGACATTGATTTCATTGCTGAGTGGTATTCCATTGTACGTACGTACCACAACTTCTTTATCCATTTTTCACATTCTGGTATATTTAACTTGTACCGTAGACGAGGTTCTTGTAAACAGAGCCGTCCGACACTTTGGGGTGGCTGTGTGTTTTTGATTTTCATTTCCCTAAGCTATAGGACCATAAGTGGAAATGCCGTACGCTCCGTTGCTTTGTTTTTTAGGTGTTTCAGGAAACACCATACACTTCTCCAGAGTGGCTGTTGGCAATTTACATCCCACCCATCAGCATAACAAGGATCCATGTTCTCCATGGCCTGTGCTGCATTTCTGTATTTTACACTTTGTTCAGATGGCCCTGTTGACTGGGGGGCAGTGAGACTTCATTGTAGTGCAGATTTCTTTAACATGCTTGCTTGGTTGGCCAAAAAGGGCGTATGCGTTTTTTCCTGAATATATTCAGGAAAAAACGCATACGCCATTTTTGGCCAAGTGCATCATTGTCGACCTGCTGCCTCTTTTCCTATGCTTTAAATGCAATTCCAGTCTACCCCCTGAAATCGTTTTCCTGCAATTCTGCCCCGCTTTCAAGTCCTCTTCGCAGCCTTCCTTCAATATATTTTTGGACGAGAGCTGTCATTTATAACTATGCAGGTTTGTGAATTACAGTGCCCCTGAGCTCCTTTCTTCAAATAACTTTCTTGTGAGCTGGCCGCAAACCCGCAGGATTGCTTCAGGCCCTGATCTGGTTCCGGCACGGCATGCTGAGCGTTTGGTTAATTCCTCTTCCTGGTTGGAAATGAGCGTTAAATTTGCCCGTGCAGACACCTACAGCTGGTCTCTCATTGGTTCTCCCTATTCCTGTTCATCTTGCGCAGAAATTGCAAACTGTGCCAAACAGCAGGTTAAAGGCACTGGCTCTCCAAGTGAGGAGAGTGTTAAATGGGTCTGGAATGGTGAACCCGAGTAAAAGGGGACGAAAACTGAGATGCATTTGAAAACTTTTCCTGGTCACACGGTGCACCATACTGTGGGTTTCCCATGCATGTTTAGCTGAAGGAAGAATTGCTTAAACCTGGAGATTTGGGACCCATGGAATGGGTACCATGAAGTATGACTTCCAATGGTCTGCATTTGCTCATCGAACCTCACCAATTCTATCAGCCCGAAGTGTCCAACCTTATGTCTCACTCAGCTCTGGGTGTAGATGAGGTAAATCCAGGTTGCATCACAAGCCCTGAATGAATTATTTAAGAATTGCTCTCTATTTCACTGTCATTGTGTTTTGTTTTTGTAATTCATTTTGATAATGGGATTTATCGGATTTTCTCTGCTGCCTTCATGCAGCTGTACACACGCTTGATTCTCTTATGGAGACATATAAATCCATGGGTTTGAAGATTCTTACTAGCCAGGTGTATTCCTAGGCGTTGAATATAGGGTGTTTAGTGCATTTCGTTGAGCAAGGAGTAGGTCTTGTCTCTTACAGATTTGCCTTATGGAACTGTATCTGTGCTAATTTCAATCTCTGTTTTTATGCAGCACCCCAACTCACCTTTCCCCATAAGCAAGCATAAGTTGGTTTTCTAAATTTGAGATCCTGTTCTGTTTTGTATTTCAGTTCATGTGTAGCCAAGTGTACATTCCGTGTATTAGTGACATCTTATGAGGTTTCTTTATCTGTGTGATTTATTTCACTTAGAGACATCGTACCTGAATCCAGTCCTTATGCTGCTTTGGGCCTGATGACATAGATTTCCTTGCTGAGTGATATTCCATTTTACGTAAGTACTACAACTTCTTTATCCCTTTTTTGCTCTCTGGGATATTTAACTTGTAGGGTAGACAAGGTTCTAAACAGAGCTGTCCCAAAGTTTGTGGTGGCTGCGTCTTTCTGATTTTAATTTCTCTAAGCTAAAAGACCATATGTGGAAGTGCACTGGGCTCAGTTCCTTTCTTTTTTAGGTGTTTCAGGAAACGCCATACACTTCTCCAGAGTGGCTGTTGGCAATTTACATCCCACCCATCAGCATAACAATGCTCCGTTTTCTCCATGGCCTGTCCTGTCTTTCTGGATTTTACAGTTTTTTCAGATGGCCCTTATGACCAGGGGGAAGTGAGACTTCATTGTAGTGCAGATTTCCTTTGCAAGCTTGCTTGGTTGGCCAAAAAGCGTGTACGCGTTTTTTCCTGACTATATTCAGGAAAAATCGAATACGCCCTTTTTAGCCAAGTGCATCATTGTCAACGTTCTGCCTCTTTTCCTATGCTTTAAATGCATTTTCAGTCTAACACCTGATATTGGTTTTCTGCAATTCTGCCCCACTTTCAAGTCCTCTTCGCGTCCTTACTTCAATATATTTTTGGACAATAGCTGTCATTTATAACTCTGCATGTTTGTGAATTACAGTGCCCCTGAGCTCGTTTCTTCAACTCGTTTTCTTTTGAGCTGGCTGCAAAACCATAGGATTGCTTCTGGCCCTAATCTTGTTCCGGCATTGCACGCTGACCGTTTGTTTAATTCTCCTTCCTGGTGGGAAATGAGCATTACATTTGCCCATGCAGACACCTACAGCTAATCTCTCATTGGTTCTCCCTATTCCTGTACATCTTCTGCGTAAATTGCAAACTGAGCCAGACAGGAGGTTAAAGACACTGACTCTCCAAGTGGGGAGAGTGTTAGTAAAGCGTCTGGAATGGTGAACCCGAGTACCAGGGGACGAAAACTGAGATGCATTTAAAAACGTTTCCCAATCACACGGTGGACCATACACTGGGTTTCCCATGCACGTTTTAGCTGAAGGAAGAATCCCTTAAACCTGGAGAGTTGAAACCCATGGAATGGGTAAAATGCTGTATGACTTCAAACGGTCTGCATTTGCTCACAGAACCTCACCAATGCTATCAGCTCGAAGTGTCCAGCCTTATGTCTCATCCAGCTGTGGGTGTAGATGTGTTAAATCCAGGTTGCATCACAAGCCCTGAAAGAATTTTTTAAGAATTGCTCTCTATTTCACTGCCATTTTGTTATGTTTTTGAAATTTATTTTGAAAATGTGATTTAGCTGATTTTCACTGCTGCGTTTATGTCGCTCTACACACGCTTGATTCTCTTACGGAGACATATAAATCCATACGTTTTAAGACTCTTACTAGTCAGGTATATTCCTAGGTGGTGAATATGGGGTGTTGAGTCATTTCGTTGACCAAAAAGTAGGTCTTTTCTATTACATATTTGGCTTATGGAACAGTATCTGTGCTAATTTCAATCTCTGGTTTTATTCAGCACCCGAACTCACCTTTCCCCTTAAGCAAGCATATGTTGGTTTTCTAAATTTGAGGCCCCGTTCTGTTTTGTAGTTCCATTCATGTGTCCCCAAGTTTACATTCCGTGTATTAGTGATATCTTATGTTGCTTTAAATGATATCTTATGATATGTGTCTTTTTCTTTTGAATTATGTGACTTCGAATGATCATACGTAACTCCTCTGGAGTTGTTACAAATGGCCATATTTCATTGATTTCCAGGCTGAGTAATATTCCACTCTACATAAGTACCACATCTCTATCCATTTTTTCCCTCCAGAGACATTTAAGTTATATCCTAGTCGAGGTTCTTTTAAACAGAGAGGCGGTAAACATTGGGGTGCCTGTGTCCTCTCGATTTTTGTTTTTCCCAAGATACACGTCCATGAGTGCAAGTGCCCTGTGCTCTGTAGCTCATTTTTTAGATGCTTTAGTAAACACAATACACTTCTCCAGAGTGACCGTTGGCAATATACATTTCCACTATAAGCCTCACAGGGCTCCCTTTTCTCCTTTCCTGTCCTGCATTTCTGGTGTTTACACTTTATGAGGACGGCTCTTCTGACTGATGTGAAGTGATATCTTTTGTAGTATTGATTTCCAGGGCCCACCTGTTTGGTTGGCTAAAAATGTGTGTGCCCTTTTCTTGAATATATACAGAAAGAGACGCATACACCCTTTTTGACCAAGTGCAAAGTTGCAAATGTTCAGCCCCTTTTCTGGTGCTTAATGGCGAGTCCTTTCTACCTCTTCCAATCCCTTTCCTGCCATTCTCCCTTGCTTACAAGTCCTTTTCTCTGACTATCCTCAAGACATTTTTTAGGGATAGATATTTTCAACTCTGCAGTTTCGTGAATTTTAGTGCCCCTGAGTTCCATTATTTACTTGTGTTTATGGGAACTGGCCACAAAGCAGCGGGATTTCCTCAAGGCCTATTCTGTTTCCATGGGCAACCCTAGCCATTGGTCAATTCGTTTTTCTGATTGGAAATTAAAGTGACATGTGGCTGTCCGAGCACCTAGGACTTGTCTCTCATTGTTCCTCCTCCTTCCGCTTCATCCTCTGGACAAATTCCAAACTGTACACAACAGGATGTTGACAGTGCTGACATCTCCAAGTGGGGAGACTGTTAGTAAAGACACCGGAGTGGTGAACCCGAGCACCAGGAGATGAGGAGATGAGATGCCTTTTCCAAACTCTTCCCGATCAGACGGTATACCATCCTCTGGGTGTGACAGGCATGTTTTAGCTGTAGGAAGGATCCCATTCATGTGAGGAGACCACCACGGCTTTTTCAAAATCAGTGTCTCTCCGCAACCCAAACTGGGGAATTTTTTAAGCTACGGCTACACATATGTTCGTTAAGGGCCTTGGGAAGTAGGCAGAGTCCAAACTTTAGATGATTGAAGTCTTCAGGGTCAGAAGCACTCACCAACGGCTTCCCTTAGGTTCCATTTTAACTGTCATTGATAGATGATGTCAATAAAAATATCTATTCTTTTTCAGATTATTTCCCCTTATAGGTTATTGCAAAATATTGAGTGTAGTTCCCTGTGCTATACAGTTGTTCCTTGTTGATGATTGATTATATACATAGCAGTGTGTATGTGTTAATCCCAAACTGTTAATTTATCCCTCCTCCCACCTTTCCTCTTTGGTAATCATAAATTATAAGATTTTATACTTCTCAGAAATGGGGGAGCTGAAAGAGAGGTATCATTTTCAATGGAAAAGCATTTAAAACAAGATTGAAGCTTTAACCAAGATTATTAGATGTACATCCTTGGAAAGAAATCATTTCGTTTCTCTAATATTGACCTGACAAATAAGACAAACCTTTTCAGTGAACTTGCTTATAATAAAGTGATGGAAATATCAAATGGAAGTGTTAGAAACATCTTATTTTACCCGAGCCTTATACACTGTTCTATGTTAATTACAGTTTGGCTCACACATCTGTTCATTGAAGTTACAAGGTTCTCAATTTCTGTTACTGATCCTCCAGAGTGGACCCCAACAAGTGTCCCCCTGCCCGGTGTCATTGGAGCCAACAGATCGAGACTGAGTTTGGTTCAGAAGCAAAGGAAACTTTATATTTTGATCAGAGAATGGAGAGGTGAGAGCATGTGCTACCCTGTGGGCTGTGGGCTGGGCTGCTGTGTAGAGATCCTGTCAGAGTCAGTGGGAGGGAGGGGGCAGATCTCTCTCGAGGGCCCGGTTGGCTGCAGCTCAGGCTCTATATCACGGAGTCTGCCCTGGGCCCCTGGATCTGATGTGTCGACCCAGCCATTCTGCACTAGAAAATCTGGTCTGAAGTGCCAGGTGTGGAACCTCTGTATGCGGGACCCTAGGAGCACGTGAAATTAGACAAAGCACAAAGGATAAAAAGGTTAGACTTTATTTTATTGCCCAGATTCTATTTTTATCTCCCAGGGATTTTTAAGGGGCTTTGCCTGGGACAAACCCTGCTTCTGCCTTTTGTCCCCTTCCTCATTCTTGGAGTGCTGAGGGTGCAGACCCTTCATCTGTAACTGCTGAGTGCTGAGTTAAGAGCACTCATACTCGTGGGCGAGGGTCAGAACTTCTCCCCAGCAGCCTCCAGGTGACGTTGATTGTCCCCAGGGCTGCTGCCTCCCTGCTCGTCCGCCTGAGCACCAGTATTGGAAGTGGTATTGGTTCTAATGACCGTTAAGGGTCCAGGAAGGAGATGTGCAGTGATGCTGTGAGGTCCAGTTTCACCCCGCCCCACATTTATTTGGCCACCTTAGGCTGACCGTTTCTGCCAGCCTAGATGCTCTGACCAGTAGTCTGCGCTTTCTTCAATTAGGCCCCTGAATTAACGTAAAAACAGCACCAGGTGTCAGGACCCTGCCCGCTCAACTCCCAGACAGCCCAGGGTCAGTGGTGATGAAGGACCATGATGGCCACTGAGTCAAGAGCCTTTTGAAGTAAACAGGAGTCCAGCCGGTCTTATTGGCCACCATCATCACGGTGTTTCTAGGCTTTTCTATGGTGACAGCGTGATATTCGGTTCCCCCGCCAAGATTATTAGCTCCCCTCTGGGTGCAGTAAGTCCTGCAAGCAGTAGTCTACTCTTTTGGGACACACTCTTGTTGTTTTATGAGAGAAACTCCAGGTCAAGTGATGGTCACATGAGTTGTCATGTTGCCCCGTTGCCCCTGGTTATCTCTCTGGAGGTTGGAGTTGGAGGGCCTCCTCACTCGAGGTCAGTGTGCCCACGGAGCAAACCCTGCAACTTCAGGGCATGGTTGGGGGTTAGGATCACCACGTGGGGTCCTTTTCCCTTAAGAGGGAGGTGGCCTTTTGGGCTGCTGATGTCCAGGTTTTTAGATACCGCCAGTATCTTGGGCAGATGTGGCGGTGGGCCAAGCTCCATGGTGACCGTAGTTTATCCTACCTATATGGCATTCTTGCATTGTTCCATTTCAAGTGGTCTCAGTTTTTGCACTAATACTCCAATGGCGATTCACCTTTCACCAGGAATGTAAAGGTCAAAGGGTTTAGCTAAATTAGGGAGTTCCAGGGCAAGGGTCTGAATTGACTGCTCTTTCCATTCTTGAAAGGCCACTTCTGGATTCTATTCAAAAGGATCATCATCTTTTCCTTTCAGTGTTTCATATAGAGGCCCAGCTAGTAGACTGTAGTTAGGGATCCAGAAGCAGCAAACCCTGGCCTCCCCAGGAACCCCTAAGCTGTCTTCTAGTTTTAGAAAGGGGTAAGGCTATAAATTGTTTCTTCCCTTTCCTGGGATGTGCTTCTCCGACCTTCTGTGAGAATGAAGCCCAGGCAGGTCACCGTAGTCTGTGATATTTGAGCTTTTTCTTGGACAACTTCTATCCTCTATTGGCTTGGTAGTTCAGAGGTCTCCTTAGTAGGGCTGGCGATCAGAATGTCGTCTGCATATTGAAGGAGTGTTTCCTTTTCCAGAGGTAGAGCTTTTAGGTCTTTAGCTGAGCTTTCCCCAAAGGTGGTGTGGGAATTTTTGAACCCTTGGGGCAAGACGGCCCGGAAGTATTGTTTTAGTTGTATGTTGAGTCCTGCCACTCACAAGCCAAAATTTTTTGTGACTCTCGGACTAATGGAATACCAAAGAAGGCATCATTCAAGACTAATACAGAATACCAAGTCCTGGTGGTTGGTAGAATGACCAGCAGGGTGTAGGATTTAGGAACTACTGGAGGTATATCCTCGGTGGCTTCACTGACTGTCCTGACATCCTTTACCAGGACTCCAGCAGCCCATGGGGCTCTCGAGGTCAGGCCAATCCCAGGATATGAAGCTCACCTGGGCAGGTACCCCACCCCCATGCCAGCCCACGGGGCTCTCGTGTTCAGGCCCCTCCCAGGATATGGGGTTCCCTGCTCAGGTCCCCTGCAGCCCATGGGGCTCTCGTGGTCAGGCCCCTCCCAGGATACAGAGCTACCCTTGCAGGTACCGTGGCAAGGCTGGGCACACGGGAACCGTGCACATAGCCCACATTGCAGAGCACTCCCAGCTCACCTGTCGCTCAGATCTGACACAGAGCACCTCAGAGCAGGACTTGAACTAACAAATAGCACCTCCGTCAGGTCTGTGACCCTGGGCATCACTCTGTGCGGCCTCCCTCCACCTGGTCTTCCAGAGACTTCCACTGCACCCGGGGCACCAGGCCTCTGTCTCCACCCACCACCCACCCCTCCTCTCCCTGACTCCTGGGGTCCTCTCATTAGGAGAGGGTTTTCTTGAAGTTGTCTCCCACTCATGGGCCAGTTAAAATGATTAGAAAACAAGCCGGAGCTACAACCCCTTGTCTATCCTGACTCTCAAGAGCCCACACCTGTTCCTTGGACCTGGCTGATTCAGCAATTTCCATTTTCTGCAATTGTGAGACCCTGAGGGGTGATGATTGGCTGACCTGGGCAGCCTGACCGTGCCGGCCAGCCCTCCCCAGGTGTGCCTGGGTTGAGATCGATATAAACACACATATAAAATGGCTGTGCCTGACGCCATTTTCTCTGCCCTGTCAACAGTCTCGGGGCTGGGCTGGTGGGACGGAGTGAGAGGCCACGGCTTTGTGGGTGGCCCAGTGTGAGTGGGGTTCTGCTGGACTTTCTGCAGCAGTTGCCAAGATGCCACCTGCTAAAGAAGAGGATGTGACACCCATACCTGCCGCTGGAATTTCTTCCTGGGCAGAGGTGAGGAAGGAAGAAAGCAGTGGGGGAGAGGACAGGAGGGGTATCTCAGGCAGGGAAATGGAAAGCTTCCAGAAGAGCACCCAGGGCCAGGGCCATCCTGGCTGGCCTGCAGGCACCAAGTCGGCCGGCATGCTGTCACTCGTGTGGCTCCATGGCCCTTCCTCTAGGCTTTCAAGTCCTTGTACATATTCAGGTGTTTTACCTGGGAAGGGTGGGAACATTTCAGCAGCAGCTGACCTGGGGTTCGGCCCACGTTTACTCACAGATGCCTCGGCATGGTCCCCCAGCTTTGCAAAGAGGACGCTTGTTGCGTGGGGCCTGCTGGCTGAATGGGAGATGATTCCCCACCACTGACCAACTTCAGAATGGTTTACAACTGGAGCAAGTGCCCCGTTACGGTTTTCCTCTGTGTAAATGGTGGGTTCTGATTTTTTTTCTTTTTTCCGTTTTTGGTTCAAGGTAGATTTTATTCCTCTTTTTTGTATTTACAGATATAAGCATGGAAATAATTTATTCATATTAATACATGTATGTGAAGGGAAGAATATTTTTTCTGTTTTACTTTTTTTAATTTTATTTTTTTAATTTTGAATTTTATTTTATTTTTTATACAGCAGGTTCTTATTGGTTATCTATTTTATACATATAAATGTATACATGCCAATCCCAATCTCTCAACTCCTCCCACCACCACCCCCCCAACCGCTCTCCCCCCTTGGTGTCCATACGTTTGTTGTCTACATCTGTTGCTCTATTTCTGTCTTGCAAAACGGTTCATCTGTACAATTTTTCTAGGTTCCACATATATGCATTAATATACAAGATTTGTTTTGTTTTTCTCTTTCTGACTTACTTCACTCTGTATGACAGTCTCTAGATCCATCAACGTCTCTACAAATGATCCAATTTCATTCCTTTTTATGGCTTAGTAATATTCCATTTTATATATGTACCACATCTTTATGCATTCGTCTGTCTGGGCATTTAGGTTGCTTCCATTACCTGGATATTGTAAATAGTGATGCAATGAACATTGCGGTGAATGTCTCTTTTTGATTTTTGGTTTTGTCTGGGTATATGCCCAGTAGTGGGATTGCTGTATCATATGGTAATTCTATTTTTAGTTTTATAAGAAACTCCATAATGTTCTCCACAGTGACTGTATCTATTTACATTCCCAACAATAGTGGAAGAGGGTTCCTTATCTCCACACCCTTTCCAGCATTTGTTGTTTGTAGATTTTCTGATGATGCCCATTCTAACAGGTGTGAGATGATACAGCATGGATGAGTCTATTTCGTTGAGCAAGGAGTAGGTCTTGTCTATTACATATTTGGCTTATGGAAAGGTATCTGTGCTAATTTCAATCTCTGGTTTTATACAGCACCCCAACTCAACTTTCCCCTTAAGCAAGCATAAGTTTTTTAGCTAAATGTGAGACACTGTTCGGTTTTGTAATTCAGTTCATGTGGAGCCAAGTTTACACTCCCTCTATTAGTGATATCTTATGATTACTGTCTTTCTCTGTGTGACATATTTCTCTTAGAGTCATCGTGCTTAAATCCACTCAATTTGCTGCTACAGGCCTGATGACATTGATTTCATTGCTGAGTGATATTCCGTTGTACGTAAGTAGCACAACTTCTTTATCCATTTTTTTCTTTCTGGGATATTTAATTTGTACTGGACTCGAGGTTCTTGTAAACACAGCAGCCCTAAATTTTGTGTTGGCTGTGTCTTGTTGATTTTAATTTTCCTAAGCTATATGACCATAAGTGGAAGTGCCCTAGGCTCTGTAGCTTTGTTTTTTAGATGTTTCAGGATACACCATAAACATCTCCAGAGTGTCTGTTGGCAATTTACATCCCACCCATCAGCATAACAAGGCTCCCTGTTCTCCATGGCCTGTCCTGTGTTTCTCGTTTTTACACTGTTTTCAGATGGCCCTTTTGACGAATGGGAAAAGAGACTTCATTGTAGTGCGGATTTCCATTGCTCGAGTGCTTGGTTGACCAAAAAGGGCGTATGCGTTTTTTCCTGAATATATTCACGAAAAAATGCATACGCTCTTTTTGTCCAAGTGCATCACTGTCAAAGATCTGCTGCTTTTCATATGCTTTAAATGCAATTCAAATCTACCTCCTGAAATCTGATTCCTGGAATTCTGCCGTGTTTTCAAGTCTTCTTTGCAGCCTTACTTCAATATATTTTTGACAATAGTTGTCATTTATAACTCTGCAGGTTTGTGAATTACAGTGTCCCTGATTTCCTTTCTTAACTCGCTTCCTTGTAAGCTGGCCACAAAACCGCAGGTTTGCTTCAGGCCGTAATCTGGTTCCGGCACGGCACGCTGAGCGTTTGGTTAATTCCTCTTCCTGGTGGGAAATGAGAGTTAAATGTGCCCGTCCAGACACCTGCCTCACTCCCAGCCCATTGGTGATGTGTGACCCCTGGTTTGAGGCCACATGTGCCAGTTTACTCACCTATTAAAGATGTGGACCCACTGGTATGAGGACACTCCTGCCTGGTTCATATCCCCTTGGTGATGTGGGCTGTCTGGTGAGAGTCTGATCCTGGCTGGTTTCGTCACCTTTCTGTGAGGTGGTCCCTCTGCTCTGAGGTCACACCTGCCTGGCTTGTTCCCGTTGCCTTGGAGACGTCGGCCCTCTGGTGGCAGTTGGAGCTTGCTGGGAGTCTCCTCCCCTCGGTGATGAGGGCCCTGTGGCATCAGTCAATAACTGCTGGGCTCCCCATTTTTTCTGATGTTTGCCCACTTGTGCGATGACACTCCTGCCGGGTTCCCATCCCCATGTGGATGTGCGCCTTCTGCTGTGAGGTCCCAACTGTTGGGTCGCTCACAGTTTAATGATGAGGGCCCTCTGGTGTGAGTTCATTCCAGAAAGGATCCCATTGCCTCGCTGCTCCTGGCCGCCTGCTGGGACGTTTGTTGTTAGGCTACTCCTGCCTGCCTCACTCCGAGCACCTTGGAGATGTGGTTCCTGTGGTTTAGGCCACATGTTCTGGGTTCCTCACCTTTCCATTATTTGGCCACACTGGTGTGAGGATACTTCTGCCTGGTTCCGATCCCCTTGGTGATGTGGGCCCTCTGGTGAGAGTCTTATCCTGGCTGGGTTCCTCTCCCTTCTGTGACGTTTGCCCTCTGCTGTGAGGTCACTCCTGCCTGGCTGGCGCACGTCACCTTGGCGACGTGGGCCCTCAGTTGGGATTTGGTGCCTGCTGGGAGTTTCCTCCCTTCGGTAATGAGGGCCCTCTGGCGTCTGGCCCGAACTCCTCGGCTCCCAAATTTTTCTGATGTGTGCCCTGTGGTGCGAGTACACTCCTGCCAGGTTCCCAACCCCATGGAAATATGGGCCTTCTGCTCTGTGGACACAATGGCTGGGTTGTTCACAGTTTCATGATGAGGGCCCTCTTTTGTGAGTTCACACCGACCAGGAACCCATAGCCTCGCTGCTCCTTGCCACCTGCTGGGACGTTCCAACTGTGGGATTCTTCACCTTTTTTATTCTATGGGCCCTCTGTTTTGAGGCTACTCCTGCCTGCCTCCCTCCCAGACCCTTGGTGATGTGTGTCCTCTGGTTTGAGGCCACGTGTGTTGGGTCCCTCACCTTTCGATGATATGGCCCCAATGGTGTGAGGACACTCCTGCCTGGTTCACATCCCCTTGGTGTTGTGGGCCCTCTGGTGAAAGTCTGATCCTTGCTGGGTTCCTGACCCTTCTTTGAGGTGGGCCCTCTTCTGTGAGGTAACTCCTGCCTGGCTTGCTCACATTGCCTTGGTGACGTCGGCCATCTGGTGGCAGTTGGAGCCTGCTGGGAGCCTCCTCTCCTAGGTGATGTGGGCCCTCTGGCATCAGGCTCTAACTGCTGGGCACCCCACGTTTTCTGACTGAGCCCAGTGATGCCAGGACACTCCTGTAAGGTTCCCATCCCCATGAGGAAGTGGGCCTTCTGCTCAGTGGTCCCAACGCCTGGGTTGCTCACAGTTTCGTGATGTTGGTTCTCTGGTGTTAGTTCACTCAGGCCTAGATCCCATAGCCTCTGTGCTCTGGGCCGACTGCTGGGAGGTTCCAACTGCTGGATTCTGCCCCTTTTTTATACTTTGGGCCCTCTGTTGTGAGGCTCCTCCTGCCTGCCTCACTCCAAGCCCCTTGGTGATGTAGGTCCTCTGGTTTGAGGCAACATGTGCCGGTTGCCTCACCTTTTAGGTATGTGACCCCACTGGTGTGAGGACACTCGTGACTGGTTCCCATCCTCTTGTTGATGTGGACCCTCTGGTGAGAGTTGGACCCTGGCTTGATTCCTCATACTTCTGGGAGGTGGGTCCTCTGCTGTGAGGTCACTCCTGCCTGGCTGGCACACGTCGCCTTGGCCACATGGGCCCTCTGGTTGCAGTTGGAGCGTGCTGGGAGCCTCCTCCCATTGGTGATGAGGGCCCTCTGGCGTCAGGCCCTAACTGCTGGGCTCCCCACATTTTCTGATATGTGCTCACTGGTGCGATGACACTCCTGCCGGATTCCCATCTCCATGCGGATTTGGGCCTTCTGTTCTGAGGTGCCAACGTGTGGGTTGCTCACAGTGTCAGGATGTGGGCCCTCTGCTGTGAGTTCACTCCGGCATGCATCCCATATCCTCGGTGTTCTGGGCCACCTGCTTGGAGCTTCCAACTGCAGGATTCCTTACCTTTTTACTTCTATGGGCCGTGTGTTGTGAGACACTTCCTGCCTGCCTCACTCTGAGCCCCTTGTTGTTGTGGGTCTTCTGGTTTGAGGCCACATGTGGTGGGTTTCTCGCCTTTCAATGATGTGGCCCCACTGGGGTCAGAACACTCCTGCCTGGTTCCCATCCCCTTGGTGATGTGGGCCCTCTGGTGAGAGTCTCATCCTGGTTGGGTTACTCACAGTTACGTAAGGTTGGCCCTCTGCCCTGAGGTCACTCCTGCCTGGCTGGCACACACCGCCTTGGTGACGTCGGCCCTCTGGCCGCAGATGGAGCGTGCTGGGAGCCTTCTCCTCTTGGTGATGAGGACACTCTGGTGTCAGGCCCTAACTGCTGGGTACCCATATTTTCTGATACGTGCTAAGTGGTGAGAGGACACTCCGGCCTGGTTCCCATCCCCATGCGGATTTGGGCCTTCTGTTCTGAGGTGCCAACGGCTGGGTTGCTCACAGTGTCAGGATGTGGGCCCTCTGCTGTGAGTTCAATCCGGCATGGATCCCATAGCCTCGGTGCTCTGGGACAACTGCTTGGAGCTTCCAACTGCGGGATTCCCCACCTTTTTTATTTTATGGGCCCTCTGTTTGAGACACCTCCTGCCTGCCTCACTCTGAGCCCCTTGTTGATATGGGTCCTCTGGTTTAGGCCATATGTTCTGGGTTCCTCACTTTTCTATGATTTGGCCATACTGGTGTGAGGCCACTCCTGCCTGGTTCTGATCCCCTTGGTGATGTGGGCCCTCTGGTGATTGTCTTATACTGGCTGGGTTCCTCCCCCTTCTATGACGTAGGCCCTCTGCTGTGAGGTCACTCCTGCCTGGCTGACGCACGTCACCTTGGCGACGTGGGCCCTCAGTTGGGAGTTGGTGCCTGCTAGGAGTCTGCTCCCCTCGGTAATTAGGGCTGTCTGGAGTCAGGCCCTAACTCCTGGGCTCCCAAACTTTTCTGATGTGTGCCCTGTGGTGCGAGTACACTCCTGCCATGTTACCAAACCCATGGGAATGTGGGCCTTCTGTTCTGTGGTCCCAACAGCTGTGTTGTTCACAGTTTCATGATGAGGGCCCTCTGTTGTGAGTTCACACTGGCTGGGATCCCATAGCCTCGCTGCTCCTTGCCGCATGCTAGGAGTTTCCAACTGCGGGATTCCTCACATTTTTTATTCTATGGGTCCTCTGTTTTGAGGGTCCTCCTGCCTGCCTCACTCCCAGCCCCTTGGAGATGTGGGTCGGCTTGTTTGGGCCACATATTCTGGGTTCCTCACCTTTCTATGATTTGGCCACACTGGTGTGAGGCCACTCCTGCCTGGCTTGCTCCCGTTGCCTTGGTGACGTCGGACCTCTGGTGGCAGTTGGAGCCTTCTTGTACGCTCCTCTCCAAGGTGATGAGGGCCCTCTTGCATCAGGCCCTAACTGCTGGGCTCCGCACATTTTCTGATGTGAGCCCACTGGTGCAATGTCACTCCTTCCAGGTTCCCATCCCCATGCGGATTTGGGACTTCTGTTCTGAGGTGCCAACGGCTGGGTTGCTCCCAGTGTCAGGATGTGGGCCCTCTGCTGTGAGTTCACTCCGGCATGCATCCCAGAGCCTCGGTGCTCTGGGCCACATGCTTGGAGCTTCCAACTGCAGGATTCCTTACCTTTATTCTTCTATGGGCCGTGTGTTGTGAGACACTTCCTGCCTCCCTCACTCTGAGCCCCTTGTTGATGTGGGTGTTCTGGATTGAGGCCACATGTTGTGGGTTCCTCGCCTTTCAGTGATGTGGCACCACTGTGGTGAGAACACTCCTGCCTGGTTCCCATCCCCTTGGTGATGTGGGCCCTCTGGTGAGAGTCTCATCCTGGTTGGGTTCCTCACAGTTCCGTAAGGTTGACCCTCGGCCCTGAGGTCACTCCTGCCTGGCTGGCACACCCCGCCTTGGTGACGTCGGCCCTCTGGCGGCAGCTGGAGCATGCTGGGAGCATTCTCCTCTCGGTGATGAGGACACTCTGGCGTCAGGCCCTAACTCCTGGGCTCCCATACTTTTCTGATGTGTGCCCTCTGGTGGGAGGACACTCCTGTCAGGTTCCCAACCACATGGGAATGTGGGCCTTCTGCTCTGTTGTCCCAACTGCTGGGTTGTTCACAGTTTCGTGATGAGGGCCCTCTGTTGTGAGTTCACACCGGCCGGGATCCCATAGCCTCGCTGTACCTTGCCGCCTGTTGGGAGGTTCCAACTGCGGGATTCCCCACCTTTTTTATTTTATGGGCCCTCTGTTTGAGACACCTACTGCCTGCCTCACTCTGAGCCCCTTGTTGATGTGGGTCCTCTGGTTTAGGCCATATGTTCTGGTTTCTTCACTTTTCTATGATTTGGCCATACTGGTTTGAGGCCACTCCTGCCTGGTTCTGATCCCCTTGGTGATGTGGGCCCTCTGGTGGGAGTCTTATCCTGGCTGGGTTCCTCCCCCTTCTGTGACGTAGGCCCTTGGCTGTGAGGTCATTCCTGCCTGGCTGTCACACGACACATTGGCGACGTGTGCCCTCAGTTGAGAGTTGGTGCCTGCTAGGAGTCTGCTCCCCTCTGTAATTAGGGCCGTTTGGCGTCAGGCCCTAACTCCTGGGCTCCCAAAATTTTCTGATGTGTGCCCTGTGGTGCGAGTACACTCCTGCCAGGATGCCAACCCCATGGGAATGTGGGCCTTCTGTTCTGTGGTCCCAACAGCTGTGTTGTTCACAGTTTAATGATGAGGGCCCTCTGTTGTGAGTTCACACTGGCTGGGAACCCATAGCCTCGCTGCTCCTTGTCGCATGCTAGGAGGTTCCAACTGCGGGATTCCTCACTTTTTTATTCTATGGGTCCTCTGTTTTGTGGCTCCTCCTTCCTGCCTCACTTCCAGCCCCTTGGAGATGTGGGTCCTCTTGTTTAGGCCACATGTTCTGGGTTCCTCACCTTTCTATTATTTGGCCACACTGGTGTGAGGCCACTCCTGCCTGGATCCGATCCCCTTGGTGATGTGGGCCCTCTGGTGAGAGTCTGATCCTGGCTGGGTACCTCACCCTTCTGTGAGGTGGGCCCTCTGACATGAGGTCACTCCTGCCTGGGTGGCACACGTCGCCTTGGTGACATGGGCCCTCTGTTGGCCATTGGAGTGTGCTGGGAGCCTCCTCCCCTCTTTAATGAGGGCCCTGGATAAAACGCATATGCCCTTCTTGGCCAAGTGCATCATTGTCGACGTACTGCCTCTTTTCCTATGCTTTAAATGCAATTACTGTCTACCTCCTGAAATCGGTTTCCTTCAATTCTGCCCCACTTTCAAGTCTGCTTTGCAGCCTTACTTCAATATATTTTTGGAAGATAGCTGTCATTGATAACTGCAGGTTTGTGAATGACAGTGCCCCTGAGCTCTTTTTTTCAACTAGCTTTCTTTTGAGCTGGCCGCAAAACTGCAGGATTGCTTCAGGCCCTAATCTTGTTCCGGCATGGCACGCTGAGCCTTTGGTTCATTCCTCTTCCTGGTGGGAAATGAGAGTTATATTTGCCCGTGCAGACAGCTACAGCTACTCTCTCATTAGTTCTCCCTATTCCTGTTCATCTTGCGCAGAAATTGCAAACTGTGCCAAACAGGAGATAAAGGCACTGACTGTCCAAGTGGGGAGACTGTTAGTAAAGGGTCTGGAATTGTGAACCCGAGAAAAAGCGGACGAAAACGGACATGCATTTGAAAACGTTTCCCGGTCACATGGTGCACCATACTGTGGGATTCCCATGCATGTTTTAGCTGAAGGAAGAATCCCTTAAACCTGGAGAGTTGGGACCCATGGAACGGGTACCATGACGTATGATTTCAAAGGGTCTGCATTTGCTCATCGAACCTCATCAATACTATCAGCCCGAAGTGTCCAACCTTATGTCTCACTCAGCTCTGTGTGTAGATGAGGTAAATCCAGGTTGCCTCACAAGCACTGAATGAATTATTTAAGAATTGCTCTCTATTTCACTGTCATTGTGTTTTGTTTTTGTAATTAATTTTGATAATGGGATTTATCGGATTTTCTCTGCTGCATTCATGCAGCTGTACACACGCTTGATTCTCTTATGGAGACATATAAATCCATGGGTTTGAAGATTCTTACTAGTAAGGTGTATTGCTAGGCGTTGAATATGGGGTGTATAGTCCATCTCGTTGAGCAAGGGGTAGGTCTTGACTATTACATATTTGACTTATGGAATGGTATCTGTGCTAATTTCTATCTCTGGTTTTATGCAGCACCCCAACTCACCTTTCCCCTTAAGCAAACATAAGTTGGTTTTCTAAATTTGAGACCCTGTTCTGTTTTGTAATTCAGTTCATGTGTAGCCAAGATTACATTCCGTGTATTAGTGATATCTTATGATGTTTCATTTTCTGTGTGACTTATTTCACTTAGAATCATCTTACCTGAATCCACTCATTATGCCACGACGGGCCTGATGACATAGATTTCATTGGTGAGTGATATTCCATTGTACGTATGTACCACAACATCTTTATGCATTTTTCGCTTTCTGGGATATTTAACTTGTACCGTAGACGAGGTTCTTGTAAACAGAGCCGTCTGAAATTTTGGGGTGGCTGTGTGTTTCTGATTTTAATTTCCCTAAGCTATAGGACCATAAGTGGAAGTGCCGTAGGCTCCGTTGCTTTGTTTTTTAGGTGTTTCAGGAAACACCATACACTTCTCCAGAGTGGCTGTTGGCAATTTACATCCCACCCATCAGCATAACAAGGCTCCCTGTTCTCCAAGTCCTGTGCTGCATTTCTGGATTTTACACTTTTTTCAGATGTCCCTTTTCACCGGTGGGCAGTGAGACTTCACTATAGTGCAGATTTCTTTAACATGCTTGCTTGGTTGGCCAAAAAGGGCGTATGCGTTTTTTCCTGAATATATTCAGGAAAAAACGCATACGCCCTTTTTGGCCAAGTGCATCATTGTCGACGTTCTGCCTCTTTTCCTATGCTTTAAATGCAATTCCAGTCTACCCCCTGAAATCGTTTTCCTGCAATTCTGCCCCGCTTTCAAGTCCTCTTCGCAGCCTACCTTCAATATATTTTTGGACGAGAGCTGTCATTTATAACTCTGGAGGTTTTTGAATTACAGTGCCCCGAGCTCCTTTCTTCAAATCACTTTCTTGTGAGCTGGCCGCAAACCCACAGGATTGCTTCAGGCCCTAATCTGCTTCCGGCACGTCATGCTGAGCCTTTGGTTAATTCCTCTTCCTGGTGGGAAATGAGCGTTAAATTTGCCCGTGTAGACACCTACAGCTAGTCTCTCATTGGTTCTCCCTATTCCTGTTCATCTTGCGCAGAAATTGCAAACTGTGCCAAACAGGAGTTTAAAGGCACTGACTCTCCAAGTTGAGAGAGTGTTAGTAAAGGGTCTGGAATGGTGAACCCGAGTAAAAGGGGACAAAATCTGAGATGCATTAGAAAACGTTTCCCGGTCACACGGTGCACTATACTTTGTGTTTCCCATGCATGTTTTAGCTGAAGGAAGAATCCCTTAAACCTGGAGAGTTGGGACCCATGGAATGGGTACCATGCAGTATGACTTCAAAGGGTCTGCATTTGCTCATCGAACCTCACCAATGCTATCAGCCCGAAGTGTCCAACCTAATGTCTCACTCAGCTCTGGGTGTAGATGAGGTAAATCCAGGTTGCATCACAAGCCCTGAATGAATTATTTAAGAATTGCTCTCTATTTCACTGTCATTGTGTTTCGTTTTTTTAATTCATTTTGATAATGGAATTTATCGGATTGTCTCTGCTGCCTTCATGCAGCTGTACACACGCTTGTTTCTCTTATGGAGACATATAAATCCATGGGTTTGAAGATACTTACTAGCCAGGTGTATTCCTAGGCGTTGAATATAGGGTGTTTAGCCCATTTCGTTGAGCAAGGTGTAGGTCTTGACTATTACATATTTGACGTATGGAATGGTATCTGTGCTAATTTCTATCTCTGGTTTTATGCAGCACCCCAACTCACCTTTCCCCTTAAGCAAACATAAGTTGGTTTTCTAAATTTGAGAACCTGTTCTGTTTTGAAATTCAGTTCATGTGTAGCCAAGATTACATTCCATGTATTAGTGATATCTTATGATGTTTCATTTTCTGTGTGACTCATTTCACTTAGAATCATTGTACCTGAATCCACTCATTATGCCACGACGGGCCTGATGACATAGATTTCATTGGTGAGTGATATTCCATTGTACGTACGTACCACAACTTCTCTATGCATTTTTCGCTTTCTGGGATATTTAACTTGTACCGTAGACGTGGTTCTTGTAAACAGAGCCGTCTGAAACTTTGGGGTGGCTGTGTGTTTTTGATTTTAATTTCCCTAAGCTATAGGACCATAAGTGGATGTGCCGTAGGTTCCGTTGCTTTGTTTTTTAGGTGGTTCAGGAAACACCATACACTTCCCCAGAGTGGCTCTTGGCAATTTACATCCCACCCATCAGCATAACAAGGCTCCCTCTTCTCCATGGCCTGTGCTGCCTTTCTGGATTTTACACTTGTTTCAGATGGCCCTTTTGACCCGGGGGCAGTGAGACTTCATTGTAGTGCAGATTTCTTTAACATGCTTGCTTGGTTGGCCAAAAAGTGCGTATGTTTTTTTTCCTGAATATATTCTGGAAAAAAAGCATACGCCCTTTTTGACCAAGTGCATCAATGTCGACGTTCTCCCTCTTTTCGTATGCTTTAAATGCAAATCCAGTCTACCCCCTGAAATCGTTTTCCTGCAAATCTGTCCCGCTTTCAAGTCCTCTTTGCAGCCTTCCTTCAATATATTTTTGGACGATAGCTGTCATTTATAACGCTGAAGGTTTGTGAATTACAGTGCCAGTGAGCTCCTTTCGTCAAATCACTTTATTGTGAGCTGTCCGCAAAGCCGCAGGATTGCTTCAGGCCCTAATTTGGTTCCCTCACGGCATGCTGAGCCTTTTGTTATTTCCTCTTCCTGGTGGGAAATGAGCGTTAAATTTTCCCGTGCAGACACCTACAGCTACTCTCTCATTGGTTCTCCCTATTCCTGTTCATCTAGCCAGAAATTGCAAACTGTGCCAAACAGGAGGTTAAAGGCACTGACTCTCCAAGTGGGGAGAGTGTTAGTAAAGGGTCTGGAATGGTGAACCCGAGTAAAAGGGGACGAAAACGGACATGCATTTGAAAACGTTTCCCAGTCACACGGTGCACCATACTGTGGGTTTCCCATGCATGTTTTAGCTGAAGGAAGAATCCCTTAAACCTGGAGAGTTGGGACCCATGGAATGGGTACCATGCAGTATGACTTCAAAGGGTCTGCATTTGCTCATCGAACCTCACCAATGCTATCAGGCTGAAGTGTCCAACCTTATGTCTCACTCACCTCTGGGTGTAGATGAGGTAAATCCAGGTTGCATCACAAGCCCTGAATGAATTATTTAAGAATTGCTCTCTATTTCACTCTCATTGTGTTTTGTTTTTGTAATTCATTTTGATAAGGGTATTTATCGGATTTACTCTGCTGCATACATGCAGCTGTACACACGCTTGATTCTCTTATAGAGACATATAAATCCATGGGTTTGAAGATTCTTACTAGTCAGGTGTATTGCTAGGCGTTGAATATAGGGTTTTTAGACCATCTCGTTGAGCAAGGGGTAGATCTTGACTATTACATATTTGACTTATGGAAGGGTATCTGTGCTAATTTCTATCTCTGGTTTTATGCAGCACCCAAACTCACCTTTCCCCTTAAGCAAACATAAGTTGGTTTTCTTAATTTGAGACCCTGTTCTGTTTTGCAATTCAGTTCATGTGTAGCCAAGATTACATTCGGTGTATTAGTGATTTCTTATGATGTTTCATTTTCTGTGTGACTTATTTCACTTAGAATCATCGACCTGAATCCACTCATTATGCCACGACGGGCCTGATGACATTGATTTCATTGCTGAGTGGTATTCCATTGTACATACGTACCACAACTTCTTTATCCATTTTTCACATTCTGGGATATTTAACGTGTACTGTACACGAGGTTCTTGTAAACAGAGCCGTCCGAAACTTTGGGGTGGCTGTGTGTTTTTGATTTTAATTTCCCTAAGCTATACGACCATAATTGGAAGTGCCGTAGGCTCCGTTGCTTTGTTTTTTAGGTGTTCCAGGAAACACCATACACTTTTCCAGAGTGGCTGTTGGCAATTTACATCCCATTCATCAGCATAACAAGGCTCCCTGTTCTCCATGGCCTGTGCTGCCTTTCTGGATTTTACACTTTTTTCAGATGGCCGTTTTGACCGAGGGGCAGTGAGACTTCATTGTAGTGCAGATTTCTTTAACATGCTTGCTTGGTTAGCCAAAAAGTGCGTATGCGTTTTTTCCTGTATATTCAGGAAAAAACGCATACGCCCTTTTTGGCCAAGAGCATCATTGTCGACGTTCTGCTTCTGTTCCTATGCTTTAAATGCAATTCCCGTCTACCCCCTGAAATCGTTTTCCTGCAATTCTGCCCCGCTTTCAAGTTCTCTTCGCAGCCTTCCTTCAATATATTTTTGGACGATAGCTGTCATTTATAACTCTGCAGGTTTGTGAGTTACAGTGTCCCTGAGCTCCTTTCTTCAACTCGCTATCTTTTGAGCTGGTCGCAAACCCACAGGATTGCTTCAGGCCCTAATCTGCTTCCAGCACGGCATGTTGAGCCTTAGGTTATTTCCTCTTCCTGGCGGGAAATGAGCTTTAAATTTGCCCGTGCAGACACCTACAGCTAGTCTCTCATTGGTTCTCCCTATTCCTGTTCATCTTGAGCAGAAATTGCAAACTGTGCCAAAGAGGAGGTTAAAGCAGTGACTCTCCAAGTAGGGAGAGTGTTAGTAAAGGGTCTGGAATGGTGAACCCGAGTAAAAGGGGAGGAAAACTGAGATGCATTTGAAAACGTTTGCCGGTCACATGGTGCACCATACTGTGGGTTTCCCATGCATGTTTTAGCTGAAGGAAGAATCCCTTAAACCTGGAGAGTTGGGACCCTTGGAATGGGTACCATGCAGTATGACTTCAAAGTGTCTGCATTTGCTCACTGAACCTCACCAATGCTATCAGCCCGAAGTGCCCAACCTTATGTCTCACTCAGCTCTGGGTGTAGATGTGGTAAATCCAGGTTGCATCACAAACCCTGAATGAATTATTTAAGAATTGCTCTCTATTTCACTGTCCTTGTGTTTTGTTTTTGTAATATATTTTGATAATGGGATTTATCGGATTTTCTCTGCTGCATTCATGCCGCTGTACACACGCTTCATTCTCTTACGGAGACATATGAATCCATGGGTTTGAAGATTCTTACTAGTCAGGTGTATTCCTAGGCGTTGAATATGGGGTGTTTAGTCCATTTCGTTGAGCAAGGGGTAGGTCTTGACTATTACATATTTGGCTTATGAAAAGGTATCGGTGTTAATTTCTATCTCTGTTTTGATGCGGGACCCCAACTCACCTTTCCCCTTAAGCAAGCATAAGTTGGTTTTCTAAATTTGAGGCCCGGTTCTGTTTTGTAATTCAGTTCATGTGTAGCCTAGTTTACATTCCGTGTATTAGTGATATCTTATGATGTTTCATTTTCTGTGTGACTTATTTCACTTAGAATCATGGTACCTGAATCCACTTATTATGCCGCGACGGGCCTGATGACATAGATTTCATTGCTCACTGATATTCCATTGTACGTACGTACCACAACTTCTTTATCCATTTTTCACATTCTGGGATATTTAACTTGTACCGTAGACGAGGTTCTTGTAAACAGAGCCGACCGAAACTTTGGGGTGGCTGTGTGTTTTTGATTTTAATTTCCCTAAGCTATAGGACCATAAGTGGAAGTGCCGTAGGCTCCGTTGCTTTGTTTTTTAGGTGTTCCAGGAAACACCATACACTTCTCCAGAGTGGCTGTTGGAAATTTACATCCCGCCCATCAACATAACAAGGCTCCTGGTTCTCCATGCCCTGTGCTGCCTTTCTGGATTTTACACTTTTTTCAGATGTCCCTTTTGACCGGGGGGCAGTGAGACTTCATTGTAGTGCAGATTTCTTTAACATGCTTGCTTGGTTGGCCAAAAAGGGCGTATGCGTTTTTTCCTGAATATATTCAGGAAAAAACGCATACGCCGTTTTTGGCCAAGTGCATCATTGTCGACATTCTGCCTCTTTTCCTATGCTTTAAGTGCAATTCCAGTCTACCCCCTGAAATCGTTTTCCTGAAATTCTGCCGTCTTTCAAGTTCTCTTCGCAGACTTACTTCAATATATTTTTGGACGATAGCTGTCATTCATAACTCTGCAGGTTTGTGAATTAGAGTGCACTTGAGCTACATTCTTCAACTCGTTTCCTTGTGAGCTGGCAGCAAAACCGCAGGATTGCTTTAGGCCCTAATCTGTTTCCAGCAGGGCATGCTGAGCCTTTGGTTAATTCCTCTTCCTGGTGGGAAATGAGCATTACATTTGCCCGTGCCGACACATACAGCTAGTCTCTCATTGGTTCTTCCTTTTCCTGTTCACCTTGCGCAGATTTTGCAAACTGTGCCAAACAGGAGGTTAAAGGCACTGACTCTGCAGGTGGGGAGACTGTTAGTAAAGCATCTGGAATGGTGAACCCGGGTACCAGGGGACGAAAACTGAGATGGACTTGAAAACATTTCCCAATCACACGGTGGACCATACTCTGGGTTTCCCATGCATGTTTTAGCTGAAGGAAGAATCCCTTAAACCTGTAGAGTTGGGACCCATGGAAAGGGTACCATGCAGTATGACTTCAAAGGGTCTGCATTTGCTCATCGAACCTCACCAATGCTATCAGCCCGAAGTGTCCAGCCTTATGTCTCACTCAGCTCTGGGTGTAGATGTGGTAAATCCAGGTTGCATCACAAGCCCTGAATGAATTATTTAAGAATTGCTCTCTATTTCACTGTCATTGTGTTTTGTATTTGAAAATTATTTTGATAGTGGGATTTATGGGATTTTCACTGCTGCCTTTATGCCACTGTACACACGCTTGATACTCTTACGGAGACATATAAATCCATGGGTTTTTAGATTCTTACATGTCAGGTATATTCCCAGGCGTTGAATATGGGGTGTTGTGTCCATTTTGTTGAGCAAGGAGTAGGTCTTGTCTATTACATATTTGGCTTATGGAACGGTATCTGTGCTAATTTCAATCTGTGGTTTTATGCAGCACCCCAACTCAGCTTTCCCCTTAAGCAAGCATAAGGTGGTTTTCTAAATTTGAGACCCCGTTCTGTTTTGTAATTCAGGTCATTTGTAGTCACGTTTACATGCCATGTATTTGTAATATTGTATGTCTTTTTATTTTTGAATTATGTGACTTCGAATGATCATACGTAACTCCTCTGTGGTTGTTACAACTGGCCATATTTCACTGATTTTCAGGCTGAGTAATATTCCACTCTACATAAGTGCCACATCGCTATCCATTTTTTCCCTCCAGAGACATATAAATTATATCCTAGTCGAGGATCTTTTAAACAGAGAGGCGGTAAACATTGGGGTGCCTGTGTCCTCTCCATTTTTGTCTTTCCCAAGATATACGTCCATGAGTACAAGTGCCCTGTGCTCTGTAGCTCATTTTTTAGATGCTTTAGTAAACACAATACACTTCTCAAGAGTGACCATTGGCAATATACATTTCCACTATAAGCCTCACAGGGCTCCCTTTTCTCCTTGCCCTGTCCTGCATTTCTGGTGTTTACACTTTATGACGAAGGCTCTTCTGACCGATTCGAAGTGATATGTTTTGTAGTACTGATTTCCAGTGCCCACCTGTTTGGTTGGCTAAAAAAGTGTATGCCTTTTTCTTGAATATATACAGAAAAAGACGCATACACCCTTTTTGGCCAACTACAATGTTGGCAATGTTCAGCCCCTTTTCTTGTGCTTAATGGCGAGTCCTTTCTACCTCTTCCAATCCCTTTCCTGCCATTCTCCGTTGCTTACAAGTCCTTTTCTCTGACTTTCCTCAAGACATTTTTCAGTGAGAGATATTTTCAACTCTGCAGTTTCGTGAATTTTAGCGGCGCTGAGTTCCATTTTTCAACTTGGGTTTATGGGAACTGGCCACAAAGCAGCGGGATTTCCTCAAGCCCTATTCTGTTTCCATGGGCAACACTAGCCTTTGGTCAATTCGTCTTCCTGATTGGAAATTAGAGTGACATGTGCCTGTCCGAACACCTAGGACTTGTCTCTCATTGTTCCTCCTCCTTCTGCTTCATCCTCTGGACAAATTCCAAACTGTATGCAACAGGATGTTGACAGTGCTGACATCTCCAAGTGGGGAGACTGTTCGTAAAGACGCTGGAGGGGTGAACCCGAGCACCAGGAGATGAGGAGATGAGATGCCTTTTCCAAACTCTTCCCGATCAGACGGTATACCATCTTCTGGGTGTGACAGGCATGTTTTAGCGTAGGAAGTGTCCCATTCATGTGAGGAGAACACCAGGGCTTTTTCAAAATCACTGTCTCTCCACAACCCAAACTGGGGAATTTTTTAAGCTACGGCTACACATATGATCATTAAGGGCCTTGGGAAGTAGGCAGAGTCCAAACTTTAGATGATTGAAGTCTTCAGGGTCAGAAGCACTCACCACCGTCTTTCCTTAGGTTCCATTTTAACTGTCATTAATAGATGATGTCAATAAAAATATCTATTCTTTTTTCAGATTATTTCCCCTTATAAGTTATTGCAAAATATTGAGTGTAGTTCCCTGTGCTATACAGTAGTTCCTTGTTGATGATCGATTTTATACATAGCAGTGTGTATGTGTTAATCCCAAACTGTTAATTTATCCCTCCTCCCACCTTTCCCCTTTGGTAATAATAAATTATAAGATTTTATACTTCTCAGAAATGGGGGAGCTGAAAGAGAGGTATCATTTTCAATGGAAAAGCATTTAAAACAAGATTGAAGCTTTAACCAAGATTATTAGATGTACATCCTTGGAAAAAAATCACTTCGTTTCTCTAGTATTGACCTGACAAATAAGACAAACCGTTTCACTGAACTTGCTTATAATAAAGTGATGGAAATATCAAATGGAAGTGTTAGAAACATCTTATTTTACCCGAGCCTTATACACTGTTCTATGTTAATTACAGTTTGGCTCACACATCTGTTCATTGAAGTTACAAGGTTCTCAATTTCTGTTACTGATCCTCCAGAGTGGACCCCAACAAGTGTCCCCATGCCCAGTGTCATTGGAGCCAACAGATTGAGACTGAGTTTGGTTCAGAAGCAAAGGAAACTTTATATTTTGATCAGAGAATGGAGAGGTGAGAGCATGTGCTACCCCATGGGCTGTGGGCTGGGCTGCTGTGTAGAGATCCTGTCAGAGTCAGTGGGAGGGAGGGGGCGGAGCTCTCGAGGGCCCGGTTGGCTGCAGCTCAGGCTCTATATCACGGAGTCTGCACTGTGCCCCAGGAGCTGAGGTGTCAACCCAGCCATTCTGCACTAGGAAATCTGGTCTGAAGTGCCGGCTGTTGAACCTCTGTATGCGGGAACCTAGGAGCACGTGAAATTAGACAAAGCACAATGGAAAAAAAAGGTTAGACTTTATTTTATTGCCCAGATTCTATTTTTATCTCCCAGGGATTTTTAAGGGGCTTTGCCTGGGACAAACCCCTCTTCTGCATTTTGTCCCCTTCCTCATTCTTAGAGTGCTGAGGGTGCAGACCCTTCATCTGTAACTGCTGAGTGCTGAGTTTGGAGCCCTCATACCCGTGGGCAAGGGTCTGAAATTCTCCCCAGCAGTCTCCAGGTGACGTTGATTGTCCGCAGGCCTCCTGCCTCCCTGCTCGTCCGCCTGAGCACAAGTATTGGTAGTGTTATAGATTCTAATGACCTTTAAGGGTCCAGGAAGGAGATGTGCAGTGACGCTGTGAGGTCCAGTTTCACCCCGCCCCACATTTGTTCGGCCACCTTAGGCTGACCGTTTCTGCCAGCCTAGATGCTCTGACCAGTAGTCTGTGCTTTCTTCAGTTAGGCCCCTGAATTAACGTAAAAACAGCACCAGGTGTCAGGACCCTGCCTGCTCAACTCCAAGACAGTCCAGGGTCAGTGGTGATGAAGGACCATGATGGCCACTGGGTCAACAGCCTTTTGAAGTAAACAGGAGTCCAGCCGGTCTTATTGGCCACCATGATCACAGTGTCTGTAGGATTTTCTATGGTGACAGCGTGATATACGGTTCCCCCGCCAAGATTATTACCTCCCCTCTGGGCGCAGTAAGTCCTGCAAGCAGTAGTCTACTCTTTTGGGACACACTCTTGTTGTTTTATGAGAGAAACTCCAGGTCAAGTGATGGTCACACGAGTCGTCATGGTGCCCCTTTGCCCCAGTTATCTCTCTGGAGGTTGGAGTTGGAGGACTTCCTCACTCAAGGTCAGTGTGCCCACGGAGCAAACCCTGCAACTTCAGGGCATCGTTGGGTGTTAGGATCACCACGTGGGGTCCTTTTCCCTTAGGAGGGAGGTGGCCTTTTGGGCTGCTGATTTCCAGGTTTTCAGATACTGCCAGTATCTTGGCCAGATGTGGCGGTGGGCCAAGCCCCTTGGTGACCGTAGTTTATCCTACCTGGATGGCATTCTTGCATTGTTCCATTTCAAGTGGTCCCAGGTTTTGCACTAATACTCCAATGGTGATTCACCGTTCACCAGGAAAGTAAAGGTCAAAGGGTTTAACTAAATTAGGGAGTTCCAGGGCAAGGGTCTGAATTGACTGCTCTTTCCATTCTTGAAAGGCCACTTCTAGATTCTATTCAAAAGGATCATCATCTTTTCCTTTCAGTGTTTCATATAGAGGCCCAGCTAGTAGACTGTAGTTAGGGATCCAGAAGCAGCAAACCCTGGCCTCGCCAGGAATCTCTAAGCTGTCTTCTAGTTTTAGAAATGGGTAAGGCTGTAAATTGTTTCTTCCCTTTCCTGGGTTGGGCTTCTCCGACCTTCTCTGAGAATGAAGCCCAGGCAGGTCACCGTAGTCTGTGATATTTGAGCTTTTTCTTGGACAACTTGTATCCTTTATTGGCTTGGTAGTTCAGAGGTCTCCTTAGTAGGGCTGGCGATCAGAATGTCGTCTGCATATTGAAGGAGTGTTTCCTTTTCCAGAGGTAGAACTTTTAGGTCTTTAGCTGAGCTTTCCCCAAAGATGGTGGGGGAATTTTTGAACCCTTGGGGCAACACGGCCCGGAAGTATTGTTTTAGTTTTATGTTGAGTCCTGCCACTCACAAGCCAAAATTTCTTGTGACTCTGGGACTAGTAGAATACAAAAGAAGGCATCATTGAAGACTAATACAGAATACCAAGTCCTGGTGGTTGGTAGAATGACCAGCAGGGTGCAGGATTTAGGAACTACTGGAGGTATATCCTCGGTGGCTTCACTGACTGTCCTGACATCCTTTACCAGGACTCCAGCAGCCCATGGGGCTCTCGAGGTCAGGCCAATCCCACGATATGGAGCTCACCTGGACAGGTACCCCACCCCCACCCCAGCCCACGGGGCTCTCGTGTTCAGGCCCCTCCCAGGATATGGGGTTCCCTGGGCAGGTTCCCCTGCAGCCCATGGGGCTCTCGTGGTCAGGCCCCTCCCAGGATACAGAGCTACCCTTGCAGATACCGTGGCAGGGCTGGGCACACAGGAACCGTGCACATCGCCCTCATTTCAGAGCACTCCCAGCTCACCTGTCACTCAGATCTGACACAGAGCACCTCAGAGCAGGACTTGAACTAACAAACAGCAGCTCCGACAGGTCTGTGACCCTGGGCATCACTCTGTGTGGCCTCCCCCCACCTGGTCTTCCAGAGACTTCCACTGCACCCGGGGCACCAGTCCTCTGTCTCCACCCAACATCCACCCTCCTCTCCCTGACTCCTGGGTTCCTCTCATTAGGAGAGGGTTTTCTTGAAGTTGTCTCCCACTCATGGGCCAGATAATATAATTAGAAAACAAGCCAGAGCTGCAGCCCCTTGTCTATCCTGACTCTCAGGAGCCCACATCTGTTTCTTGGACCTGGCCGATTCAGCAAATTCCAGTTTCTGCAACTGTGAGCCCCTGAGGGGTAATTATTGGCTGGCCTGGGAAGCCTGACCGTGCCGGCCAGCCCTCCCCTGGTGTGCCTGGGTTGAGATCAATATAAACACCGCTCCAGGCAGCAAGAGCCCCTGCAGCTGTGCCTGACGCCATTTTCTCTGCCCTGTCAGCAGTCTCGGGGCTGGACTGGTGGGAGGGAGTGAGAGGCCACGGCTTTGTGGGTGGCCCAGTGTGAGTGGGGCTCTGCTGGACTTTCTGCAGCAGTTGCCAAGATGCCACCTGCTAAAGAAGAGGATGTGTCACCGATACCTGCTGCTGGAATTTCTCCCTGGACAGAGGTGAGTGAGGGAGAAAGCAGTGGGGGCCGGGACAGCAGGGGTATCTCAGGCAGGGAAATGGAAAGCTTCCAGAAGAGCACCCAGGGCCAGGACCATCCTGGCTGGCCTGCAGGCACCAAGTCGGCTGGCATGCTGTCGCTCATGTGGCTCCATGGCCCTTCCTCTAGGCTTTCAAGTCCTTGTACATATTCAGGTGTTTTACCCGGGAAGGGTGGGAACATTTCAGCAGCAGCTGGCCTGGGGCTCGGCCCACGTTTACTCACAGATGCCTCGGCATGGGCCCCCAGCTTTGCAATGAGGACGCTTGTTGCGTGGGGCCTGCTGGCTGAATGGGAGATGATTCCCCACCACTGACCAACTTCAGAATTGTTTACAACTGGAGCAAGTGCCCTGATACGGTTTTCCTCTGTGTAACTAGTGTGTTCTGTTTTTTTTTTCTTTTTTTCGTTTTTGGTTCAAGGTAGATTTTATTCCTCTTTTTTGTATTTACAGATATAAGCATGGAAATAATTTATTCATATAAATACATGTATGTGAAGGGAAGAATATTTTTTCTGTTTTACTTTTTGTAATTTTGAATTTATTTTATTTTTTTATACAGCAGGTTATTTTTGGTTATCGATTTTATACATATAAATGTATACATGCCAATCCCAATCTCTCAACTCCTCCCACCACCACCCCCCAACAGCTTTCCCCCCTTGGTGTCCATACGTTTGTTGTCTACATCTGTTGCTCTATTTCTGCCTTGCAAAACGGTTCATCTGTACAATTTTTCTAGGTTCCACATATATGCATTAATATACAAGATTTGTTTTTCTCTTTCTGACTTACTTCACTCTGTATGACAGTCTCTAGATCCATCAACGTCTCTACAAATGACCCAATTTCATTCCTTTTTATGGCTTAGTAATATTCCATTTTATATATGTACCTCATCTTTATGCATTCGTCTGTCTGTGGGCATTTAGGTTGCTTCCATTACCTGGATATTGTAAATAGTGATGCAATGAACATTGCGGTGAATGTCTCTTTTTGATTTATGGTTTTGTCTGGGTATAGGCCCAGTAGTGAGATTGCTGTATCATATGGTAATTCTATTCTTAGTTTTATAAGAAACTCCATAATCTCCACAGTGACTGTATCAATTTACATTCCCAACAATAGTGGAAGAGGGTTCCTTATCTCCACACCCTTTCCAGCATCTGTTGTTTGTAGATTTTCTGATGATGCCCATTCTAACAGGTGTGAGGTGATACACCATGGATGAGTCTATTTCGTTGAGCAAAGAGTAGGTCTTGTCTATTACATATTTGGCTTATGGAACGGTATGTGTGCTCATTTCAATCACTGGTTTTATACAGCACCCCAACTCAACTTTCCCCTTAAGCAAGCATAAGTTTTTATCTAAATGTGAGAGTCTGTTCGGTTTTGTAATTCAGTTTATGTGTAGCCAAGTTTACACTCTCTCTATTCGTGATATCTTATGATAATTATCTTACTCTGTGTGACCTATTTCTCTTAGAATCATCATACTTAAATCCACTCAATTTGCTGCTACAGGCCTGATGACATTGATTTCATTGCTGAGTGATATTCCGTTGTACGTAAGTAGCACAACTCCTTTATCCATTTTTTTCTTTCTGGGATATTTAATTTGTACTGGACTCGAGGTTCTTGGAAACACAGCAGCCCTAAATTTTGTGTTGGCTGTGTCTTCTTGATTTTAATTTTCCTAAGCTATAGGGCCAAAAGTGGAAGTGCCCTAGGGTCTGTAGCTTTGTTTGTCAGATGTTTCAGGATACACCATAAACATCTCCAGAGTGTCTGTTGGCAATTTACATCCCGCCCATCAGCATAACAAGGCTCCCTTTTCTCCATGGCCTGTCCTGTGTTTCTGGTTTTTACACTGTTTTAAATGGCCCTTTTGAGGAATGGGAAATGAGACTTCATTGTAGTGCAGATTTCCATTGCTCCAGTGCTTGGTTGGCCAAAAAGGGCATATGCATTTTTTCCTGAATATATTCAGGAAAAAATGTATATGCACTTTTGTCCAAGTGCATCACTGTCAAAGATCTGCCACATTTCACATGCTTTAAATGCAATTCCAATCTTCCTCCTGAAATATGATTCCTGCAATTCTGCCTCGTTTTCAAGTCCTCTTTGCAGACTTACTTCAATATATTTTTGCCAATAGCTGTCATTTATAACTCTGCAGGTTTGTGAATTACAGTGCCCGTGATTTCCTTTCTTAACTCGTTTCCTTGAAAGCTGGCCACAGAACCGCAGGTGTGCTTCAGGCCATAATCAGGGTCCGGCATGGCACTCTGAGCCGTTGGGTAATTCCTCTTCCTGGTGGGATATTAGAGTTCAATGTGCCCCTCCAGACACCTGCCTCACTCCCAGGCCCTTGGTGATGTCTGTCCTCTGGTTTGAGGCCACATGTGCTGGATTCCTCACCTTTGGCTGATGTGGCCCCACTGGTGTGAGGACACTCCTGCTTGGTTCCCATCCCCTTGGTGATGTGGGCCCTCCGGTGAGAGTCTGATCCTGGTTGGGTTACTCACACTTCTGTGAGGTGGTCCTTCTTCTCTGAGGTCACGCCTGCCTGGCTGGCACACTCCGCCTTGGTGACGTCGGCCATCTGGTGGGAGTTGGTGCCTGCTGGGAGTCTCCTCCCCTCGGTAATGAGGGCCCTCTGGCGTCAGGCCCTAACTCCTGGGCTCCCAAAATTTTCGGATGTGCGCCCTGTGGTACGAGTACATTCCTGCCAAGTTCACAACCTCATGGGAATGTGGGCCTTCTGCTCTGAAGTCCCAACGGTGGGTTGCTCAGTTTCATGATGAGGCCCCTCTGGTGTGAGTTCACTCCAGCCTGGATCCCATAGCCACGCTGCTCCTGGCCACCTGCTGGGAGGTTATAACTGCAGGATTCCTCACCTTTTTTCTTCTATGGGCCCTTTGTTTTGAGACTCCTCCTGCCTGCCTCACTCCCAGCCCCTTGGTGATGTGTGTCCTCTGGTTTGAGGCCACGTGTGCTGGGTCCCTCACCTTTTGATGATGTGGCCCCACTGGTGTGAGGACACTCCTGCCTGGTTCCTATCCCCTTGATGATGTGGGCCCTATCTTGAGAGTCTGATCATGGCTGGGTTCCTCACCCTTCTGTGAGGTGGGTCCTCTGCTGTGAGGTCACTCCTGCCTGGCTGGCACACCCCGCCTGCACAACATCGGCCCTCTTGTGGCAGGTGTAGCCTGCTGGGAGCCTCCTCCCCTCGGTGATGAGGGCCCTCTTGCGTCAGGCCCTAACTGCTGGGTACCCACATTTTCTGATACGTGCTAAGTGGTGCGAGGACACTCCTGCCAAGTTCCCATCCCCATGGGGATGTGGGCCTTCTGCTCTTAGGTCCCAATGTCTGGGTTGCTCACAGTTTCATGATGTGACCCCTCTGCTGTGAGTTACTGCAGCCTGGATCGCATAGACTCAGTGCTCTGGGCCGCCTGCTGGGAGGTTCCCACTGCAAGATTCCTCAGCTTTTTTATTCTATGGGCCCTGTGTTGTGAGGCTCCTCCTGCCTGCCTCACTCCGAGCCCCTTGGAGATGTGGGTCCTCTGGTTTAGGCCACATGTGCTGGGTTCCTCACCTTTCTATCATGTGGCCACACAGGTGTGAAGACAGTCCTGCCTGGTTCAGATCCCATTGGTGATGTGGGCCCTCTGGTGAGAGTCTTATCCTGGCTGGGTTCCTCACACTTCTGTGAGGTAGGCCCTCTGCTGTGAGGTCACTCCTGCCTGGCTGTCACATGTCACCTTGGCGACATGGGCCCTCAGTTGGGAGTTGGTGCCTGCTTGGAGTCTCCTCCCCTTGGTAATGAGGGCCCTCTGGCGTCAGGCGCTAACTTCTGGGCTTCCAAAATTCTCTGATGTGTGCCCTGTGGTGCGAGTACACTTATGCCATGTTCCCAACCACATGGGAATGTGGGCCTTCTGCTCTGAGGTCCAAACGGCTGGGTTGTTCACAGTTTCATGATGAGGGCCCTCTGTTTTGAGTTCAGTCAGGTCTGGATCCCATAGCCTCGCTGCTCCTGGCCGCCTGCTAGGAGTTTCCAACTGCGGGATTCCTCACCATTTTTATTCTATGGTCCCTGTTTTGAGGCTCCTCCTGTCTGCCTCACTCCCAGCCCCTTGGTGATATGTGTCCTCTGGTTTGAAGCCATGTGTGCTGGGTCACTCACAGTTCGGTGATGAGGTCCCACTGGTGTGAGGACACTCCAGCCTGGTTCCCATTCCCTTGGTGATGTGGGCCCTGTGGTGAGAGTCTGATCCTCTTTGTGTTCCTCACACTTTTGTGAGGTGGGCCCTCTGCTCTGAGGTCACTCCTGCCTGGCTGGCACATCCCGCATTGGCAATGGCGGCCCTCTGGTAGCAGTTGGAGCCTGCTGTGAGCCTCCTCTCTTCGGTGATGAGAGCCCTCTGGCGTCAGGCCCTAACGGCTGGGCTCCCCACATTTTCTGATGTGTGCCCACTGGTGCGATGACACTCCTGCTTGGTTCCCTTCCCCATGGGGATGTGGGCCTTGTGTTCTGAGGTCACAACGGCTGGTTTGCTCACAGTTTCATGATGAGGGCCCTCTGTTGTGAGTTCATCACTGCCTGAATCCCATAGCCCTGGTGCTCTGGGATGCCTGCTGGGATGTTCCAACTGCTGGATTCCTCACCTTTTTTATACAATGGGCCATGTGTTGTGAGGTTAATCCTGCCTGCCTCACTCTGAGACCCATGGTGATGTGGGTCCTCTGGTTTGAGACCACATTTCCTAGGTACCTCAACTTTTGATGATGTGGCCCCACGGGTGTGATGACACTCCTGCCTGGTTCACAGCCCCTTGCTGATGTGGGCACTCTGGTGAGAGTCTGATCCTGGCTGGGTTCCTTACCATTCTGTGAGGTGGGCTCTCTGATGTGAGGTCACTCCTGCCTGGCTGGCTCACATCGCCTTGGCGATGTGGGCCCTCTGTTGGCCACGAAAGCATGCTGGGAGCCTCCTACCCTCTTTAATGAGGGCCCTGAAAAAACGCATATGCACTTTTTGACCAAGTGCATCATTGTCGAGGATCTGCCTCTTCTCCTATGCTTTCAGAGCACTTCCCGTCTACCTCCTGAAATAATATTCCTGGAATTCTGCCCCGCTTTCAAGTCCTCTTTGCAGCCTTACTTCAATATATTTTTGTTTGATACCTGCCATTTATAACTCTGCAGGTTTGTTAATTACAGTGTCCCTGAGCTACTTTCTTCAACTCGCTTTCTTGTGACCTGGCCGCAAAACCACAGGATTGCTTCAGGCCATAAAATGGTTTCTGCACAGCATGCTGAGCCTTTGGTAAATTCCTTTTTCTGGTGGGAAATGAGTGTTAAATTTGCCCGTGCAGACACCTACAGCTAGTCTCTCATTCGTTCTCCCTATTCCTGTTCATCTTGCGCAGATATTGCAAACTGTGCCAAACAGGAGGTTAAAGGCACTGACTCTCCAAGTGGGTAGAGAGTTAGTAAAGTGTCTGGAATGGCGAACCCGAGTACTAGGGGACGAAAACTGAGAGGCATTTAAAATCGCTTCCCAGTCACACGGTGGACCATACTCTGGGATGCAGATGCATGTTTTAGGTGAAGGAAGAATACCGTAAACCTGGAAAGTTGGGACCCATGGAATGGGTACCATGCAGTATGACTTCAAAGGGTCTGCATTTGCTCATCGAACCTCACCAATGCTATCAGCCCGAAGTGTCCAACCTTATGTCTCACTCAGCTCTGGGTGTAGATGTGGTAAATCCAGGTTGCATTACAAGCCCTGCATGAATTATTTAAGAATTGCTCTCTATTTCAGTGTCATTGTGTTTTGATTTGTAATTCATTTTGATAATGGGATTTATCGGATTTTCTCTGCTGCATTCATGCCGCTGTACACAGGCTTCATTCTCTTCTGTAGACATATAAATCCATGGGTTTGAAGATTCTTACTAGTCAGGTGTATTCCTAGGCTTTGAATATGTGGTGTTTAGTCCATTTCGTTGAGCAAGTGGTATGTCTTGACTATTACATATTTGGCTTATGGAAAGGTATCTGTGCTAATTTCTATCTCTGGTTTGATGCAGCACCCCAACTCACCATTCCCCTTAAGCAAGCATAAGTTGGTTTTCTAAATTTGAGACCCTGTTCTGTTTTGTAATTCAGTTCATGTGTAGCCAAGTTTACATTCCGTGTATTAGTGATATCTTATGATGTTTCATTTTCTGTGTGACTTATTTCACTTAGAATCATCGTAGCTGAATCCACTCATTATGCCGCAACGGGCCTGATGACATAGATTTCATTGGTGAGTGATATTCCATTGTACGTACTTACCACGACTTCTTTATCTATTTTTCACATTCTGGGATATTTAACTTGTACCGTAGACGAGGTTCTTGTAAACAGAGCCGTCCGACACTTTGGGGTGGCTGTGTGTTTTTGATTTTAATTTCCCTAAGCTATAGGACCATAATTGGAAGTGCCGTAGGCTCCATTGCTTTGTTTTTTAGGTGTTCCAGGAAACACCGTACACTTCTCCAGAGTGGCTGTTAGCAATTTACATCCCGCCCATCAGCACAACAAGGCACCCTGTTCTCCATGGCCTGTGCTGACTTTCTGGATTTTACACTTTTTTCAGATAGCCCTTTTGACGGGGGGACAGTGAGACTTCATTGTAGTGCAGATTTCTTTAACATGCTTGCTTGGTTGGCCAAAAAGTGCGTATGCGTTTTTTCCTGAATATATTCAGGAAAAAAGGCATACGCCCTTTTTGGCCAAGAGCATCATTATCGACGTTCTGCCTCTTTTCCTATGCTTTAAATGCAATTCCCGTCTACCCCCTGAAATCGTTTTCCTGCAATTCTGCCATGCTTACAAGTTCTCTTGGCAGCCTTCCTTCAATATATTTATGGATGATAGCTGTCATTTATAACTCTGCAGGTTTGTGAGTTACACTGCCCCTGAGATCCTTTCTTCAACTCGCTATCTTGTGAGCTGGTCGCAAACCCACAGGATTGCTTCAGGCCCTAATCCTGTTCCGGCACGGCATGCTGAGCCTTTGGTTAATTCCTCTTCCTGGTGGGAAATGAGAGTTAAATTGGCCCGTGCAGACACCTAAAGCTAGTCTCTCATTGGTTCTCCCTATTCCTGTTCATCTTGCGCAGAAATTGCCAACTGTGCCAAACAGGAGGTTAAAGCACTGACTCTCCAAGTGGGGAGAGTGTGAGTAAAGGGTCTCGAATGGTGAACCCGAGTAAAAGGTGACGAAAACTGAGATGCATTTGAAAACGTTTGCCGTTCACACGGTGCACCATACTGTGGGTTTCCCATGGATGTTTTAGCTGAAGGAAGAATCCCTTAAACCTGGAGAGTTGCAACCCATGGAATGGGTACCATGCAGTATGACTTCAAAGGGTCTGCATTTGCTCATCGAACCTCACCAATGCTCTCAGCCCGAAGTGCCCAACCTTATGTCTCACTCAGCTCTGGGTGTAGATGTGGGAAATCCAGGTTGAATCACAAGCCCTGAATGAATTATTTAAGAATTGTTCTCTATTTCACTGTCCTTGTGTTTTGTTTTTGTATTTCATTTTGATAATGGTATTTATCGGATTTTCTCTGCTGCATTCATGCCGCTGTACACACTCTTCATTCTCTTACGGAGACATATAAATCCATGGGTTTGAAGATTCTTACTAGTCAGGTGTATTCCTAGGCGTTGAATATGGGGTGTTTAGTCCGTTTCGTTGAGCAAGGGGTATGTCTTGACTATTACATATTTGGCTTATGGAAAGGTATCTGTGCTAATTTCTGTCTGTGGTTTTATGCAGCACCCCAACTCACCTTTCCCCATAAATAAGCATAAGTTGGTTTTCTAAATTTGAGACCCTGTTCTGTTTTGTATTTCAGTTCATGTGTAGCCAAGTTTACATTCCGTGGATTAGTGATATCTTATGTTTCATTTTCTGTGTGACTTATTTCATTTAGAATCATCGTACCTGAATCCACTCATTATGCCACGACGGGCCTGATGACATAGATTTCATTGCTGAGTGATATTCCATTGTATGTACGTTATACAACTTCTTCTTTATCCATTTTTCACCTTCTGGGATATTTTACTTCTCCGTAGACGAGGTTCTTCTACACATAGCTGTCCGAAACTTTGGGGTGGCTGTGTGCTTTTGATTTTCATTTCTCTAAGCTATAGGACCACAAGTTGAAGTGCCGTAGGCTCCGTTGCTTTGTTTTCTAGGTGTTTCCGGAAACACCATACACTTCTCTAGAGTGGCTGTTGGCAATTTACATACCGCCCATCAGCATAACAAGGCTCCCTGTTTTCCAAGACCTGTCCTGACTTTTTCGATTTTACACTTTTTTCAGATGGCCCTTTTGACGCGGGGACAGTGAGACTTCATTGTAGTGCATATTTCCTTTACATGCTTGCTTGGTTGGCCAAAAAGTACGTATGCGTTTTTTCCTGAATATATTCAGGAAAAAACGCATGCGCCCTTTTTGGCCAAGTGCATCATTGTCTACATTCTGCCTCTTTTCCTATGCTTTAAGTACAATTCCCGTCTACCCCCTGAAATCGTTTTCCTGAATTTCTGCCCCGCTTTCAAGTCCTCTTCGAAGACTTACTTCAATACATTTTTGGACGATAGCTGTCATTCATAACTCTGCAGGTTTGTGAATTACAGTGTCCCAGAGCACCTTTCTTCAACTCGCTTTATTCTGAGCTGGCCACAAAACCGCAGGATTGCTTCAGGCCCTAAACTGTTTCCCGCAAGGCACGCTGAGCCTTTGGTTAACTCCCCTTCCTGGTGGGAAATGAGCGTTCCATTTGCCCGTGCAGACACCTACAGCTGGTCTCTCATTGGTTCTCCCTATTCCTGTTCAGCTTGAGCAGAAATTGCAAATTTTGCCAAACAGGAGTTTAAAGAAACTGACTCTCCATGTGGGGAGAGTGTTAGAAAAGCGTCTGGAATGGTGAACCCGAGTACCAGGGGACGAAAACTGAGATGCATTTGAAAACGTTTCCCAATCACGCGGTGGACCATACTCTGGGTTTCCCATGCATGTTTTAGCTGAAGGAAGAATCCCTGAAAGCTGGAGAGTTGGGACCCATGGAAAGGGAACCATGCAGTATGACTTCAAAGGGTCTGCGTTTGCTCACCGAACTTCACCAATGCTATGAGCCTGAAGTGTCCAGACTTATGTCTCACCCAGCTCTGGGTGTAGATGTGGGAAATCCAGTTTGCATCACATGCCCTGAATGAATTATTTAAGAATTGCTCTCTATTTCACTGTCCTTGTGTTTTGTTTCTGTGATTCATTTTGATAATGGGATTTATCGGATTTTCTCTGCTGCATTCATGCCGCTGTACACACGCTTCATTCTCTTACGAGGACATATATATCCATGGGTTTGAAGATTCTTACTAGTCAGGTGTATTCCTAGGCCTTGAATATGGGGTGTTTAGTCCAATTCCTTGAGCAAGGGGTAGGTCTTGACTATTACATATTTGGTTTATGGTAAGGTATCTGTGCTAATTTCTATCTCTGGTTTTATGCAGCACCCCAACTCAACTTTCCCCTTATCCAAGCATAAGTTGGTTTTCTAAATTTGAGACCCTGTTCTGTTTTGTAATTCAGTTCACGTGTAGCCAAGTTTACATTCCGTGTATTAGTGATAACTTATGATGTTTCATTTTCTGTGTGACTTATTTGACTTAGAATCATCATACCTGAATCCACTCATTATGCCGCGACGGGCCTGATGACATTGATTTCATTGCTGAGTGGTATTCCATTGTACGTACGTACCACAACTTCTTTATCCATTTTTCACATTCTGGTATATTTAACTTGTACCGTAGACGAGGTTCTTGTAAACAGAGCCGTCCGACACTTTGGGGTGGCTGTGTGTTTTTGATTTTCATTTCCCTAAGCTATAGGACCATAAGTGGAAATGCCGTACGCTCCGTTGCTTTGTTTTTTAGGTGTTTCAGGAAACACCATACACTTCTCCAGAGTGGCTGTTGGCAATTTACATCCCACCCATCAGCATAACAAGGATCCATGTTCTCCATGGCCTGTGCTGCATTTCTGTATTTTACACTTTGTTCAGATGGCCCTGTTGACTGGGGGGCAGTGAGACTTCATTGTAGTGCAGATTTCTTTAACATGCTTGCTTGGTTGGCCAAAAAGGGCGTATGCGTTTTTTCCTGAATATATTCAGGAAAAAACGCATACGCCATTTTTGGCCAAGTGCATCATTGTCGACCTGCTGCCTCTTTTCCTATGCTTTAAATGCAATTCCAGTCTACCCCCTGAAATCGTTTTCCTGCAATTCTGCCCCGCTTTCAAGTCCTCTTCGCAGCCTTCCTTCAATATATTTTTGGACGAGAGCTGTCATTTATAACTATGCAGGTTTGTGAATTACAGTGCCCCTGAGCTCCTTTCTTCAAATAACTTTCTTGTGAGCTGGCCGCAAACCCGCAGGATTGCTTCAGGCCCTGATCTGGTTCCGGCACGGCATGCTGAGCGTTTGGTTAATTCCTCTTCCTGGTTGGAAATGAGCGTTAAATTTGCCCGTGCAGACACCTACAGCTGGTCTCTCATTGGTTCTCCCTATTCCTGTTCATCTTGCGCAGAAATTGCAAACTGTGCCAAACAGCAGGTTAAAGGCACTGGCTCTCCAAGTGAGGAGAGTGTTAAATGGGTCTGGAATGGTGAACCCGAGTAAAAGGGGACGAAAACTGAGATGCATTTGAAAACTTTTCCTGGTCACACGGTGCACCATACTGTGGGTTTCCCATGCATGTTTAGCTGAAGGAAGAATTGCTTAAACCTGGAGATTTGGGACCCATGGAATGGGTACCATGAAGTATGACTTCCAATGGTCTGCATTTGCTCATCGAACCTCACCAATTCTATCAGCCCGAAGTGTCCAACCTTATGTCTCACTCAGCTCTGGGTGTAGATGAGGTAAATCCAGGTTGCATCACAAGCCCTGAATGAATTATTTAAGAATTGCTCTCTATTTCACTGTCATTGTGTTTTGTTTTTGTAATTCATTTTGATAATGGGATTTATCGGATTTTCTCTGCTGCCTTCATGCAGCTGTACACACGCTTGATTCTCTTATGGAGACATATAAATCCATGGGTTTGAAGATTCTTACTAGCCAGGTGTATTCCTAGGCGTTGAATATAGGGTGTTTAGTGCATTTCGTTGAGCAAGGAGTAGGTCTTGTCTCTTACAGATTTGCCTTATGGAACTGTATCTGTGCTAATTTCAATCTCTGTTTTTATGCAGCACCCCAACTCACCTTTCCCCATAAGCAAGCATAAGTTGGTTTTCTAAATTTGAGATCCTGTTCTGTTTTGTATTTCAGTTCATGTGTAGCCAAGTGTACATTCCGTGTATTAGTGACATCTTATGAGGTTTCTTTATCTGTGTGATTTATTTCACTTAGAGACATCGTACCTGAATCCAGTCCTTATGCTGCTTTGGGCCTGATGACATAGATTTCCTTGCTGAGTGATATTCCATTTTACGTAAGTACTACAACTTCTTTATCCCTTTTTTGCTCTCTGGGATATTTAACTTGTAGGGTAGACAAGGTTCTAAACAGAGCTGTCCCAAAGTTTGTGGTGGCTGCGTCTTTCTGATTTTAATTTCTCTAAGCTAAAAGACCATATGTGGAAGTGCACTGGGCTCAGTTCCTTTCTTTTTTAGGTGTTTCAGGAAACGCCATACACTTCTCCAGAGTGGCTGTTGGCAATTTACATCCCACCCATCAGCATAACAATGCTCCGTTTTCTCCATGGCCTGTCCTGTCTTTCTGGATTTTACAGTTTTTTCAGATGGCCCTTATGACCAGGGGGAAGTGAGACTTCATTGTAGTGCAGATTTCCTTTGCAAGCTTGCTTGGTTGGCCAAAAAGCGTGTACGCGTTTTTTCCTGACTATATTCAGGAAAAATCGAATACGCCCTTTTTAGCCAAGTGCATCATTGTCAACGTTCTGCCTCTTTTCCTATGCTTTAAATGCATTTTCAGTCTAACACCTGATATTGGTTTTCTGCAATTCTGCCCCACTTTCAAGTCCTCTTCGCGTCCTTACTTCAATATATTTTTGGACAATAGCTGTCATTTATAACTCTGCATGTTTGTGAATTACAGTGCCCCTGAGCTCGTTTCTTCAACTCGTTTTCTTTTGAGCTGGCTGCAAAACCATAGGATTGCTTCTGGCCCTAATCTTGTTCCGGCATTGCACGCTGACCGTTTGTTTAATTCTCCTTCCTGGTGGGAAATGAGCATTACATTTGCCCATGCAGACACCTACAGCTAATCTCTCATTGGTTCTCCCTATTCCTGTACATCTTCTGCGTAAATTGCAAACTGAGCCAGACAGGAGGTTAAAGACACTGACTCTCCAAGTGGGGAGAGTGTTAGTAAAGCGTCTGGAATGGTGAACCCGAGTACCAGGGGACGAAAACTGAGATGCATTTAAAAACGTTTCCCAATCACACGGTGGACCATACACTGGGTTTCCCATGCACGTTTTAGCTGAAGGAAGAATCCCTTAAACCTGGAGAGTTGAAACCCATGGAATGGGTAAAATGCTGTATGACTTCAAACGGTCTGCATTTGCTCACAGAACCTCACCAATGCTATCAGCTCGAAGTGTCCAGCCTTATGTCTCATCCAGCTGTGGGTGTAGATGTGTTAAATCCAGGTTGCATCACAAGCCCTGAAAGAATTTTTTAAGAATTGCTCTCTATTTCACTGCCATTTTGTTATGTTTTTGAAATTTATTTTGAAAATGTGATTTAGCTGATTTTCACTGCTGCGTTTATGTCGCTCTACACACGCTTGATTCTCTTACGGAGACATATAAATCCATACGTTTTAAGACTCTTACTAGTCAGGTATATTCCTAGGTGGTGAATATGGGGTGTTGAGTCATTTCGTTGACCAAAAAGTAGGTCTTTTCTATTACATATTTGGCTTATGGAACAGTATCTGTGCTAATTTCAATCTCTGGTTTTATTCAGCACCCGAACTCACCTTTCCCCTTAAGCAAGCATATGTTGGTTTTCTAAATTTGAGGCCCCGTTCTGTTTTGTAGTTCCATTCATGTGTCCCCAAGTTTACATTCCGTGTATTAGTGATATCTTATGTTGCTTTAAATGATATCTTATGATATGTGTCTTTTTCTTTTGAATTATGTGACTTCGAATGATCATACGTAACTCCTCTGGAGTTGTTACAAATGGCCATATTTCATTGATTTCCAGGCTGAGTAATATTCCACTCTACATAAGTACCACATCTCTATCCATTTTTTCCCTCCAGAGACATTTAAGTTATATCCTAGTCGAGGTTCTTTTAAACAGAGAGGCGGTAAACATTGGGGTGCCTGTGTCCTCTCGATTTTTGTTTTTCCCAAGATACACGTCCATGAGTGCAAGTGCCCTGTGCTCTGTAGCTCATTTTTTAGATGCTTTAGTAAACACAATACACTTCTCCAGAGTGACCGTTGGCAATATACATTTCCACTATAAGCCTCACAGGGCTCCCTTTTCTCCTTTCCTGTCCTGCATTTCTGGTGTTTACACTTTATGAGGACGGCTCTTCTGACTGATGTGAAGTGATATCTTTTGTAGTATTGATTTCCAGGGCCCACCTGTTTGGTTGGCTAAAAATGTGTGTGCCCTTTTCTTGAATATATACAGAAAGAGACGCATACACCCTTTTTGACCAAGTGCAAAGTTGCAAATGTTCAGCCCCTTTTCTGGTGCTTAATGGCGAGTCCTTTCTACCTCTTCCAATCCCTTTCCTGCCATTCTCCCTTGCTTACAAGTCCTTTTCTCTGACTATCCTCAAGACATTTTTTAGGGATAGATATTTTCAACTCTGCAGTTTCGTGAATTTTAGTGCCCCTGAGTTCCATTATTTACTTGTGTTTATGGGAACTGGCCACAAAGCAGCGGGATTTCCTCAAGGCCTATTCTGTTTCCATGGGCAACCCTAGCCATTGGTCAATTCGTTTTTCTGATTGGAAATTAAAGTGACATGTGGCTGTCCGAGCACCTAGGACTTGTCTCTCATTGTTCCTCCTCCTTCCGCTTCATCCTCTGGACAAATTCCAAACTGTACACAACAGGATGTTGACAGTGCTGACATCTCCAAGTGGGGAGACTGTTAGTAAAGACACCGGAGTGGTGAACCCGAGCACCAGGAGATGAGGAGATGAGATGCCTTTTCCAAACTCTTCCCGATCAGACGGTATACCATCCTCTGGGTGTGACAGGCATGTTTTAGCTGTAGGAAGGATCCCATTCATGTGAGGAGACCACCACGGCTTTTTCAAAATCAGTGTCTCTCCGCAACCCAAACTGGGGAATTTTTTAAGCTACGGCTACACATATGTTCGTTAAGGGCCTTGGGAAGTAGGCAGAGTCCAAACTTTAGATGATTGAAGTCTTCAGGGTCAGAAGCACTCACCAACGGCTTCCCTTAGGTTCCATTTTAACTGTCATTGATAGATGATGTCAATAAAAATATCTATTCTTTTTCAGATTATTTCCCCTTATAGGTTATTGCAAAATATTGAGTGTAGTTCCCTGTGCTATACAGTTGTTCCTTGTTGATGATTGATTATATACATAGCAGTGTGTATGTGTTAATCCCAAACTGTTAATTTATCCCTCCTCCCACCTTTCCTCTTTGGTAATCATAAATTATAAGATTTTATACTTCTCAGAAATGGGGGAGCTGAAAGAGAGGTATCATTTTCAATGGAAAAGCATTTAAAACAAGATTGAAGCTTTAACCAAGATTATTAGATGTACATCCTTGGAAAGAAATCATTTCGTTTCTCTAATATTGACCTGACAAATAAGACAAACCTTTTCAGTGAACTTGCTTATAATAAAGTGATGGAAATATCAAATGGAAGTGTTAGAAACATCTTATTTTACCCGAGCCTTATACACTGTTCTATGTTAATTACAGTTTGGCTCACACATCTGTTCATTGAAGTTACAAGGTTCTCAATTTCTGTTACTGATCCTCCAGAGTGGACCCCAACAAGTGTCCCCCTGCCCGGTGTCATTGGAGCCAACAGATCGAGACTGAGTTTGGTTCAGAAGCAAAGGAAACTTTATATTTTGATCAGAGAATGGAGAGGTGAGAGCATGTGCTACCCTGTGGGCTGTGGGCTGGGCTGCTGTGTAGAGATCCTGTCAGAGTCAGTGGGAGGGAGGGGGCAGATCTCTCTCGAGGGCCCGGTTGGCTGCAGCTCAGGCTCTATATCACGGAGTCTGCCCTGGGCCCCTGGATCTGATGTGTCGACCCAGCCATTCTGCACTAGAAAATCTGGTCTGAAGTGCCAGGTGTGGAACCTCTGTATGCGGGACCCTAGGAGCACGTGAAATTAGACAAAGCACAAAGGATAAAAAGGTTAGACTTTATTTTATTGCCCAGATTCTATTTTTATCTCCCAGGGATTTTTAAGGGGCTTTGCCTGGGACAAACCCTGCTTCTGCCTTTTGTCCCCTTCCTCATTCTTGGAGTGCTGAGGGTGCAGACCCTTCATCTGTAACTGCTGAGTGCTGAGTTAAGAGCACTCATACTCGTGGGCGAGGGTCAGAACTTCTCCCCAGCAGCCTCCAGGTGACGTTGATTGTCCCCAGGGCTGCTGCCTCCCTGCTCGTCCGCCTGAGCACCAGTATTGGAAGTGGTATTGGTTCTAATGACCGTTAAGGGTCCAGGAAGGAGATGTGCAGTGATGCTGTGAGGTCCAGTTTCACCCCGCCCCACATTTATTTGGCCACCTTAGGCTGACCGTTTCTGCCAGCCTAGATGCTCTGACCAGTAGTCTGCGCTTTCTTCAATTAGGCCCCTGAATTAACGTAAAAACAGCACCAGGTGTCAGGACCCTGCCCGCTCAACTCCCAGACAGCCCAGGGTCAGTGGTGATGAAGGACCATGATGGCCACTGAGTCAAGAGCCTTTTGAAGTAAACAGGAGTCCAGCCGGTCTTATTGGCCACCATCATCACGGTGTTTCTAGGCTTTTCTATGGTGACAGCGTGATATTCGGTTCCCCCGCCAAGATTATTAGCTCCCCTCTGGGTGCAGTAAGTCCTGCAAGCAGTAGTCTACTCTTTTGGGACACACTCTTGTTGTTTTATGAGAGAAACTCCAGGTCAAGTGATGGTCACATGAGTTGTCATGTTGCCCCGTTGCCCCTGGTTATCTCTCTGGAGGTTGGAGTTGGAGGGCCTCCTCACTCGAGGTCAGTGTGCCCACGGAGCAAACCCTGCAACTTCAGGGCATGGTTGGGGGTTAGGATCACCACGTGGGGTCCTTTTCCCTTAAGAGGGAGGTGGCCTTTTGGGCTGCTGATGTCCAGGTTTTTAGATACCGCCAGTATCTTGGGCAGATGTGGCGGTGGGCCAAGCTCCATGGTGACCGTAGTTTATCCTACCTATATGGCATTCTTGCATTGTTCCATTTCAAGTGGTCTCAGTTTTTGCACTAATACTCCAATGGCGATTCACCTTTCACCAGGAATGTAAAGGTCAAAGGGTTTAGCTAAATTAGGGAGTTCCAGGGCAAGGGTCTGAATTGACTGCTCTTTCCATTCTTGAAAGGCCACTTCTGGATTCTATTCAAAAGGATCATCATCTTTTCCTTTCAGTGTTTCATATAGAGGCCCAGCTAGTAGACTGTAGTTAGGGATCCAGAAGCAGCAAACCCTGGCCTCCCCAGGAACCCCTAAGCTGTCTTCTAGTTTTAGAAAGGGGTAAGGCTATAAATTGTTTCTTCCCTTTCCTGGGATGTGCTTCTCCGACCTTCTGTGAGAATGAAGCCCAGGCAGGTCACCGTAGTCTGTGATATTTGAGCTTTTTCTTGGACAACTTCTATCCTCTATTGGCTTGGTAGTTCAGAGGTCTCCTTAGTAGGGCTGGCGATCAGAATGTCGTCTGCATATTGAAGGAGTGTTTCCTTTTCCAGAGGTAGAGCTTTTAGGTCTTTAGCTGAGCTTTCCCCAAAGGTGGTGTGGGAATTTTTGAACCCTTGGGGCAAGACGGCCCGGAAGTATTGTTTTAGTTGTATGTTGAGTCCTGCCACTCACAAGCCAAAATTTTTTGTGACTCTCGGACTAATGGAATACCAAAGAAGGCATCATTCAAGACTAATACAGAATACCAAGTCCTGGTGGTTGGTAGAATGACCAGCAGGGTGTAGGATTTAGGAACTACTGGAGGTATATCCTCGGTGGCTTCACTGACTGTCCTGACATCCTTTACCAGGACTCCAGCAGCCCATGGGGCTCTCGAGGTCAGGCCAATCCCAGGATATGAAGCTCACCTGGGCAGGTACCCCACCCCCATGCCAGCCCACGGGGCTCTCGTGTTCAGGCCCCTCCCAGGATATGGGGTTCCCTGCTCAGGTCCCCTGCAGCCCATGGGGCTCTCGTGGTCAGGCCCCTCCCAGGATACAGAGCTACCCTTGCAGGTACCGTGGCAAGGCTGGGCACACGGGAACCGTGCACATAGCCCACATTGCAGAGCACTCCCAGCTCACCTGTCGCTCAGATCTGACACAGAGCACCTCAGAGCAGGACTTGAACTAACAAATAGCACCTCCGTCAGGTCTGTGACCCTGGGCATCACTCTGTGCGGCCTCCCTCCACCTGGTCTTCCAGAGACTTCCACTGCACCCGGGGCACCAGGCCTCTGTCTCCACCCACCACCCACCCCTCCTCTCCCTGACTCCTGGGGTCCTCTCATTAGGAGAGGGTTTTCTTGAAGTTGTCTCCCACTCATGGGCCAGTTAAAATGATTAGAAAACAAGCCGGAGCTACAACCCCTTGTCTATCCTGACTCTCAAGAGCCCACACCTGTTCCTTGGACCTGGCTGATTCAGCAATTTCCATTTTCTGCAATTGTGAGACCCTGAGGGGTGATGATTGGCTGACCTGGGCAGCCTGACCGTGCCGGCCAGCCCTCCCCAGGTGTGCCTGGGTTGAGATCGATATAAACACACATATAAAATGGCTGTGCCTGACGCCATTTTCTCTGCCCTGTCAACAGTCTCGGGGCTGGGCTGGTGGGACGGAGTGAGAGGCCACGGCTTTGTGGGTGGCCCAGTGTGAGTGGGGTTCTGCTGGACTTTCTGCAGCAGTTGCCAAGATGCCACCTGCTAAAGAAGAGGATGTGACACCCATACCTGCCGCTGGAATTTCTTCCTGGGCAGAGGTGAGGAAGGAAGAAAGCAGTGGGGGAGAGGACAGGAGGGGTATCTCAGGCAGGGAAATGGAAAGCTTCCAGAAGAGCACCCAGGGCCAGGGCCATCCTGGCTGGCCTGCAGGCACCAAGTCGGCCGGCATGCTGTCACTCGTGTGGCTCCATGGCCCTTCCTCTAGGCTTTCAAGTCCTTGTACATATTCAGGTGTTTTACCTGGGAAGGGTGGGAACATTTCAGCAGCAGCTGACCTGGGGTTCGGCCCACGTTTACTCACAGATGCCTCGGCATGGTCCCCCAGCTTTGCAAAGAGGACGCTTGTTGCGTGGGGCCTGCTGGCTGAATGGGAGATGATTCCCCACCACTGACCAACTTCAGAATGGTTTACAACTGGAGCAAGTGCCCCGTTACGGTTTTCCTCTGTGTAAATGGTGGGTTCTGATTTTTTTTCTTTTTTCCGTTTTTGGTTCAAGGTAGATTTTATTCCTCTTTTTTGTATTTACAGATATAAGCATGGAAATAATTTATTCATATTAATACATGTATGTGAAGGGAAGAATATTTTTTCTGTTTTACTTTTTTTAATTTTATTTTTTTAATTTTGAATTTTATTTTATTTTTTATACAGCAGGTTCTTATTGGTTATCTATTTTATACATATAAATGTATACATGCCAATCCCAATCTCTCAACTCCTCCCACCACCACCCCCCCAACCGCTCTCCCCCCTTGGTGTCCATACGTTTGTTGTCTACATCTGTTGCTCTATTTCTGTCTTGCAAAACGGTTCATCTGTACAATTTTTCTAGGTTCCACATATATGCATTAATATACAAGATTTGTTTTGTTTTTCTCTTTCTGACTTACTTCACTCTGTATGACAGTCTCTAGATCCATCAACGTCTCTACAAATGATCCAATTTCATTCCTTTTTATGGCTTAGTAATATTCCATTTTATATATGTACCACATCTTTATGCATTCGTCTGTCTGGGCATTTAGGTTGCTTCCATTACCTGGATATTGTAAATAGTGATGCAATGAACATTGCGGTGAATGTCTCTTTTTGATTTTTGGTTTTGTCTGGGTATATGCCCAGTAGTGGGATTGCTGTATCATATGGTAATTCTATTTTTAGTTTTATAAGAAACTCCATAATGTTCTCCACAGTGACTGTATCTATTTACATTCCCAACAATAGTGGAAGAGGGTTCCTTATCTCCACACCCTTTCCAGCATTTGTTGTTTGTAGATTTTCTGATGATGCCCATTCTAACAGGTGTGAGATGATACAGCATGGATGAGTCTATTTCGTTGAGCAAGGAGTAGGTCTTGTCTATTACATATTTGGCTTATGGAAAGGTATCTGTGCTAATTTCAATCTCTGGTTTTATACAGCACCCCAACTCAACTTTCCCCTTAAGCAAGCATAAGTTTTTTAGCTAAATGTGAGACACTGTTCGGTTTTGTAATTCAGTTCATGTGGAGCCAAGTTTACACTCCCTCTATTAGTGATATCTTATGATTACTGTCTTTCTCTGTGTGACATATTTCTCTTAGAGTCATCGTGCTTAAATCCACTCAATTTGCTGCTACAGGCCTGATGACATTGATTTCATTGCTGAGTGATATTCCGTTGTACGTAAGTAGCACAACTTCTTTATCCATTTTTTTCTTTCTGGGATATTTAATTTGTACTGGACTCAAGGTTCTTGTAAACACAGCAGCCCTAAATTTTGTGTTGGCTGTGTCTTGTTGATTTTAATTTTCCTAAGCTATAGGACCATAAGTGGAAGTGCCCTAGGCTCTGTAGCTTTGTTTTTTAGATGTTTCAGGATACACCATAAACATCTCCAGAGTGTCTGTTGGCAATTTACATCCCACCCATCAGCATAACAAGGCTCCCTGTTCTCCATGGCCTGTCCTGTGTTTCTCGTTTTTACACATTTTTCAGATGGCCCTTTTGACGAATGGGAAAAGAGGCTTCATTGTAGTGCGGATTTCCATTGCTCGAGTGCTTGGTTGACCAAAAAGGGCGTATGCGTTTTTTCCTGAATATATTCACGAAAAATTGCATACGCTCTTTTTGTCCAAGGGTAAGGCTTCGGGTAAGTGTTAGAGCTAGGGTTAGAGTTAGGGTTAGGGGACGGGGATGGGAACAATTTAAGGTACAGGTTAGGGTACTACAATGGTTTAGGGTGAGCATATGTGTTAGGGTACGGGTTCGTGTTAGTGTACGGTTTAGGATTAGGGGACGGGTTAGGGTAAGGCTTCGGGTAAGGTTTAGGGTTAGGTTAGGGTTAGGGTTAGGGGACGGGCACGGGGACGATTTAGGGTACAGGTTAGGGTACGACAACGGTTTAGGGTGAGCGTACATTTTAGGGTACGTGTCAGTGTTAGTGTATGGTTTAGGATTACGGGACGGGTTAGGGTAAGGCTTTGGGTAAGGTTTAGGGTTAGGATTAGGGTTAGGTGACGGGGTAGGGGACGGTTTAGGGTACAGGATCGTGTACGACAACAGTTTAGGGTGAGCGTACGAGTTATTGTACAGTTTAGTGTTAGCGTACGGTTTAGGATTAGGGGAGGGGCTAGGGTAAGGCTTCGGGTAAGGGTTAGGGTGAGGGGATGGGGATGGGGACGGTTTAGGGTACAGTTTAGATTACGACAACGGTTTAGGGTGAGCGTATGTGTTAGGGTACGTGTTAGTGTTAGCGTACGGGTTAGGATTAGGGGATGGTTTAGTGTAAGGCTTTGGGTAAGGGTTAGGGTTGGGGTTAAGGTTAGGAGATGGGGACGGTTTAGGGTACAGTTTAGGGTACGAAATCGGTTTAGGGTGAGCGTACGTGTTAGGGTACGTGTTAGTGTTAGCGTACATGTTAGGATTAAGTGACGGGTTAGTGTAAGGCTTAGGGTAAGTGTTAGGGTTAGGGTTAGGGTTAGGGTTAGGGTTAGGGGACGGGGACGGTTTAGGGTACAGGTTAGTGTACGACAACGGTTTAGGGTGAGCGTACGTATTAGGGTACAGGTTAGTGTTAGCGTACGGGTTAGGATTAGGGGACGGGTTAGGGTAAGGCTTCGGGTAAGGGTTAGGTTTAGGGTTAGTGTTAGGGTTAGGGTTAGAGGCGGGGATGGTTTAGGGTACAGGTTAGGGTACGATAACGGTTTAGGGAGAGCATACGTGTTAGGGTACGGGTTAGTGTTAGCGAACGGGTTAGGATTAGGGGACGGGTTAGGGTAAGGCTTCGGGTAAGGGTTAGCGTTAGGGTTAGGGTTAGGGGACGGGGACGGGGACGGTTTAGAGTACAGGTTAGGGTACGACAACAGTTTAGGGTGAGCGTACGTGTTAGGGTATGTGTTAGTGTTAGCTTCCGGGTTAGGATTAAGGGACGGGTTAGTGTAAGTCTTCGGGTAAGGGTTAGGGTTAGGGTTAGGGGACGGGGACGGGGACGGTTTAGGGTACAGGTTAGTGTATGACAATGGTTTAGGGGGATCGTACGTGTTAGGGTACTGGTTAGTGTTAGCGTACGGGTTAGGATTAGGGGACGGGTTAGGGTAAGGCTTCGGGTAAGGGTTAGGGTTAGGGTTAGTGTTAGGGTTAGGGTTAGGTGACGGCGACGGTTTAGGGTACAGGTTAGGGTACGACAACGTTTTAGGGAGAGCGTACGTGTTAGGATACGGGTTAGTGTTAGCGTACGGGTTAGGATTAGGGGACGGGTTAGGGTAAGGCTTCGGGTAAGGGTTAGGGTTAGGGTTAGGTTTAGGGTTAGGGTTAGGGGACGGGGATTGTTTAGGGTACAGGTTAGTGTACGACAACGGTTTCAGGTGAGCGTACATGTTAGGGTACAGGTTAGTGTTAGCGTACGCGTTAGAATGAGGGGACGGGTTAGGGTAAGGCTTCGGGTAAGTGTTAGGGTTAGGAAAAAGGTTAGGGTTAGGGTTAGGGGACGGGGACTCTTTAGGTTACAGGTTCGTGTACGGCAACGTTTTATGTGGAGCGTACGTGTTAGGGTACAGGTTAGTGTTACCGTACGGGTTAGGATTAGGGGACGGGTTAGGGTAAGGCTTCGGGTAAGGGTTAGGGTTAGGGTTAGGGTTAGGGTTAGGTTAAGGGGATGGGGACGGTTTAGTGTACAGTTTAGTGTACGACAACCTTTTAGGGTGAGCGTACATGTTAGGTTACAGGTTAGTGTTAGGGTATGGGTTAGGATTAGGGGACGGTTTAGGGTAAGGCTTCAGGTAAGTTTTAGTGTTAGGGTTAGTGTTATGGTTAGGGTTAGGTGACGGGGACGGTTTAGGGTACAGGGTAGGGTACGACAGCGGTTTAGGGTGAGCGTAAGTGTTAGGGTACGGGTTAGTGTTAGCGTACGGGTTAGGATTAGGGGATGGGTTACGGTAAGGCTTCGGGTAAGGGTTAGTGTTAGTGTTAGGGTTAGGGTTAGAGGACGGGGACGGTTTAGTTTACAGGTTAGGCTATGACTACGGTTTAGGGTGAGCGTACGTGTTAGGGTACGGGTTAGTGTTAGCGTACGGGTTAGAATTACGGGACTGGTTAGGGTACGGCTTCGGGTAAGGGTTAGGGTTAGGGTTAGGGGACGGTGATGGGGACAGTTTAGGGTACAGGTTAGGGTACGACAACGGTTTAGGGTGAGCATACGTGTTAGGGTACGGGTTAGTGTTAGCGTACGGTTTAGGATTATGGATCGGGTTAGGGTAAGGCTTCGGGTAAGTGTTAGAGTTAGAGTTAGAGTTAGGGTTAGGGGACAGGGACGGGAACAATTTAAGGTACATGTTAGGGTACTACAATGGTTTAGGGTGAGCATATGTGTTAGGGTACGGGTTCGTGTTAGTGTACGGTTTAGGATTAGGGGACGGGTTAGGGTAAGGCTTCAGGTAAGGTTTAGGGTTAGGTTTAGGGTTAGGGTTAGGGGACGGGGACGGGGACGGTTTACGGTACAGGTTAGGGTACTACAACGGTTTAGGGTGAGCGTACATGTTAGGGTACGTGTCAGTGTTAGTGTACGGTTTAGGATTACGGGACGGGTTAGGGTAAGGCTTTGGGTAAGGTTTAGGGTTAGGGTTAGGATTAGGGTTAGGGGACGGGGTAGGGGACGGTTTAGGGTACAGGATAGTGTACGACAATGGTTTAGGGTGAGCGTACGAGTTATTGTACAGTTTAGTGTTAGCGTACGGGTTAGGATTAGGGGAGGGGCTAGGGTAAGGCTTCGGGTAAGGGTTAGGGTTAGGGTTAGGGGATGGGGACGGGGACGGTTTAGGGTACAGTTTAGATTACGACAACGGTTTAGGGTGAGCGTACGTGTTAGGGTACGTGTTAGTGTTAGCGTACGGGTTAGGATTAGGGGATGGGTTAGTGTAAGGCTTTGGGTAAGGGTTAGGGTTGGGGTTAAGGTTAGGGGATGGGGACGGTTTAGGGTACAGTTTAGGGTACGAAATCGGTTTAGGGTGAGCGTACGTGTTAGGGTATGGGTTAGTGATAGCGAACGGGTTAGGATTAGGGGACGGGTTAGGGTAAGGCTTCGGGTAAGTGTTAGGGTTAGGGTTAGGGTTAGGGTTGGAGGATGAGGACGGTTTAGGGTACAGGTTAGGCTATGTCAACAGTTTAGGGTTAGCGTATATATTAGGGTACGGGTTAGTGTTAGCGTAAGTGTTAGGATTAGGGGACGGTTTAGGGTAAGGCTTCGGTTAAGGGGTATGGTTAGGGTTAGGTTTAGGGTTAGGGTTAGGGGACGGGGACGGTTTAGGGTACAGGTTAGTGTACGACAAAGGTTTAGGGGGAGCGTACGTTTTAGGGTACAGGTTAGGGTTAGCATACGTGTTAGGATTAGGGTACGGGTTAGGGTAAGGCTTCGGGTAAGGGTTAGGGTTAGGGTTAGGGTTAGGGGACGGGGACGGGGACGGGGACAGTGTAGGGTACAGGTTAGGGTACGACAACGGTTTAGGATGAGTGTACGTGTTAGGGTACGTGTTACTTTTAGCGTATGGGTTAGGATTAAGGGAAGGGTTAGTGTAAGGCTTCGGGTAAGGGTTAGAGTTAGGCTTAGGGGATTGGGACGGGGACGGTTTAGGGTACAGGTTAGTGTACGACAACGGTTTAGAGTGAGGGTACGTGTTACGGTACAGGTTAGTGTTAGCGTACGGGTTAGGTTTAGGGGGCGTGTTAGGGTAAGGCTTCGGGTAAGGGTTAGGTTTAGGGTTAGGGGATTGGGATGGGGACGGTTTAGGGTACAGGTTAGTGTACGACAATGATTGAGGGTGAGCGTACGTGTTAGGGTACGTGTTAGTGTTAGCGTCCGGGTTAGGATTAAGGAACGGGTTAGGGTAAGGCTTCGGGTAAGGGTTAGGGTTAGGGTTATGGTTAGGGGATGCAGACGGGGACGGGGACGGGGACGGTTTAGGGTACAGGTTAGGGTACGACAACGGTTTAGGGTGAGCGTACGTGTAAGGGTACGGGTTAGTGTTAGCATACGGGTTAGGATTAGGGGACGTTTTGGGTAAGGCTTCGGGTAAGGGTTAGGGTTAGGGTTAGGCTTAGGGTTAGGGGACTGGGACAGTTTAGGGTACAGGTTAGTGTACGACAGTGGTTTAGGGTGAGCTTATGTGTTAGGGTACGTATTAGTGTTAGCGTACGGTTTAGGATTAGGGGACGTTTTAGGGTAAAGCTTCGGGTAAGGGTTAGTGTTAGGTTTAAGTTTAGGGTTAGGGGAAAGGGACGGTTTAGGGTACAGGTTAGGGTACGACAACTCTTTAGGGTGAGCATACGTGTTAGGGTACGGGTTAGTGTTAGCGTACGGGTTAGGATTAGGGGACGTGTTAGGGTAAGGCTTCGGGTAATTGCTAGTGTTAGGGTTAGGTTTAGGGTTAGGGTTAGGGGACGGGGACGGTTTAGGGTAGAGTTTAGGGTACGACGACGGTTTAGGCTGAGCGTACGTGTTAGGGTACATGTTAGTGTTAGCGTACGGGTTAGGATTGGGGGACGGTTTAGGGTAAGGCTTCGGGTAAGGGTTAGTGTTAGTGTTAGGGTTAGGGTTAGGGGACGGGGACGGTTTAGGGTACAGGTTAGTGTACGACAACGGTTTAGGGTGAGCGTACGTGTTAGGGTACGGGTTAGTGTTAGTGTTCGGGTTAGGATTAGGGGACGGGTTAGGGTAAGGCTTCGGGTAAGTGTTAGGGTTAGGGTTAGGGGACAGGGACGGGGACAGTTTAGGGTACAGGTTAGGGTACGACAACGGTTTAGGATGAGCGTACGTGTTAGGGTACGTGTTAGTGTTAGCGTACGGGTTAGGATTAAGGGACGGGTTAGGGAAAGGTTTCGGGTAAGGGTTCGGGTTAGGGTTAGTGTTAGGGATAGGGTTAGCTGACGGCGACGGTTTAGGGTACAGGTTAGGGTACGACAACGGTTTAGGGTGAGCGTACGTGTTAGGGTACTGGTTCGTGTTAGCGTACGAGTTAGGGTTAGGGGACGGGTTAGAGTAAGGCTTCGGGTAAGGGTTAGGTTTAGGGTTAGGGTTAGGGCATGGGGACGGTTTAGGGTACAGGTTAGGGTACGAAAACCGTTTTATGGTGAGCGTACGTGTTAGGGTACAAGTTAGTGTTAGCGTACGAGTTAGGATTAGGGGACGGGGTAGGGTAAGACTTCAGGTAAGGGTTAGGGATAGGGTTAGGGTTAGGGTTAGGGAACGGGGATGGTTTAGGGTACAGGTTATGGTACGAGAACGGTTTAGGGTGAGCATACGAGTTAGGGTATGGGTTAGTGTTAGCCTACGGGTTAGGATTAGGGCACGGGTTAGGTTAAGGCTTCGGGTAAGGCTTAGGGTTAGGGTTAGGGTTAGGGGACGGGGACGGTTTAGGGTACAGGTTAGGGTACGACAACGGTTTATGCTGAGCGTACGTGTTACGGCATGGTTTAGTGTTAGCGTACGGGTTAGGATTGGGGGACGGGTTAGTGTAAGACTTCGGGTAAGGGTTAGGGTTAGGGTTAGGTTTAGGTTTAGGGTTAGGTGACGGGGACGGTTTAGGGTACAGGTTAGTGTACGACAATGTTTTAGGGTGAGCATACGTGTTAGGGTACGGGTTAGTGTTAGCGTACGGGTTAGGATTAGGGGACGGGTTAGGGGAAGGCTTTGGGTAAGGTTTAGGGTTAGGGTTAGGTTTAAGGTTAGGGGACGGGGACGGTTTAGGGTACAGGTTAGGGTACGACAACAGTTTAGGGTGAGCGTACGTGTTAGGTAAGTGTTAGTGTTAGCGTACGGGTCAGGATTAGGGAACGGGTTAGTGTAAGGCTTTGGGTAAGGCTTAGGGTTAGGGTTAATGTTAGGGTTAGGGCATGGGTATGGTTTAGTGTACAGGTTAGGGTACGACAATGGTTTAGGTTGAACGTACGTGTTAGAGGACGGGTTAGTGTCAGCGTACCGGTTAGGATTAAGGGACGGGTTAGTGTAAGGCTTTGGGTAAGGGTTAGGGTTAGGGTTAGGGTTAGAGGGCAGGGACGGGGATGGTTAAGGGTACAGGTTAGGGTACGACAACGGTTTAGGGTGAGCGTACATGTTAGGGTACAAGTTAGTGTTAGCGTACAGGTTTGGATTATGGGACGGGTTAGGTTAAGGCTTCGGGTAAGGGTTAGGGTTAGGGTTAGGTTTAGGGTTAGGGGAGCGGAAGGTTTAGGGTACAGGTTAAGGTAGGACAACAGTTTAGGGTGAGCCTACGTGTTAGGGTGCGTTTTAGCGTTAGCTTACGGGTTACGATTAGGGTACGGGTTAGGGTAAGGTTTTGGGTAAGGGTTAGGTTTAGAGTTAGGGTTAGGGTTAGGGTTAGGGTTAGGTATGGCTTAGGGTTAGGTTTTGGGGACGGGGACGGTTTAGGGTACAGGTTACGGTAGGACAACGGTTTAGGGTGAACGTACGTGTTATGTCATGGGTTAGAGTTAGCGTACGGGTTAGGATTAGGGGATGGGTTAGGTTAAGGCTTCGGGTAAGTGTTAGGGTTAGGGTTAGGGTTAGTGGATGGGGACGGTTTAGGGTACAGGTTAGGGTACGACAACGGTTTAGGGTGAGGGTACGTGTTAGGGTAGAGGTTACTGTTAGCGTATGGGTTAGGATTAGGGTACGGGTTAGGGTAAGGCTTCGGGGAAGTGTTAGGGTTAAGGTTAGTGTTAGGGTTAGGGTTATGGGAAGGGGACGGTTTAGGGTACAGGTTAGGGTACGACAACTCTTTAGGGTGAGCATAGGTGTTAGGGTACGGGTTAGTGTTAGCGTACAGGTTAGGATTAGGGGACGGGTTAGGGTAAGGCTTCGGGTAAGGGTTACAGTTAGGGTTAGGGTAAGGGTTAGGGAATGGGGACGGTTTAGGGTACAGGTTAGGGTACAACAACGGTTTAGGGTGAGCATACGTGTTAGGGTACGTGTTAGTGTTAGCGTACGGGTTAGGAGTAGAGGACGGGTTAGGGTAAGGCTTCGGGTAAGGATTAGAGTTAGGGTTAGGGTTAGGGGACGGGGAAGGGGAAGGTTTAGGGTACAGGTTAGGGTACGACAACAGTTTAGGGTGAGTGTACGTGTTAGGGTATGGGTTAGTGTTAGCGTACGGGTTATCATTAGGGGACCGGTTAGTGTAAGGCTTCGGGTAAGGGTTAGTGTTAGAGTTAGGGTTAGGGTTAGGGGACAGGGATGGTTTAGCTTCAGGTTAGGGTACAGCAACGGTTTAGGGTGAGCATACGTGTTAGGGTATGGGTTAGAGTTAGAGTACGGGTTAGGAGTAGGGGACGTGTTAGGGTAAGGCTCCGGGTAAGGGTTAGGTTTAGGGTTAGTGTTAGGGTTAGGGGACGGGGAAGGGGACGGTTTAGGGTACAGGTTAGGGTACGTCAACAGTTTAGGGTGAGTGTACGTGTTAGGGTACGGGTTAGTGTTAGCGTACGGGTTATCATTAGGGGACCGGTTAGTGTAAGGCTTCGGGTAAGTGTTGGTGTTAGGGTTAGGGTTAGGGTTAGGGGACAGGGATGGTTTAGATTACAGGTTATGATACGGCAACGGTTTAGGGTGAGCGTACGTGTTAGGGTACGGGTTAGTGTTAGAGTACGGGTTAGGAATAGGGGACGTGTTAGGGTAAGGCTCCGGGTAAGGGTTAGGTTTAGGGTTTGGGTTAGGGGACGGAGACGGGGCCAGGAACGGTTTAGGGTACAGGTTAGGGTACGACAACAGTTTAGGGTGAGCATACATGTTAGGGTACGGGTTAGTGTTAGCGTACGGTTTAGCATTGGGGACGGTTTAAGGTAAGGCTTCGGGTAAAGGTTAGGGTTAGGGTTAGGATTAGGGATAGGGAACGGGGACGGTTTAGGGTACAGGTTAGGGTACGACAACGGTTTTTGGTGAGCGTACGTGTTAGGGTACGGGTTAGTGTTAGCGTACGGGTTAGGATTAGGGAATGGGTTAGGGTAAGGCTTCGGGTAAGGGTTAGGTTTAGATTTAGGGTTAGGGTTAGTGTTAGGGTTAGGGTTAGGGTACGGCGACGGTTTAGGGTACAGGTAATGGTACGACAACGGTTTAGAGTGAGCGTACACTTAGGGTACGGTTTAGTTTTAGCGTACGGGTTAGGATTAAGGGACGGGTTAGGGTAAGGCTTTGGGTAAGGGTTAGGGTTAGGGGACGGGGACGGGGACAGGGACGGTTTAGGGTAGAGGTTAAGGTACGACAACTGTTTAGGGTGAGCGTAAGTGTTAGGGTACGGGTTAGTGTTAGCGTACGGGTTAGGATTAGGGGATGGGTTAGGCTAACGCTTCGGGTAAGTGTTAGGGTTAGGGTTAGGGGACGGGTACGGTTTAGGGTACAGGTTAAGGTACGACAACAGTTTAGGGTGAGCGTACGTGTTAGTGTACGGGTTAGTGTTAGCGTACGGGTTAGGATTAGGGCACGGTTTAGGGTAAGGTTTCGGGTAAGGGTTAGGGTTAGGGTTAGGGTTAGGGGACGGGGACGGTTTAGGATACAGGTTAGGGTACGAAAACAGTTTATGGTGAGCGTACGTGTTAGGTTACGGGTTAGTGTTAGCGTACGGGTTAGGATTCGGGAACGGATTAGGGTACGGCTTCGGGTAAGGGTTAGGTTTAGAGTTAGGGTTAGGGTTAAGGTTAGGGGACGGGGACGGGTTAGGGTACAGCTTAGGGTATGACAACGGTGTAGGGTGAGCGTACGTGTTAGCGTACGGTTTATTGTTAGCGTACGGGTTAGGATTAGGGGACGGGTTAGGGTAAGGATTCGGGTAAGGTTTAGGGTTAGGGTTAGTGTTAGTGGATGGGGACGGGTACGGGGACGGTTTAGTGTACAGGTTAGGGTACGACAAAGGTTTAGGGTGAGCGTACGTATTAGGGTACAGCTTAGTGTTAGCGTACGAGTTAGGATTAGGGGACGGGTTAGGGTAAGACTTCGGGTAAGGGTTAGGGTTAGGGTTAGGAGATGGGGACGGTTTAGGGTACAGGTTAGGGTACGAAAAGGGTTTATGGTGAGCGTACATGTTAGAGTACGGGTTAGTGTTAGCGTACGGGTTAGGATTAGGGGACGGGTTAGTGTAAGGCTTCGGGTAAGTGTTAGGGTTAGGGTTAGGCTTAGGGTTAGGGGATGGGGACGGTTTAGGGTACAGGTTAGGGTAGGACAACGGTTTATGCTGAGCGTACGTGTTAGGGTACGGGTTAGTGTTAGCGTACGGGTTAGGATTAGGGGACGGTTTAGGGTAAGGCTTCGGGTAAGGTTTAGAGTTATGGTTAGGGTGTGGGTTAGGGTTATGGGACGGGGATGGTTTAGGGTACAGGTTAGGGTACGACAACGGTTTAGGGTGAGCGTACGTGTTAGGGTACGGTTTAGTGATAGCGTACGCTTAAGGATTAGGGAACGGTTTAGGGTAAGGCTTCGGGTAAGGGTTAGGGTTAGGGGACGGGGATGGGGACGGGGATGGTTTAGGGTACAGGTTAGGGTATGACAACGGTTTAGGATGAGTGTACGTGTTAGGGTATGGGTAAGAGTTAGCGTACGGGTTAGGATTAAGGGACGTGTTAGTGTAAGGCTTCGGGTAAGGGTTAGGTTTAGGTTTAGGGTTAGGGTTAGGGGACGGGGACGGGGACGGTTTAGGGTACAGGTTAGGGTACGACAACGGTTTAGCGTGAGAGTATGTGTTAGGGTACGGGTTAGTGTTAGCGTACGTGATAGGATTAGGGGACGGGTTAGGGTAAGGCTTCCGTAAGGGTTAGGGTTTGGGTTAGGGTTAGTGTTACGGGACGGGGACGGTTTAGGGTACAGGTTAGGGTAGGACAACGGTTTATGGTGAGCGTACGTGTTAGGGTACGGGTTAGTGTTAGCGTACGGATTAGGATTAGGAAACGTATTAGGGTAAGGCTTCGGGTAAGGGTTAGGTTTAGAGTTAGTGTTAGGGTTAGGGTTAGGGGACGGGGATGGTTTAGGGTACAGGTTAGGGTACGACAACGGTTTAGGGTGAGCACACGTGTTAGTGTACGGGTTAGTGTTAGCCTACGGTTTACGATTAGGGGACGGGTTAGGTTAAGGCTTCGGTTAAGGGTTAGGTTTAGGGTTAGGGTTAGGGTTAGGGGACGGGGATGGTTTAGGGTACATGTTAGGGTATGACAACGATTTAAGGTGAGCGTATGTGTTAGGATACGGTTTATTGTTAGCGTACGGTTTAGGATTATGGGACGGGTTAGGGTAAGGCTACGGGTAAGGGTTAGGGTTAGGGTTAGTGTTAGGGGACAGGGACGGGGACGGGGACGGTTTAATGTACAGGTTAGGGTAAAACAACGGTTTAGGGTGAGTGTACGTGTTAGGGCACGGTTTAGTGTTAGCATACGGGTTAGGATTAGGGGACGTTTTAGTGTAAGGCTTTGGGTAAGGTTTAGGCTTAGGGTTAGGGTTAGGGATAGGGGACGGGTACGGGGGCAGTTTAGGGTACAGGTTAGGGTACGACAACAGTTTAGGTTGAGTGTACGTGTTAGGGCACGGGTTAGTGTTAGCGTATGGATTAGGATTAGGGGACGGGTTAGGGTAAGGCTTCGGGTACGGGTTAGTGTTAGGTTTAGGGTCAGGGTTAGGGGACGGGGACGGTTTAGGGTACAGGTTAGTGTACGACAATGGTTTAGGGTGAGCGTACGTGTTAGGGTACAGGATTGAGTTAGTGTACGGGTTAGGATTAGGGGACGGGTTAGGGTAAGGGTTAGGGTTAGGGTTAGCGGACGGGCACGGGGAGAGGGACGGTTTAGGGTACAGGTTAGGGTACGACAACGGTTTAGGGTGAGCGTACGTGTTAGGGTACGGGTTAGTGTTAGCGTACGGGTTAGGATTAGGGGGCGGGTTAGGGTAAGGCTTCAGGTAATGGTTAGGGATAGGGTTAGGGTTAGGGTTAGGGGTAGGGGACGGGGACGGTTTAAGGTACAGGTTAGTGTACAACAACAGTTTAGGGTGAGCGTACGTTTTAGGGTATATGTTAGTGTTAGCGTACGGGTTAGGATTAGGGGACGGGTTAGGGTAAGGCTTCGGATAAGTGTTAGGGTTAGGGTTAGGGTTAGGGTTAGAGGACGGGGACGGTTTGGGGTACAGGTTAGGCTATGACAACGGTTTAGGGTGAGCGTACGTGTTAGGGTACGTGTTAGTGTTAGCATACGTGTTAGGATTAGGGGACGGGTTAGGGTAAGGCTTCGGGTAAGAGTTAGGGTTAGGCTTAGGGTTAGGGGACGGGGACGGGGACAGTTTAGGGTACAGGTTATGGTACGACAACGGTTTAGGGTGAGCATATGTGTTAGGGTACGTGTTAGTGTTAGCGTACGGTTTAGGATTAGGGGACGTGTTAGGGTAAGGCTTCGGGTAAGGGTTAGGGTTAGGTTTAGGGTTAGGGTTAGGGTTAGGGGACGGGGACGGTTTAAGGTACAGGTTAGGGTACGACAACGGTTTAGGGTGAGTGTACGTTTTAGGGTATGTGTTAGTGTTAGCGTACGGGTTAGGATTAGGGAACGGGTTATTGTAAGGCTTCGCGTAAGGGTTAGGGTTACGGTTAGGGTTAGGGTTAGGGGATGGGGACGGTTTAGGGTACAGGTTAAAGTATGACAACGGTTTAGGGAGAGCATACGTGTTAGGGTACGTGTTAGTGTTAGCATACGTGTTAGGATTAGGGGACGGGTTAGGGTAAGGCTTCGGGTAAGAGTTAGGGTTAGGCTTAGGGTTAGCTGACGGGGACGGGGACAGTTTAGGGTACAGGTTAGGGTACGACAACGGTTTAGGGTGAGCATATGTGTTAGGGTACATGTTAGTGTTAGCGTATGGTTTAGGATTAGGGGACGTGTTAGGGTAAGGCTTCGGGTAAGGGTTAGGGTTAGGTTTAGGGTTAGGGTTAGGGTTAGGGGACGGGGACGGTTTAAGGTACAGGTTAGGGTACGACAACGGTTTAGGGTGAGCGTACGTTTTAGGGTATGTGTTAGTGTTAGCGTACGGGTTAGGATTAGGGAATGGGTTATTGTAAGGCTTCGCGTAAGGGTTAGGGTTAGGGTTAGGGTTAGGGTTGGGGGATGGGGACGGTTTAGGGTACAGGTTAAAGTACAACAACGGTTTAGGGAGAGCATACGTGTTAGGGTACGTGTTAGTGTTAGCGTACGGGTTAGGATTAGGGGATGGGTTAGGGTAAGGCTTCGGGTAAGAGTTAGGGTTAGGGTTAGGGTTAGGGTTAGAGAACAGGGACGGTTTAGGGTACAGGTTAGGCTATAAAAACGGTTTAGGGTGAGCGTACGTGTTAGGGTACGGGTTAGTGATAGCGTACGGGTTTGGATTAGGGGATGGGTTAGGGTAAGGCTTCGTGTAAGGGTTAGGGTTAGGGGTAGTGTTGGGTTAGGGGACGGGCACGGGCACAGGGACGGTTTAGGGTACAGGTTAGGGTACGACAACGGTTTAGGGTGAGCGTACGTGTTAGGGTACAGGTTAGTTTTAGCGTACGGCTTAGGATTAGGGGACGGTTTAGGGTAAGGCTTCGGGTAAGGGTTAGGGATAAGGTTAGTGTTAGGGTTAGTTGACGGCGACGGTTTAGGGTACAGGTTAGGGTACGACAACGGTTTAGGGAGAGCGTACGTGTTAGGGCACGGGTTAGTGTTAGCGTACGGGTTAGGATTAGGGGACGGGTTAGGGTAAGGCTTCGGGTAAGGGTTAAGTTTAGGGGACTGGGACGGGGACGGGGACGGTTTAGGGTACAGGTTAGTGTACGACAATGGTTTAGGGTGAGCGTACGTGTTAGGGTACAGGATTGAGTTAGTGTACGGGTTAGGATTAGGGGACGGGTTAGGGTAAGGGTTAGGGTTAGGGTTAGCGGACGGGCACGGGGAGAGGGACGGTTTAGGGTACAGGTTAGGGTACGACAACGGTTTAGGGTGAGCGTACGTGTTAGGGTACGGGTTAGTGTTAGCGTACGGGTTAGGATTAGGGGACTGGTTAGGGTAAGGCTTCGGGTAAGGGTTAGGGATAGGGTTAGGGTTAGGGTTAGGGTTAGGGGACGGGGACGGTTTAAGGTACAGGTTAGTGTACAACAACAGTTTAGGGTGAGCGTACGTGTTAGGGTATATGTTAGTGTTAGCGTACGGGTTAGGATTAGGGGACGTGTTAGGGTAAGGCTTCGGGTAAGTGTTAGGGTTAGGGTTAGTGTTAGGGTTAGGGTTAGGGAACGGGGATGGTTTAGGGTACAGGTTAGGGTACGACAATGGTTTAGGGAGAGCGTACGTGTTAGGGTACGGGTTAGAGTTAGCGAACGGTTTAGGATTAGTGGACGGGTTAGGGTAAGGCTTCGGATAAGTGTTAGGTTTAGCGTTAGGGTTAGGGTTAGAGGACGGGGACGGTTTGGCGTACAGGTTAGGCTATGACAACGGTTTAGGGTGAGCGTACGTTTTAGGGTACGTGTTAGTGTTAGCGTATGGGTTAGGATTAAGGGACGGGTTAGTGAAAGGCTTCAGGTAAGGGTTAGGGTTAGGGGACGGGCACGGGGACAGGGACAGTTTAGGTTTCAGGTTAAGGTACGACAACTGTTTAGGGTGAGCATACGTGTTAGGGTACGTGTTAGTGTTATCATACGTGTTAGGATTAGGGGACGGGTTAGGGTAAGGCTGCGGGTAAGGGTTAGGGTTAGGCTTAGAGTTAGGGGACGTGGACGGGGACAGTTTAGGGTACAGGTTAGGGTACGACAACGGTTTAGGGTGAGCATATGTGTTAGGGTACGTGTTAGTGTTAGCGTACGGTTTAGGATTAGGGGACGTGTTAGTGTAAGGCTTCGGGTAAGGGTTAGGGTTACGTTTAGGTTTAGGGTTAGGGTTAGGGGACGGGGACGGTTTAAGGTTCAGGTTAGGGTACGACAACGGTTTAGGATGAGCGTACGTTTTAGGGTACGTGTTAGTGTTAGCGTACGGGTTAGGATTAGGGGACGGGTTATTGTAAGGCTTCGCGTAAGGTTTAGGGTTAGGGTTAGGGTTAGGGGATGGATACGGGGACATTTGAGGGTACAGGTTAGGGTACGACAACAGTTTAGGGTGAGCGTACGTGTTAGAGTACGGATTCGTGTTAGCGTTCGGTTTAGGATTAGGGGACGGGTTGGGTAAGCCTTCGGGTAAGGGTTAGGGTTAGGGTTAGGCTTAGGGGACGGGGACAGTTTAGGGTACAGGTTAGTGTACGACAACCGTTTAGAGTGAGCGTACGTGTTAGAGTACGTGTTAGTGTTAGCGTACGAGTTAGGATTAGGAGACAGGTTAGGGTAAGACTTCGGGTAAGGGTTAGGGTTAGGGTTAGTGTTAGGGTTAGGGTTAGGGGACGGGGACGTTTTAGGGTACAGGTTAGGGTACGACAACGATTTAGGTACAGCGTAAGTGTTAGGGTACAGATTAGTGTTAGCGTACGTGTCAGGAATAGGGGACGGGTTATGGTAAGACTTCGGGTAAGGGTTAGTGTTAGGGTTAGGGTTAGGGTTAGAGGACGGGGAGGGTTTAGGGTACAGGTTAGGCTATGACAACGGTTTAGGGTGAGCGTACGTGTTAGGGTACGGGTTAGTGTTAGCGTACGGTTTAGGATTAGGGGTAGGGTAAGGCTTTGGGTAAGGGTTAGGGTTAGGGGATGGGGACGGGGACAGTTTAGGGTACAGGTTAGGGTACGACAACGGTTTAGGGTGAGCATACGTGTTAGCGTACAGGTTAGTGTTAGCGTACGGTTTAGGATTAGAGATCGGGTTAGGGTAAGGCTTCGGATAAGTGTTAGGGTTAGGGTTAGGGTTACGGTTAGGGAACGGGGACGGGGACAGTTTAAGGTACAGGTTAGGGTACGACAATTGTTTAGGGTGAGCATATGTGTTAGGGTACGGGTTTGTGTTAGCGTACGGTTTAGGATTAGGGGACGGGTTAGTGTAAGGCTTCGGGTAAGGTTTAAGGTTAGGTTTAGGTTTAGGGTTAGGGGACGGGAACGGTTTAGGGAGAGCGTACGTGTTAGGGTACGGGCTAGAGTTAGCGTACGGGTTAGGATTAGTGGACGGGTTAGGGTAAGGCTTCGGAGAAGTGTTAGGGTTAGGTTTAGGGTTAGGGTTAGAGGACGGGGACGGTTTGGGGTATAGTTTAGGCTATGACAACGGTTTAGGGTGAGCGTACGTGTTAGGGTACGTGTTAGTATTAGCATACGTGTTAGGATTAGGGGACAGGTTAGGGTAAGGCTTCGGGTAAGAGTTAGGGTTAGGCTTAGGGTTAGGGGACGGGGACGGGGACAGTTTAGGGTACAGGTTATGGTACAACAACGGTTTAGGGTGAGCATATGTGTTAGGGTACGTGTTAGTGTTAGCGTACGGTTTAGGATTAGGGGACGTGTTAGGGTAAGGCTTCGGGTAAGGGTTAGGGTTAGGTTTAGGGTTAGGGTTAGGGTTAGGGGACGGGGACGGTTTAAGGTACAGGTTAGGGTACGACAACGGTTTAGGGTGAGCGTACGTTTTAGGGTATGTGTTAGTGTTAGCGTACGGGTTAGGATTAGGGGAAGGGTTAGGGTAAGGCTTCGGGTAAGGGTTAGGGTTAGGGTTAGGGTTAGAGGACGGGGAGGGTTTAGGGTACAGGATAGGCTATGACAACGGTTTAGGGTGAGCGTACGTGTTAGGGTACGGGTTAGTGTTAGCGTACGGGTTAGGATTAGGGGACGGGTTAGGGTAAGGCTTCGGGTAATGGTTAGGGTTAGGGTTAGGGTTAGGGTACGGGGACGGTTTAGGGTACAGGTTAGTGTACGACAACGGTTTAGGGTGAGCGTACGTGTTAGGGTACGTGTTAGTGTTAGCGTACGTGTTAGGATTAAGTGACGGGTTAGTGTAAGGCTTAGGGTAAGTGTAAGGGTTAGGGTTAGGGTTAGGGGACTGGGACTGTTTAGGGTACAGGTTAGTGTACGACAACGGTTTAGGGTGAGCATACGTATTAGGGTATGGGTTACTGTTAGCGTACGGGTTAGGATTAGGGGACGGGATAGTGTAAGGCTTCGGGTAAGAGTTAGGTTTAGGGTTAGGGTTGGGTTAGGGGACGGGCACGGGGACAGGGACGGTTTAGGTTACAGGTTAGGGTACAACAACGGTTTAGGGTGAGCGTACGTGTTAGGGTACGGGTTAGTTTTAGCGTACGGCTTAGAATTAGGGGACGGTTTAGGGTAAGGCTTCGGGTAAGGGTTAGGGATAGGGTTAGTGTTAGGGTTAGTTGACGTCGACGGTTTAGGGTACAGGTTAGGGTACGACAACGGTTTAGGGAGAGCATACGTGTTAGGGTATGGGTTACTGTTAGCGTACGGGTTAGGATTAGGGGACGGGATAGTGTAAGGCTTCGGGTAAGAGTTAGGTTTAGGGTTAGGGTTAGGGTTAGGGGACGGATACGGGGACATTTGAGGGTACAGGTTAGGGTACGACAACGGTTTAGGGTGAGGGTACGTGTTAGAGTACGGATTCGTGTTAGCGTTCGGTTTAGGATTAGGGGACGGTTTAGGGTAAGGCTTCGGGTAGGGGTTAGGGTTAGGGTTAGGGTTAGGGGACGGGGACGGTTTAGGGTACAGGTTAGTGTTCGACAACCGTTTAGGGTGAGCGTACGTGATAGAGTACGTGTTAGTGTTAGCGTACGGGTTAGGATTAGGGGACGGGTTAGGGTAAGGCTTCGGGTAAGGGTTAGGGTTAAGGTTAGGGTTACGTTAACGGGACGGGGTCGGTTTAGTGTACAGGTTAGTGTACGACAACGGTTTAGGGTGAGCATACGTGTTCGGGTATGGGTTAGTGGTAGCATACGTGTTAGGATTATAGGATGGATTAGTGTAAGGCTTCGGGTAACGGTTAGGGTTAGGGTTAGGGTTAGGGGACGGGGATGGTTTAGGGTACACGTTAGGGTACGACAACGGTTTAGGGTGAGCGTACGTGTTAGTGTTAGCGTACGGGTTAGGATTAAGGGACGGGTTAGTGTAAGGCTTCGGGTAAGGGTTAGGGTTAGGGTTAGGGTTAGTGGGGGGGACGGGGACGGTTTAGGGTACAGATTAGTGTACGACAACGTTTTAGGGTGAGCGTATGTGTTAGGGTACAGGTTAGTGTTAGCGTACGGGTTAGGATTAGGGGACGGATTAGGGTAAGGCTTCGGCTAAGTGTTAGGGTTAAGGTTAGGGTTAGGGTTAGGGTTAGTTGACGGCGACGGTTTAGGGTACAGGTTATGGTACGACAACGGTTTAGGGAGAGCGTACGTGTTAGGGTAAGGGTTACTGTTAGCGTTCGGGTTAGGATTAGGGGACGGGTTAGGGTAAGGCTTCGGGTAAGGGTTAGGGTTAGGGTTAGGGTTAGGGTTATGGTTAGAGGACGGGGATGGTTTGGGGTACAGGTTAGGCTATGACAACGGTTTAGGGTGAGTGTACGTTTTAGGGTACGTGTTAGTGTTAACGTACGGGTTAGGATTAAGGGACGGGTTAGTGAAAGGCTTCGGGTAAGGGTTAGGTTTAGGGTTAGGGGACTGGCAGGGGGACGGGGTCAGTTTAGGGTACAGGTTAGGGTACGACAACTGTTTAGGGTGAGCATACGTGTTACGGTACGGGTTAGTGTTAGCATACGTGTTAGGATTAGGGGACGGGTTAGGGTAAGGCTTCGGGTAAGGGTTAGGGTTAGGTTTACGGTTAGGTTAAGGGGACGGGGACGGTTTAGTGTACAGGTTAGTGTACGACAATGGTTTAGGGTGAGCGTACGTGTTAGGGTACAGGTTAGTGTTAGGGTATGGGTTAGGATTAGGGGACGGTTTAGGGTAAGGCTTCAGGTAAGGTTTAGGGTTAGGGTTACTGTTAGGGTTAGGGTTTGGGGAAGGGGACGGTTTAGGGTACAGGTTAGGTTACGACAACAGTTTAAGGAGAGCGTACGTGTTAGGGTACGGGTTAGTGTTAGCGTACGGGTTAGGATTAGGGGACGGCTTAGGGTAACGCTTCGGGTAAGTGTTAGGGTCAGGGTTAGTGTTACGGTTAGGGTTAGAGGATGGGCACGGTTTAGGGTACAATTTAGGCTATGACAATGTTTAAGGTGAGCGTACGTGTTAGGATACGGGTTAGTGTTAGCGTACGGGTTAGGATTAGGGAACGGGTTAGGGTAAGGCTTCGGGTAAGGGTTAGGGTTAGGGTTACGGGATGGGGACGGGGACAGTTTAGGGTACAGGTTAGGGTACGACAATGGTTTAGGGTGAGCATACGTGTTAGCGTACGGGTTAGTGTTAGCGTACGGTTTAGGATTAGAGATCGGGTTAGGGTAAGGCTTCGGGTAAGTTTTAGGGTTAGGGTTAGGGATAAGGTTAGGGAACAGGGACGGGGACATTTTAAGGTACAGGTTAGGGTACGACAATGGTTTAGGGTGAGCATATGTGTTAGGGTACTGGTTCGTGTTAGCGTACGGTTTAGGATTAGGGGACGGGTTAGTGTAAGGCTTCGGGTAAGGTTTAGGCTTAGGTTTAGGTTTAGGGTTAGGGGACGGGGACCGGGACGGTTTAGGGTACAGGTTAGTGTACGAAAAGATTTAGGGTGAGCGTACATGTTAGGGTACCTGTCAGTGTTAGCGTACGGGTTAGGATTAGGGGACGGGCTAGGGTAAGGCTTTGGGTAAGCTTTAGGGTTAGGGGACAGGGTCGGGGATGGTTTAGGGTACAGGATAGTGTACGATAACGGTTTAGGGTGAGCGTACGAGTTAGGGTACAGTTTAGTGTTAACGTATGGGTTAGGATTAGGGGACGGGTTAGGGTAAGGCTTCGGGTAAGGGTTTGGGTTAGGTTTAGTGTTAGGGTTAGGGTTAGGGGACGGAGACGGTTTAGGTTACAGGTTACGGTACGACAAAGTTTTAGGGAGAGCGTACGTGTTAGGGTACGGGTTAGTGTTAGCGTACGGGTGAGGAATAGGGGACCGGTTAGGGTAAGGCCTCGGGTAAGGGTTAGGGTTAGGGTTAGGTTTAGGGTTAGGGTTAGAGGACGAGGACGGTTTAGGGTACAGGTTAGGATATGACAACGGTTTAGGGTGAGCGTACGTGTTTGGGTATGGGTTAGTGTTAGGGTACGGTTTAGGATTAGGGGATGGGTTAGGGTAAGGTTTCGGGTAATGGTTAGGGTTAGGGTTAAGGTTAGGGTTAGGGGCCGGGGACGGTTTAGGGTACAGGTTAGGGTACGACAACGGTTTAGGGTGAGCGTACATATTAGGGTACAGTTTAGTGTTAGCGTACGGGTTAGGATTAGGGGACGGGTTAGGGTAAGGCTTTGGGTAAGGGTTAGGGTTAGGGTTAGTGTTAGGGTTAGGGTTAGGGGACAGGGATGGTTTAGGGTACAGGTTAGTGTACGACAACAGTTTAGGGAGAGCGTACGTGTTACGGTACGGGTTAGTGTTAGCGAACGGGATAGGATTAGGGGATGTGTTAGGGTAAGGCTTCGGCTAAGGGTTAGGGTTAGGGTTAGGGTTAGGGGAAGGGGGCGGGGACGGGGACGGTTTAGGGTACAGGTTAGGGTACGACAACGATTTAGGGACAGCGTATGTGTTAGGGTACGTGTTAGTGTTAGCGTACGTGTTAGGATTAGGGGACGGGTTATGGTAAGGCTTCGGGTAAGGGTTAAGGTTAGGGTTAGGGTTAGGTTTAGAGGATGAGGACGGTTTAGGGTACAGGTTAGGCTATGACAACGGTTTAGGTTGAGCGTACATGTTAGGGTACGGGTAAGTGTTAGCGTACGGGTTAGGATTAGGGGACGTGTTAGGGTAAGGCTTCGGGTAAAGTTTAGGGTTAGGTTTAAGGTTAAGGTTAGGGTTATGGGACGGGGACGGTTTAAGGTACAGGTTAGGTTTCGACAATGGTTTAGGGTGAGCGTACGTGTTAGGGTAAGTGTTAGTGTTAGCGTAAGTGTTAGGAATAGGGGACGGGTTAGGGTAAGGCTTCGGGTAAGGGTTAGGTTTAGGGTTAGGGTTGGGTTAGGGGACGGGCACAGGGACAGGGACGGTTTAGGTTACAGGTTAGGGTACAACAACGGTTTAGGGTGAGCGTACGTGTTAGGGTACGGGTTAGTTTTAGCGTACGGCTTAGAATTAGGGGACGGTTTAGGGTAAGGCTTCGGGTAAGGTTTAGGGATAGGGTTAGTGTTAGGGTTAGTTGACGACGGTTTAGGGTACAGGTTAGGGTACGACAATGGTTTAGGGAGAGCATACGTGTTAGGGTATGGGTTACTGTTAGCGTATGGGTTAGGATTAGGGGACGGGTTAGGGTAAGGCTTCGGGTAAGAGTTAGGTTTAGGGTTAGGGTTAGGGGACTGGGACGGGGATGGGGACGGTTTAGGGTACAGGTGAGTGTATGACAACGGTTTAGGGTGAGCGTACGTGTTAGGGTACAGGTTAGAGTTAGTGTACGGGTTAGGATTAGGGGACGGGTTAGGGTAAGGCTTCGGGTAAGTAATAGGGTTAGGGTTAGGGTTAGGGGATGGGGACGGTTTAAGGTACAGGTTAGTGTACGACAACAGTTTAGGGTGAGCGTACGTGTTAGGGTACATGTTAGTGTTAGCGTACAGGTTAGGATTAGGGGACGTGTTAGGGTAAGGCTTCGGGTAAGTGTTAGGGTTAGGGTTAGTGTTAGGGTTAGGGGACGGGGACGGTTTTGGGTACAGGTTAGGGTACAACAACAGTTTAGGGAGAGCGTACGTGTTAGGGTACTGGTTAGAGTTAGCGTACGGGTTAGGATTAGTGGACGGGTTAGGGTAAGGCTTCGGATAAGTGTTAGGGTTAGGGTTAGGGTTAGGGTTAGAGGACGGGGACGGTTTGGCATACAGGTTAGGCTATGACAACGGATTAGGGTGAGCGTACGTTTTATGGTACGTGTTAGTGTTAGCGTACGGGTTAGGATTAAGGGACGGGTTAGTGAAAGGCTTCGGGTTAGGGTTAGGTTTAGGGTTAGGGTTAGGGGACGGGCACGGGGACGGGGACATTTTAGGGTACAGGTTAGTGTACGACAACTGTTTAGGGTGAGCATACGTGTTAGGGTACGTGTTAGTGTTAGCATACGTGTTAGGATTACGGGACGGGTCAGGGTAAGGCTTCGGGTAAGGGTTAGGGTTAGGCTTAGGGTTAGGGGACGGGGACGGGGACAGTTAAGGGTACAGGTTAGGGTACGACAAAGGTTTAGGGTAAGCATATGTGTTAGGGTTCGTGTTAGTGTTAGCGTACGGTTTAGGATTAGGGGACGTGTTAGTGTAAGGCTTCGGGTAAGGGTTAAAGTTAGGTTTAGGCTTAGGGTTAGGGTTAGGGGATGGGGACGGTTTAAGGTACAGGTTAGGGTATGACAACGGTTTAGGGTGAGCGTACGTTTTAGGGTACGTGTTAGTTTTAGCGTACGGGTTTGGATTAGGGCACGGGTTATTGTAAGGCTTCGCGTAAGGTTTAGGGTTAGGGTTAGGGTTAGGGGACGGATACGGGAACATTTGAGGGTACAGGTTAGGGTACGACAACGGTTTAGGGTGAGGGTACGTGTTAGAGTACGGATTCGTGTTAGCGTTCGGTTTAGGATTAGGGGACGGGTTAGGGTAAGGCTTCGGGTAGGGGTTAGGGTTAGGGTTAGGGTTAGGGGACGGGGACGGTTTAGGGTACAGGTTAGTGTTCGACAACCGTTTAGGGTGAGCGTACGTGATAGAGTACGTGTTAGTGTTAGCGTACGGGTTAGGATTAGGGGACGGGTTAGGGTAAGGCTTCAGGTAAGGGTTAGGGTTAAGGTTAGGGTTAGGTTAACGGGACGGGGTCGGCTTAGTGTACAGGTTAGTGTACGACAACGGTTTAGGGTGAGCATACGTGTTTGGGTACGGGTTAGTGGTAGCATACGTGTTAGGATTATAGGATGGATTAGTGTAAGGCTTCGGGTAACGGTTAGGGTTAGGGTTAGGGTTAGGGGATGGGGATGGTTTAGGGTACAGGTTAGGGTACGACAACGGTTTAGGGTGAGCGTACGTGTTAGTGTTAGCGTACGGGTTAGGATTAAGGGACGGGTTAGTGTAAGGCTTCGGGTAAGGGTTAGGGTTAGGGTTAGGGTTAGTTGACGGCGACGGTTTAGGGTACAGGTTATGGTACGACAACGGTTTAGGGAGAGCGTACGTGTTAGGGTAAGGGTTACTGTTAGCGTTCGGGTTAGGATTAGGGGACGGGTTAGGGTAAGGCTTCGGGTAAGGGTTAGGGTTAGGGTTAGGGTTAGGGTTATGGTTAGAGGACGGGGATGGTTTGGGGTACAGGTTAGGCTATGACAACGGTTTAGGGTGAGTGTACGTTTTAGGGTACGTGTTAGTGTTAACGTACGGGTTAGGATTAAGGGACGGGTTAGTGAAAGGCTTCGGGTAAGGGTTAGGTTTAGGGTTAGGGGACTGGCAGGGGGACGGGGTCAGTTTAGGGTACAGGTTAGGATACGACAACTGTTTAGGGTGAGCATACGTGTTACGGTACGGGTTAGTGTTAGCATACGTGTTAGGATTAGGGGACGGGTTAGGGTAAGGCTTCGGGTAAGGGTTAGGGTTAGGTTTACGGTTAGGTTAAGGGGACGGGGACGGTTTAGTGTACAGGTTAGTGTACGACAATGGTTTAGGGTGAGCGTACGTGTTAGGGTACAGGTTAGTGTTAGGGTACGGGTTAGGATTAGGGGACGGTTTAGGGTAAGGCTTCAGGTAAGGTTTAGTGTTAGGGTTACTGTTAGGGTTAGGGTTTGGGGAAGGGGACGGTTTAGGGTACAGGTTAGGTTACGACAACAGTTTAAGGAGAGCGTACGTGTTAGGGTACGGGTTAGTGTTAGCGTACGGGTTAGGATTAGGGGACGGCTTATGGTAACGCTTCGGGTAAGTGTTAGGGTCAGGGTTAGTGTTACGGTTAGGGTTAGAGGATGGGCACGGTTTAGGGTACAATTTAGGCTATGACAATGGTTAAGGTGAGCGTACGTGTTAGGATACGGGTTAGTGTTAGCGTACGGGTACTGGTTCGTGTTAGCGTACGGTTTAGGATTAGGGGACGGGTTAGTGTAAGGCTTCGGGTAAGGTTTAGGGTTAGGTTTAGGTTTAGGGTTAGGGGACGGGGACCGGGACGGTTTAGGGTACAGGTTAGTGTACGAAAAGATTTAGGGTGAGCGTACATGTTAGGGTACCTGTCAGTGTTAGCGTACGGGTTAGGATTAGGGGACGGGCTTGGGTAAGGCTTTGGGTAAGCTTTAGGGTTAGGGGACAGGGTCGGGGATGGTTTAGGGTACAGGATAGTGTACGATAACGGTTTAGGGTGAGCGTACGAGTTAGGGTACAGTTTAGTGTTAGCGTACGGGTTAGGATTAGGGGACGGGTTAGGGTAAGGCTTCGGGTAAGGGTTTGGGTTAGGTTTAGTGTTAGGATTAGGGTTAGGGGACGGAGACGGTTTAGGTTACAGGTTACGGTACGACAAAGTTTTAGGGAGAGCGTACGTGTTAGGGTACGGGTTAGTGTTAGCGTACGGGTGAGGAATAGGGGACCGGTTAGGGTAAGGCCTCGGGTAAGGGTTAGGGTTAGGGTTAGGTTTAGGGTTAGGGTTAGAGGACGAGGACGGTTTAGGGTACAGGTTAGGATATGACAACGGTTTAGGGTGAGCGTACGTGTTTGGGTATGGGTTAGTGTTAGGGTACGGTTTAGGATTAGGGGATGGGTTAGGGTAAGGTTTCGGGTAATGGTTAGGGTTAGGGTTAAGGTTAGGGTTAGGGGCCGGGGACGGTTTAGGGTACAGGTTAGGGTACGACAATGGTTTAGGGTGAGCGTACATATTAGGGTACAGTTTAGTGTTAGCGTACGGGTTAGGATTAGGGGACGGGTTAGGGTAAGGCTTTGGGTAAGGGTTAGGGTTAGGGTTAGTGTTAGGGTTAGGGTTAGGGGACAGGGATGGTTTAGGGTACAGGTTAGTGTACGACAACAGTTTAGGGAGAGCGTACGTGTTACGGTACGGGTTAGTGTTAGCGAACGGGATAGGATTAGGGGATGTGTTAGGGTAAGGCTTCGGCTAAGGGTTAGGGTTAGGGTTAGGGTTAGGGGAAGGGGGCGGGGACGGGGACGGTTTAGGGTACAGGTTAGGGTACGACAACGATTTAGGGACAGCGTACGTGTTAGGGTACGGGTTAGTGTTAGCGAACGGGTTAGGATTAGGGGACGGGTTAGGGTAAGGCTTCGGGTAAGTGTTAGGGTTAGGGTTAGGGTTAGGGTTGGAGGATGAGGACGGTTTAGGGTACAGGTTAGGCTATGTCAACAGTTTAGGATTAGCGTATATGTTAGGGTGCGGGTAAGTGTTAGCGTACGGTTTAGGATTAGGGGATGGATTAGGGTAAGGCTTCGGCTAAGGGTTAGGGTTAGGGTTAGGGGACGGGGATGGGGACGGTTTAGGGTACAGGTTAGGATACGACAACGGTTTAGGGTGAGCGTACGTGTTAGGGTATGGGTTAGTGTTAGCATACGTGTTAGGATTAGGGGACGGGATAGGGTAAGGCTTCGGGTAAGGGTTAGTGGTAGGGTTAGGTTAGGGTTAGGGTTAGGGGACGGGGAGAGTTTAGGGTACAGGTTAGTGTACAACAACGGTTTAGGGTGAGGGTACGTGTTAGGGTATGGGTTAGTGTTAGCGTACGGGTTAGGTTTATGGGACGGGTTAGGGTAAGGCTTCGGGTAAGGGTTAGCGTTAGGGTTAGGTTTAGGGGACGGGGACGGGCACGGTTTAGGGTACAGGTTAGGGTACGACAACAGTTTAGTGTGAGCGTACGTGTTAGGGTATGTGTTAGTGTTAGCGTCCGGGTTAGGATTAAGGGACGGGTTAGTGTAAGTCTTCGGGTAAGGATTAGGGTTAGGGTTAGGGGACGGGGACGGGGACGGTTTAGGGTACAGGTTAGTGTACGACAATGGTTTAGGGGGATCGTACATGTTAGGGTACTGGTTAGTGTTAGCGTATGGGTTAGGATTAGGGGACGGGTTATGGTAAGGCTTCGGGTAAGGGTTAGGGTTAGGGTTAGTGTTAGGGTTAGGGTTAGGTTACGGCGACGGTTTAGGGTACAGGTTAGGGTACGACAACGTTTTAGGGAGAGCGTACGTGTTAGGATACGGGTTAGTGTTAGCGTACGGGTTAGGATTAGGGGACGGGTTAGGGTAAGGCTTCGGGTAAGGGTTAGGGTTAGGTTTAGGGTTAGGGTTAGGGGACGGGGATTGTTTAGGGTACAGGTTAGTGTACGACAACAGTTTCGGGTGAGCGTACATGTTAGGGTACAGGTTAGTGTTAGCGTACGGGTTAGAATGAGGGGACGGGTTAGGGTAAGGCTTCGGGTAAGTGTTAGGGTTAGGGAAAAGGTTAGGGTTAGGGTTAGGGGACGGGGACAGTTTAGGGTACAGGTTAGTGTACAACAACGGTTTAGGGTGAGGGTACGTGTTAGGGTACATGTTAGTGTCAGCGTACGGGTTAGGTTTCGGGGACGGGTTAGGGTAAGGCTTCGGGTAAGGATTAGCGTTAGGGTTAGGGTTAGGGGACGGGGACGGGGACGGTTTAGGGTACAGTTTAGTGTACGACAACGGTTTAGGGTGAGCGTACGTTTTAGGGTTCGTGTTAGTGTTAGCGTCCGGGTTAGGATTAAGGGACGGGTTAGTGTAAGGCTTCGGGTAAGGGTTAGGGTTAGGGTTAGGGTTAGTGTGAGGGTTAGGGGACGGGGACGGTTTAGGGTACAGGTTAGTGTACGACAACGGTTTAGGGCGAGCATACGTGTTAGCGTACAGTTTAGTGTTAGCGTATGTGTTAGGATTGGGGACGGGTTAGGTAAGGCTTCGGGTAAGGGTTAGGGTTAGGGTTAGTGTTAGGGTTAGGGTTAGGTGACGGCGACGGTTTAGGGTACAGGTTAGGGTACGACAGCGGTTTAGGGGGAGCATACGTGTTAGGATACGGGTTAGTGTTAGCGTACGTGTTAGGATTAGGGAACGGGTTAGGGTAAGGCTTCAGGTAAGTGTTAGGGTTAGGGTTAGGGTTAGGGGATGCGGACGGGGACAGGGACGGGGACGGTTTAGGGTACAGGGTAGGGTACGACAACGGTTTAGGGTGAGCGTAAGTGTTAGGGTACGGGTTAGTGTTAGCGTACGGGTTAGGATTAGGGGATGGGTTACGGTAAGGCTTCGGGTAAGGGTTAGTGTTAGGGTTAGGGTTAGGGTTAGAGGACGGGGACGGTTTAGTTTACAGGTTAGGCTATGACTACGGTTTAGGGTGAGCGTACGTGTTAGGGTACGGGTTAGTGTTAGCGTACGGGTTAGAATTAGGGGACTGGTTAGGGTAAGGCTTCGGGTAAGGGTTAGGGTTAGGGTTAGGGGACGGTGACGGGGACAGTTTAGGGTACAGGTTAGGGTACGACAACGGTTTAGGGTGAGCATACGTGTTAGGGTACGGGTTAGTGTTAGCGTACAGTTTAGGATTATGGATCGGGTTAGGGTAAGGCTTCGGGTAAGTGTTAGAGTTAGGGTTAGAGTTAGGGTTAGGGGACAGGGACGGGAACAATTTAAGGTACAGGTTAGGGTACTACAATGGTTTAGGGTGAGCATATGTGTTAGGGTACGGGTTCGTGTTAGTGTACGGTTTAGGATTAGGGGACGGGTTAGGGTAAGGCTTCGGGTAAGGTTTAGGGTTAGGTTTAGGGTTAGGGTTAGGGGACGGGGACGGGGACGGTTTACGGTACAGGTTAGGGTACTACAACGGTTTAGGGTGAGCGTACATGTTAGGGTACGTGTCAGTGTTAGTGTACGGTTTAGGATTACGGGACGGGTTAGGGTAAGGCTTTGGGTAAGCTTTAGGGTTAGGGTTAGGATTAGGGTTAGGGGACGGGGTAGGGGACGGTTTAGGGTACAGGATAGTGTACGACAATGGTTTAGGGTGAGCCTACGAGTTATTGTATAGTTTAGTGTTAGCGTACGGGTTAGGATTAGGGGAGGGGCTAGGGTAAGGCTTCGGGTAAGGGTTAGGGATAGGGTTAGGGGATGGGGACGGGGACGGTTTAGGGTACAGTTTAGATTACGACAACGGTTTAGGGTGAGCGTACGTGTTAGGGTACGTGTTAGTGTTAGCGTACGGGTTAGGATTAGGGGATGGGTTAGTGTAAGGCTTTGGGTAAGGGTTAGGGTTGGGGTTAAGGTTAGGGGATGGGGACGGTTTAGGGTACAGTTTAGGGTACGAAATCGGTTTAGGGTGAGCGTACGTGTTAGGATACGTGTTAGTGTTAGCGTACATGTTAGGATTAAGTGACGGGTTAGTGTAAGGCTTAGGGTAAGTGTTAGGGTTAGGGTTAGGGTCAGGGTTAGGGGACGGGGACGGTTTAGGGTACAGGTTAGTGTACGACAACAGTTTAGGGTGAGCGTACGTATTAGGGTACAGGTTAGTGTTAGCGTACGGGTTAGGATTAGGGGACGGGTTAGGGTAAGGCTTCGGGTAAGGGTTAGGTTTAGGGTTAGTGTTAGGGTTAGGGGCGGGGATGGTTTAGGATACAGGTTAGGGTACGATAACGGTTTAGGGAGAGCGTACGTGTTAGGGTACGGGTTAGTGATAGCGAACGGGTTAGGATTAGGGGACGGGTTAGGGTAAGGCTTCGGGTAAGTGTTAGGGTTAGGGTTAGGGTTAGGGTTGGAGGATGAGGACGGTTTAGGGTACAGGTTAGGCTATGTCAACAGTTTAGGGTTAGCGTATATATTAGGGTACGGGTTAGTGTTAGCGTACGGGTTAGGATTAGCGGACGGTTTAGGGTAAGGCTTCGGTTAAGGGCTATGGTTAGGGTTAGGTTTAGGGTTAGGGTTAGGGGACGGGGACGGTTTAGGGTACAGGTTAGTGTACGACAAAGGTTTAGGGGGAGCGTACGTGTTAGGGTACAGGCTAGGGTTAGCATACGTGTTAGGATTAGGGGACGGGTTAGGGTAAGGCTTCGGGTAAGGGTTAGGGTTAGGGTTAGGGGACGGGGACGGGGACGGGGACAGTTTAGGGTACAGGTTAGGGTACGACAACGGTTTAGGATGAGTGTACGTGTTAGGGTACGTGTTACTTGTAGCGTATGGGTTAGGATTAAGGGAAGGGTTAGTGTAAGGCTTCGGGTAAGGGTTAGAGTTAGGGTTAGAGGATTGGGACGGGGACGGTTTAGGGTACAGGTTAGTGTACGACAACGGTTTAGAGTGAGGGTACGTGTTACGGTACAGGTTAGTGTTAGCGTACGGGTTAGGTTTAGGGGGCGGGTTAGGGTAAGGCTTCGGGTAAGGGTTAGGGTTAGGGTTAGGGGATTGGGACGGGGACGGTTTAGGGTACAGGTTAGTGTACGACAATGATTGAGGGTGAGCGTACGTGTTAGGGTACGTGTTAGTGTTAGCGTCCGGGTTAGGATTAAGGAACGGGTTAGGGTAAGGCTTCGGGTAAGGGTTAGGGTTAGGGTTATGGTTAGGGGATGCGGACGGGGACGGGGACGGGGACGGTTTAGGGTACAGGTTAGGGTACGACAACGGTTTAGGGTGAGCGTACGTGTAAGGGTACGGGTTAGTGTTAGCATACGGGTTAGGATTAGGGGACGTTTTGGGTAAGGCTTCGGGTAAGGGTTAGGGTTAGGGTTAGGCTTAGGGTTAGGGGACGGGGACGGGGACAGTTTAGGGTACAGGTTAGTGTACGACAATGGTTTAGGGTGAGCTTATGTGTTAGGGTACGTGTTAGTGTTAGCGTACGGTTTAGGATTAGGGGACGTTTTAGGGTAAAGCTTCGGGTAAGGGTTAGCGTTAGGTTTAAGTTTAGGGTTAGGGTTAGGGGAAAGGGACGGTTTAGGGTACAGGTTAGGGTACGGCAACTCTTTAGGGTGAGCATACGTGTTAGGGTACGGGTTAGTGTTAGCGTACGGGTTAGGATTAGGGGACGTGTTAGGGTAAGGCTTCGGGTAATTGCTAGTGTTAGGGTTAGGTTTAGGGTTAGGGTTAGGGGACGGGGACGGTTTAGGGTAGAGTTTAGGGTACGACGACGGTTTAGGCTGAGCGTACGTGTTAGGGTACATGTTAGTGTTAGCGTACGGGTTAGGATTGGGGACGGTTTAGGGTAAGGCTTCGGGTAAGGGTTAGTGTTAGTGTTAGGGTTAGGGTTAGGGGACGGGGACGGTTTAGGGTACAGGTTAGTGTACGACAACGGTTTAGGGTGAGCGTACGTGTTAGGGTACGGGTTAGTGTTAGCGTTCGGGTTAGGATTAGGGGACGGGTTATGGTAAGGCTTCGGGTAAGTGTTAGGGTTAGGGTTAGGGTTAGGGGACAGGGACGGGGACAGTTTAGGGTACAGGTTAGGGTATGACAATGGTTTAGGATGAGCGTACGTGTTAGGGTACGTGTTAGTGTTAGCGTACGGGTTAGGATTAAGGGACGGGTTAGGGAAAGGTTTCGGGTAAGGGTTCGGGTTAGGGTTAGTGTTAGGGATAGGGTTAGCTGACGGCGACGGTTTAGGGTACAGGTTAGGGTACGACAACGGTTTAGGGTGAGCGTACGTGTTAGGGTACTGGTTCGTGTTAGCGTACGAGTTAGGATTAGGGGACAGTTTAGAGTAAGGCTTCGGGTAAGGGTTAGGTTTAGGGTTAGGGTTAGGGCATGGGGACGGTTTAGGGTACAGGTTAGGGTACGAAAACAGTTTTATGGTGAGCGTACATGTTAGGGTACAAGTTAGTGTTAGCGTACGAGTTAGGATTAGGGGACGGGGTAGGGTAAGACTTCAGGTAAGGGTTAGGGATAGGGTTAGGGTTAGGGTTAGGGGATGGGGACGGTTTAGGGTACAGGTTATGGTACGAGAACGGTTTAGGGTGAGCATACGAGTTAGGGTATGGGTTAGTGTTAGCCTACGGGTTAGGATTAGGGCACGGGTTAGGTTAAGGCTTCGGGTAAGGCTTAGGGTTAGGGTTAGGGTTAGGGTTAGGGGACGGGGACGGTTTAGGGTACAGGTTAGGGTACGACCACGGTTTATGCTGAGCGTACGTGTTACGGCATGGTTTAGTGTTAGCGTACGGGTTAGGATTGGGGGACGGGTTAGTGTAAGACTTCGGGTAAGGGTTAGGGTTAGGGTTAGGTTTAGGTTTAGGGTTAGGTGACGGGGACGGTTTAGGGTACAGGTTAGTGTACGACAATGTTTTAGGGTGAGCATACGTGTTAGGGTACGGGTTAGTGTTAGCGTACGGGTTAGGATTAGGGGACGGGTTAGGGGAAGGCTTTGGGTAAGGTTTAGGGTTAGGGTTAGGTTTAAGGTTAGGGGACGGGGACGGTTTAGGGTACAGGTTAGGGTACGACAACAGTTTAGGGTGAGCGTACGTGTTAGGTAAGTGTTAGTGTTAGCGTACGGGTCAGGATTAGGGAACGGGTTAGTGTAAGGCTTTGGGTAAGGCTTAGGGTTAGGGTTAATGTTAGGGTTAGGGCATGGGTACGGTTTAGTGTACAGGTTAGGGTACGACAATGGTTTAGGTTGAACGTACGTGTTAGGGGACGGGTTAGTGTCAGCGTACCGGTTAGGATTAAGGGACGGGTTAGTGTAAGGCTTTGGGTAAGGGTTAGGGTTAGGGTTAGGGTTAGAGGGCAGGGACGGGGATGGTTAAGGGTACAGGTTAGGGTACAACAACGGTTTAGGGTGAGCGTACATGTTAGGGTACAAGTTAGTGTTAGCGTACAGGTTTGGATTATGGGACGGGTTAGGTTAAGGCTTCGGGTAAGGGTTAGGGTTAGGGTTAGGTTTAGGGTTAGGGGAGCGGAAGGTTTAGGGTACAGGTTAAGGTAGGACAACAGTTTAGGGTGAGCCTACGTGTTAGGGTGCGTTTTAGCGTTAGCTTACGGGTTACGATTAGGGTACGGGTTAGGGTAAGGTTTTGGGTAAGGGTTAGGTTTAGGGTTAGGGTTAAGGTTAGGGTTAGGTATGGCTTAGGGTTAGGTTTTGGGGACGGGGACGGTTTAGGGTACAGGTTACGGTAGGACAACGGTTTAGGGTGAACGTACATGTTATGTCATGGGTTAGAGTTAGCGTACGGGTTAGGATTAGGGGACGGGTTAGGTTAAGGCTTCGGGTAAGTGTTAGGGTTAGGGTTAGGGTTAGGCTTAGTGGACGGGGACGGTTTAGGGTACAGGTTAGGGTACGACAACGGTTTAGGGTGAGGGTACGTGTTAGGGTAGAGGTTACTGTTAGCGTACGGGTTAGGATTAGGGTACGGGTTAGGGTAAGGCTTCGGGGAAGTGTTAGGGTTAAGGTTAGTGTTAGGGTTAGGGTTAGGGGAAGGGGACGGTTTAGGGTACAGGTTAGGGTACGACAACTCTTTAGGGTGAGCATACGTGTTAGGGTACGGGTTAGTGTTAGCGTACAGGTTAGGATTAGGGGACGGGTTAGGGTAAGGCTTCGGGTAAGGGTTACAGTTAGGGTTAGGGTAAGGGTTAGGGAACAGGGACGGTTTAGGGTACAGGTTAGGGTACGACAACGGTTTAGGGTGAGCATACGTGTTAGGGTACGTGTTAGTGTTAGCGTACGGGTTAGGAGTAGAGGACGGGTTAGGGTAAGGCTTCGGGTAAGGATTAGAGTTAGGGTTAGGGTTAGGGTTAGGGGACGGGGAAGGGGAAGGTTTAGGGTACAGGTTAGGGTACGACAACAGTTTAGGGTGAGTGTACGTGTTAGGGTACGGGTTAGTGTTAGCGTACGGGTTATCATTAGGGGACCGGTTAGTGTAAGGCTTCGGGTAAGGGTTAGTGTTAGAGTTAGGGTTAGGGTTAGGGGACAGGGATGGTTTAGCTTCAGGTTAGGGTACAGCAACGGTTTAGGGTGAGCGTACGTGTTAGGGTATGGGTTAGAGTTAGAGTACGGGTTAGGAGTAGGGGACGTGTTAGGGTAAGGCTCCGGGTAAGGGTTAGGTTTAGGGTTAGTGTTAGGGTTAGGGGACGGGGAAGGGGACGGTTTAGGGTACAGGTTAGGGTACGTCAACAGTTTAGGGTGAGTGTACGTGTTAGGGTACGGGTTAGTGTTAGCGTACGGGTTATCATTAGGGGACCGGTTAGTGTAAGGCTTCGGGTAAGTGTTGGTGTTAGGGTTAGGGTTAGGGTTAGGGGACAGGGATGGTTTAGATTACAGGTTATGGTACGGCAACGGTTTAGGGTGAGCGTACGTGTTAGGGTACGGGTTAGTGTTAGAGTACGGGTTAGGAATAGGGGACGTGTTAGGGTAAGGCTCCGGGTAAGGGTTAGGTTTAGGGTTTGGGTTAGGGGACGGAGACGGGGCCGGGAACAGTTTAGGGTACAGGTTAGGGTACGACAACGGTTTAGGGTGAGCATACGTGTTAGGGTACGGGTTAGTGTTAGCGTACGGTTTAGCATTGGGGACGGTTTAGGTTAAGGCTTCGGGTAAAGGTTAGGGTTAGGGTTAGGATTAGGGATAGGGAACGGGGACGGTTTAGGGTACAGGTTAGGGTACGACAACGGTTTTTGGTGAGCGTACGTGTTAGGGTACGGGTTAGTGTTAGCGTACGGGTTAGGATTAGGGAATGGGTTAGGGTAAGGCTTCGGGTAAGGGTTAGGTTTAGATTTAGGGTTAGGGTTAGTGTTAGGGTTAGGGTTAGGGTACGGCGACGGTTTAGGGTACAGGTAATGGTACGACAACGGTTTAGAGTGAGCGTACACTTAGGGTACGGTTTAGTTTTAGCGTACGGGTTAGGATTAAGGGACGGGTTAGGGTAAGGCTTTGGGTAAGGGTTAGGGTTAGGGTTAGGGGACGGGGACAGGGACGGTTTAGGGTAGAGGTTAAGGTACGACAACTGTTTAGGGTGAGCGTAAGTGTTAGGGTACGGGTTAGTGTTAGCGTACGGGTTAGGATTAGGGCACGGTTTAGGGTAAGGTTTCGGGTAAGGGTTAGGGTTAGGGTTAGGGTTAGGGGACGGGGACGGTTTAGGATACAGGTTAGGGTACGAAAACAGTTTATGGTGAGCGTACGTGTTAGGTTACGGGTTAGTGTTAGCGTACGGGTTAGGATTCGGGAACGGATTAGGGTACGGCTTCGGGTAAGGGTTAGGTTTAGAGTTAGGGTTAGGGTTAGGGTTAGGGGACGGGGACGGGTTAGGGTACAGCTTACGGTATGACAACGGTGTAGTGTGAGCGTACGTGTTAGCGTACGGTTTATTGTTAGCGTACGGGTTAGGATTAGGGGACGGGTTAGAGTAAGGATTCGGGTAAGGTTTAGGGTTAGGGTTAGTGTTAGTGGATGGGGACGGGTACGGGGACGGTTTAGTGTACAGGTTAGGGTACGACAAAGGTTTAGGGTGAGCGTACGTATTAGGGTACAGCTTAGTGTTAGCGTACGAGTTACGATTAGGGGACGGGTTAGGGTAAGACTTCGGGTAAGGGTTAGGGTTAGGGTTAGGAGATGGGGACGGTTTAGGGTACAGGTTAGGGTACGAAAAGGGTTTATGGTGAGCGTACATGTTAGAGTACGGGTTAGTGTTAGCGTACGGGTTAGGATTAGGGGACGGGTTAGTGTAAGGCTTCGGGTAAGTGTTAGGGTTAGGGTTAGGGGAAAGGGACGGGGACGGTTTAGGGTACAGGTTAGGGTACGACAACGGTTTATGGTGAGCGTACGTGTTAGCGTACGGGTTAGGATTAGGGAACGGGTTAGGGTAAGGCTTCGGGTAAGGGTTAGTGTTAGGTTTAGGGTTAGGGGACGGGGACGGTTTAGGGTACATGTTAGTGTACGACAACGGTGTAGGGTGAGCGTACGTGTTAGGGCACGCGTTAGTGTTAGTGTACGTGTTAGATTTAGGGGACGGGTTAGGGTAAGGCTTCGGGTAAGGGTTAGGGCTAGGGTTAGGGTTAGGGTTAGTGTTACGGGATGGGGACGGTTTAGGGTACAGGTTAAGGTACGACAACGGTTTAGGGTGAGTGTAAGTGTTAGGGTACGGGTTAGTGTTAGCGGACGTGTGCGGATTATGCGACGGGTTAGGGTAATGCTTCGGGTAAGGGTTAGGGTTTGTGTTAGGGTTAGGGTTAGGGGACGGGGACGGTTTAGTGTACCAGTTAGGGTACGACAACGGTTTAGGGTGAGCGTACGAGTTAGGGCATGGGTTATTGTTAGCGTACAGTTTCAGATTAGGGGACGGGTTAGGGTAAGGCTTCGAGTAAGGATGAGGGTTAGTGTTAGGGTTAGGGTGAGGGTTAGGGGGCGGGGACGGTTTAGGGAACAGGATAGTGTACGACAATGGTTTAGGGTGAGCGTACATCTTAGGGTACGGCTTAGTGTTAGCGTACGGTATAGGATTAGGGGACGGGTTAGTGTAAGGCTTCGGGTAAGAGTTAGGTTTAGGGTTAGGGTTAGGGGACGTGGACGGTTTAGGGTACAGGTTAGGTTACGACAACGGTTTAGGGTGAGCGTACGTGTTAGGGTACGGGGTAGTTTTAGAGTACGGGTTAGGATTAGGGGATGTGTTAGGGTAAGGCTTCGGGTAAGGGTTAGGGTTAATGTTAGGGTTAGGGGACGGGGATGGTTTAGGGTACAGGTTAAGGTATGACCACGGTTTATGGTGAGCGTACATGTTAGCGTATGGGTTAGTGTTAGCGTATGGTTTAGGATTAGGGAACGGGTTAGGGTAAGGCTTCGGGAAAGGGTTAGGGTTAGGGTTAGGGGACGGGGACGGGGACGGGGACGGTTTAGGGTACAGGTTAGGGTACGACAACGGTTTAGGGTGAGCGTACATTTTAGGGTAGGTGTCAGTGTTAGTGTACGGTTTAGGATTACGGGACGGGTTAGTGTAAGGCTTTGGGTAAGGTTTAGGGTTAGGGTCAGGGTTAGGATTAGGGGACGGGGATGGGGGCAGTTTAGGGTACAGGTTAGGGTACGACAATGGTTTAGGTTGAGCGCACGTGTTAGGGTATGGGTTAGTGTTAGCGTACGGGTTAGGATTAGGGGACGAGTTAGGGTAAGGCTTCGGGTAAGGGTTAGGTTTAGGGTTAGGGTTAGGGTTAGGGGACGGGGACGGGGACGGTTTAGGGTACAGGTTAGGGTACGACAACGGTTTAGGGTGAGCGTACGTGTTAGGGTACGGGTTAGTGTTAGCGTACGGGTTAGGATTAGGGGACGGGTTAGGGTAAGGCTTTGGGTAAGGTTTAGGATTAGGGTTAGGGTTAGGGTTAGGGGATGGGAATGGGGATGGTTTAGGGTACAGTTTACGGTACGACAACAGTTTAGGGTGAGCGTACGTGTTAGGGTACGGGTTAGTGTTAGCGTACGGGTTAGGATTAGGGGACGGGTTAGGGTAAGGCTTCGGGTAAGTGTTAGGGTTAGGGTTAGGCTTAGGGTTAGGGGATGGGGACGGTTTAGGGTACAGGTTAGGGTAGGACAACGGTTTATGCTGAGCGTACGTGTTAGGGTACGGGTTAGTGTTAGCGTACGGGTTAGGATTAGGGGACGGTTTAGGGTAAGGCTTCGGGTAAGGTTTAGAGTTATGGTTAGGGTGTGGGTTAGGGTTAGGGGATGGGGATGGTTTAGGGTACAGGTTAGGGTACGACAACGGTTTAGGGTGAGCATACGTGTTAGGGTACGGGTTAGTGATAGCGTACGCTTAAGGATTAGGGAACGGTTTAGGGTAAGGCTTCGGGTAAGGGTTAGGGTTAGGGGACGGGGATGGGGACGGGAACGGTTTAGGGTACAGGTTAGGGTACGACAACGGTTTAGGATGAGTGTACGTGTTAGGGTATGGGTAAGAGTTAGCGTACGGTTTAGGATTAAGGGACGTGTTAGTGTAAGGCTTCGGGTAAGGGTTAGGTTTAGGTTTAGGGTTAGGGTTAGGGGACGGGGACGGTTTAGGGTACAGGTTAGGGTACGACAACGGTTTAGCGTGAGAGTATGTGTTAGGGTACGGGTTAGTGTTAGCGTACGTGATAGGATTAGGGGACCGGTTAGGGTAAGGCTTCCATAAGGGTTAGGGTTTGGGTTAGGGTTAGTGTTACGGGATGGGGACGGTTTAGGGTACAGGTTAGGGTAGGACAACGGTTTATGGTGAGCGTACGTGTTAGGGTACGGGTTAGTGTTAGCGTACGGATTAGGATTAGGAAACGTATTAGGGTAAGGCTTCGGGTAAGGGTTAGGTTTAGAGTTAGGGTTAGGGTTAGGGTTAGGGGATGGGGACGGTTTAGGGTACAGATTAGGGTACGACAACGGTTTAGGGTGAGTGTACGTGTTAGGGTATGTATTAGTTTTAGCGTACGGTTTAGGATTAGGTTACGGGTTAAGGTAAGGCTTCGGTTAAGGGTTAGGTTTAGGGTTAGGGTTAGGGTTAGGGGACGGGGATGGTTTAGGGTACATGTTAGGGTATGACAACGATTTAAGGTGAGCGTATGTGTTAGGGTACGGTTTATTGTTAGCGTACGGGTTAGGATTATGGGACGGGTTAGGGTAAGGCTACGGGTAAGGGTTAGGGTTAGGGTTAGTGTTAGGGGACAGGGACGGGGACGGGGACGGTTTAATGTACAGGTTAGGGTAAAACAACGGTTTAGGGTGAGTGTACGTGTTAGGGCACGGTTTAGTGTTAGCATACGGGTTAGGATTAGGGGACGTGTTAGTGTAAGGCTTTGGGTAAGGTTTAGGCTTAGGGTTAGGGTTAGGGATAGGGGACGGGTACAGGGGCAGTTTAGGGTACAGGTTAGGGTACGACAACAGTTTAGGTTGAGCGTACATGTTAGGGTACGGGTTAGTGTTAGCATAGGGGTTAGGATTAGGGGACGTGTTAGGGTAAGGCTTCGTGTAAGGGTTAGGGTTTGGTTTAGGGTTAGGGTTAGGGGATGGGGACGGTTTAGGGTACAGGTTATGGTACAACAACGGTTTAGGTTGAGCGTACGTGTTAGGGTACGAGTTAGTGTTAGCGTACGGGTTAGGATTAGGGGACGGTTTAGGGTAAGGCTTCGGGTAAGTGTTAGGGTAAGGGTTAGGGGACGGGGACAGTTTACGGTACAGGTTAGTGTACGACAACAGATTAGGGTGAGCGTACGTGTTAGGGTATGGCTTAGTGTTAGGGTACGGGTTAGGATTTGGGGACGGGTTAGGGTAAGGTTTCGGGTAAGGGATAGGCTTAGGGTTAGGGTTAGGTTTAGGGTTAGGGGACGTGGACCGTTTAGGGTACAGGTTAGGGTACGAAAACGGTTTAGGGTGAGCGTACGTTTTAGGGTATGTGTTAGTGTTAGAGTATGGGTGAGGATTAGGGGGCGGTTTATGGTAAGGCTTCAAGTAAGTGTTAGGTTAAGGATTAGGGTTAGGGGACGGTGACGGTTTAGGGCACAGCTTAGGGTACGACAACGGTTTAGGGTGAGCGCAGGTGTTAGATTACGGGTTAGTGTTTGCGTATGGGTTAGGATTAGGGGACGGTTTAGTGTAAGGCTTCGGGTAAGGGGTAGCGTTAGGGTTAGGGTTAGGGTTACGGTTAGGGGACGGGGACGGTTTAGGGTACAGGTTAGGGTATGACAACTGTTTAGGGTGAGCGTACGTGTTAGGGTACGTGTTAGTGTTAGCGTACAGGTTAGGATTAGGTGACGGGTTAGGCTAAGGCTTCGGGTAAGGGTTAGGGTTAGGGTTAGGGTTAGGGTTAGTGGCCGCGGACAGGGACAGTTTAGAGTACAGGTTAGGGTATGACAACGGTTTAGGGTGAGCGTACGTGTTAGGGTATGGGTTAGGGTTAGCGTACCGTTTAGGATTATGAGATGGGTTAGGGGAAGGCTTCGGGTAAGGGTTAGGGTTAGGGTTAGGGTTAGGGTTAGGGGAGGGAGATGGTTTAAGTTACAGGTTCGGGTACGACCACGGTTTAGGGTGAGCGTATGTGTTAGGGTTTGGGTTAGTGTTAGCGTACTGGTTAGGATTAGGGGACGGATTAGGGTAAGGGTTCGGGTAAGTGTTAGGCTTAGTGTTAGGGTTAGGGTTAGGGTTAGGGTCTGGGGACGGTTTAGGATACAGGTTAGTGTACGACAACTGTTTAGGGTGAGTGTACGTGTTAGGGCACGGGTTAGTGTTAGCGTACGGATTAGGATTAGGGGACGGGTTAGGGTAAGGCTTCGGGTAAGGGTTAGGGTTAGGGTTAGGTTTAGGGTTAGGGTTAGGGGACGTGGACGGTTTAGGGTACAGGTTAGGTTACGACAACGGTTTAGGGTGAGCGTACGTGTTAGGGTATGGGGTAGTTTTAGAGTACGGGTTAGGATTAGGGGATGTGTTAGGGTAAGGCTTCGGGTAAGGGTTAGGGTTAATGTTAGGGTTAGGGGACGGGGACGGTTTAGGGTACAGGTTAAGGTATGACCACGGTTTATGGTGAGCGTACGTGTTAGCGTATGGTTAGTGTTAGCGTATGGTTTAGGATTAGGGAACGGGTTAGGGTAAGGCTTCGGGAAAGGGTTAGGGTTAGGGTTAGGGTTAGGGGACAGGGACGGGGACGGTTTAGGGTACAGGTTAGGGTACGACAACGGTTTAGGGTGAGCGTACATTTTAGGGTAGGTGTCAGTGTTAGTGTACGGTTTAGGATTACGGGACGGGTTAGTGTAAGGCTTTGGGTAAGGTTTAGGGTTAGGGTCAGGGTTAGGATTAGGGGACGGGGATGGGGGCAGTTTAGGGTACAGGTTAGGGTACGACAATGGTTTAGGTTGAGCGCACGTGTTAGGGTATGGGTTAGTGTTAGCGTACGGGTTAGGATTAGGGGACGAGTTAGGGTAAGGCTTCGGGTAAGGGTTAGGTTTAGGGTTAGGGTTAGGGTTAGGGGACGGGGACGGGGACGGTTTAGGGTACAGGTTAGGGTACGACAACGGTTTAGGGTGAGCGTACGTGTTAGGGTACGGGTTAGTGTTAGCGTACGGGTTAGGATTAGGGGACGGGTTAGGGTAAGGCTTTGGGTAAGGTTTAGGATTAGGGTTAGGGTTAGGGGATGGGAATGGGGATGGTTTAGGGTACAGTTTACGGTACGACAACAGTTTAGGGTGAGCGTACGTGTTAGGGTACGGGTTAGTGTTAGCGTACGGGTTAGGATTAGGGGACGGGTTAGGGTAAGGCTTCGGGTAAGTGTTAGGGTTAGGGTTAGGCTTAGGGTTAGGGGATGGGGACGGTTTAGGGTACAGGTTAGGGTAGGACAACGGTTTATGCTGAGCGTACGTGTTAGGGTACGGGTTAGTGTTAGCGTACGGGTTAGGATTAGGGGACGGTTTAGGGTAAGGCTTCGGGTAAGGTTTAGAGTTATGGTTAGGGTGTGGGTTAGGGTTAGGGGATGGGGATGGTTTAGGGTACAGGTTAGGGTACGACAACGGTTTAGGGTGAGCATACGTGTTAGGGTACGGGTTAGTGATAGCGTACGCTTAAGGATTAGGGAACGGGAGGGTAAGGCTTCGGGTAAGGGTTAGGGTTAGGGGACAGTCGCCACTTTAGGGTAAGGCTTCGGGTAAGGGTTAGGGTTAGGGGACGGGGATGGGGACGGGAACGGTTTAGGGTACAGGTTAGGGTACGACAACGGTTTAGGATGAGTGTACGTGTTAGGGTATGGGTAAGAGTTAGCGTACGGTTTAGGATTAAGGGACGTGTTAGTGTAAGGCTTCGGGTAAGGGTTAGGTTTAGGTTTAGGGTTAGGGTTAGGGGACGGGGACGGGGACGGTTTAGGGTACAGGTTAGGGTACGACAACGGTTTAGCGTGAGAGTATGTGTTAGGGTACGGGTTAGTGTTAGCGTACGTGATAGGATTAGGGGACGGGTTAGGGTAAGGCTTCCGTAAGGGTTAGGGTTTGGGTTAGGGTTAGTGTTACGGGACAGGGACGGTTTAGGGTACAGGTTAGGGTAGGACAACGGTTTATGGTGAGCGTACGTGTTAGGGTACGGGTTAGTGTTAGCGTACGGATTAGGATTAGGAAACGTATTAGGGTAAGGCTTCGGGTAAGGGTTAGGTTTAGAGTTAGGGTTAGGGTTAGGGTTAGGGGATGGGGACGGTTTAGGGTACAGATTAGGGTACGACAACAGTTTAGGGTGAGTGTACGTGTTAGGGTATGTATTAGTTTTAGCGTACGGTTTAGGATTAGGTTACGGGTTAAGGTAAGGCTTCGGTTAAGGGTTAGGTTTAGGGTTAGGGTTAGGGTTAGGGGACGGGGATGGTTTAGGGTACATGTTAGGGTATGACAACGATTTAAGGTGAGCGTATGTGTTAGGGTACGGTTTATTGTTAGCGTACGGGTTAGGATTATGGGACGGGTTAGGGTAAGGCTACGGGTAAGGGTTAGGGTTAGGGTTAGTGTTAGGGGACAGGGACGGGGACGGGGACGGTTTAATGTACAGGTTAGGGTAAAACAACGGTTTAGGGTGAGTGTACGTGTTAGGGCACGGTTTAGTGTTAGCATACGGGTTAGGATTAGGGGACGTGTTAGTGTAAGGCTTTGGGTAAGGTTTAGGCTTAGGGTTAGGGTTAGGGATAGGGGACGGGTACAGGGGCAGTTTAGGGTACAGGTTAGGGTACGACAACAGTTTAGGTTGAGCGTACATGTTAGGGTACGGGTTAGTGTTAGCATAGGGGTTAGGATTAGGGGACGTGTTAGGGTAAGGCTTCGTGTAAGGGTTAGGGTTTGGTTTAGGGTTAGGGTTAGGGGATGGGGACGGTTTAGGGTACAGGTTATGGTACAACAACGGTTTAGGTTGAGCGTACGTGTTAGGGTACGAGTTAGTGTTAGCGTACGGGTTAGGATTAGGGGACGGTTTAGGGTAAGGCTTCGGGTAAGTGTTAGGGTAAGGGTTAGGGGACGGGGACAGTTTACGGTACAGGTTAGTGTACGACAACAGATTAGGGTGAGCGTACGTGTTAGGGTATGGCTTAGTGTTAGGGTACGGGTTAGGATTTGGGGACGGGTTAGGGTAAGGTTTCGGGTAAGGGATAGGCTTAGGGTTAGGGTTAGGTTTAGGGTTAGGGGACGTGGACCGTTTAGGGTACAGGTTAGGGTACGAAAACGGTTTAGGGTGAGCGTACGTTTTAGGGTATGTGTTAGTGTTAGAGTATGGGTGAGGATTAGGGGGCGGTTTATGGTAAGGCTTCAAGTAAGTGTTAGGTTAAGGATTAGGGTTAGGGGACGGTGACGGTTTAGGGCACAGCTTAGGGTACGACAACGGTTTAGGGTGAGCGCAGGTGTTAGATTACGGGTTAGTGTTTGCGTATGGGTTAGGATTAGGGGACGGTTTAGTGTAAGGCTTCGGGTAAGGGGTAGCGTTAGGGTTAGGGTTAGGGTTACGGTTAGGGGACGGGGACGGTTTAGGGTACAGGTTAGGGTATGACAACTGTTTAGGGTGAGCGTACGTGTTAGGGTACGTGTTAGTGTTAGCGTACAGGTTAGGATTAGGTGACGGGTTAGGGTAAGGCTTCGGGTAAGGGTTAGGGTTAGGGTTAGGGTTAGGGTTAGTGGCCGCGGACAGGGACAGTTTAGAGTACAGGTTAGGGTATGACAACGGTTTAGGGTGAGCGTACGTGTTAGGGTATGGGTTAGGGTTAGCGTACCGTTTAGGATTATGAGACGGGTTAGGGGAAGGCTTCGGGTAAGGGTTAGGGTTAGGGTTAGGGTTAGGGTTAGGGGACGGAGATGGTTTAAGTTACAGGTTCGGGTACGACCACGGTTTAGGGTGAGCGTATGTGTTAGGGTTTGGGTTAGTGTTAGCGTACTGGTTAGGATTAGGGGACGGATTAGGGTAAGGGTTCGGGTAAGTGTTAGGCTTAGTGTTAGGGTTAGGGTTAGGGTTAGGGTCTGGGGACGGTTTAGGATACAGGTTAGTGTACGACAACTGTTTAGGGTGAGTGTACGTGTTAGGGCACGGGTTAGTGTTAGCGTACGGATTAGGATTAGGGGACGGGTTAGGGTAAGGCTTCGGGTAAGGGTTAGGGTTAGGGTTAGGTTTAGGGTTAGGGTTAGGGGACGTGGACGGTTTAGGGTACAGGTTAGGTTACGACAACGGTTTAGGGTGAGCGTACGTGTTAGGGTACGGGGTAGTTTTAGAGTACGGGTTAGGATTAGGGGATGTGTTAGGGTAAGGCTTCGGGTAAGGGTTAGGGTTAATGTTAGGGTTAGGGGACGGGGACGGTTTAGGGTACAGGTTAAGGTATGACCACGGTTTATGGTGAGCGTACGTGTTAGCGTATGGTTAGTGTTAGCGTATGGTTTAGGATTAGGGAACGGGTTAGGGTAAGGCTTCGGGAAAGGGTTAGGGTTAGGGTTAGGGTTAGGGGACGGGGACGGGGACGGTTTAGGGTACAGGTTAGGGTACGACAACGGATTAGGGTGAGCGTAGATTTTAGGGCACGGTTTAGTGTTAGTATACAGGTTAGATTTAGGGGACGGGTTAGTGTAAGGCTTTGGGTAAGGTTCAGGGTTAGGGTCAGGTTTAGGATTAGGGGACGGGGACGGGGGCAGTTTACGGTACAGTTTAGGGTACGACAATGGTATAGGTTGAGCGCACGTGTTAGGGTATGGATTAGTATTAGCGTACGGGTTAGGATTAGGGGACGTGTTAGGGTAAGGCTTCGGGTAAGGGTTAGGTTTAGGATTAGGGTTAGGGTTAGGGGACGGGGACAGGGACGGTTTAGGGTACAAGTTAGGGTACGACAACGGTTTAGGGTGAGCATACGTGTTAGGGTACGGGTTAGTGTTAGCGTACGGGTTAGGATTAGGGGACGGGTTAGGGTAAGGCTTTGGATAAGGTTTAGGGTTAGGGTTAGGGGATTGGAATGGGGATGATTTAGGGTACAGTTTACGGTACGACAACAGTTTAGGGTGAGCGTACGTGTTAGGGTACGCGTTAGTGTTAGCGTACGGGTTAGGATTAGGGGACGGGTTAGGGTAAGGCTTCGGGTAAGTGTTAGGGTTAGGGTTAGGCTTAGGGTTAGGGGACGGGGACGGTTTAGGGTATAGGTTAGGGTAGGACAACGGTTTATGGTGAGCGTACGTGTTATGGTACGGATTAGTGTTAGCGTACGGGTTAGGATTAGGGGACGGTTTAGGGTAAGGCTTCGGGTAAGGTTTAGAGTTATGGTTAGGGTGAGGGTTAGGGTTAGGGGACGGGGATGGTTTAGGGTACAGGTTAGGGTACGACAACGGTTTAGGGTGAGCGTACGTGTTAGGGTACGGGTTAGTGATAGCGTACGCTTAAGGATTAGGGAACGGGTTAGGGTAAGGCTTCGGGTAAGGGTTATGGTTAGGGTTAGGGGACGGGGACGGGGACGGGGACGGTTTAGGGTACAGGTTAGGGTACGACAACGGTTTAGGGTGAGCGTACGTGTTAGGGTACGTATTAATTTTAGCGTACGGTTTAGGATTAGTGGACGGGTTAAGGTAAGGCTGTGTGTAAGGGCTAGGGTTAGGGTTAGGGTTAGGGTTAGGGGACGGGGATGGTTTAGGGTACAGGTTAGGGTACGACAACGTTTTAGGTTGAGTGCACGTGTTAGTGTACGGGTTAGTGTTAGCCTACGGTTTAGGATTAGGGGACGGGTTAGGTTAAGGCTTCGGTTAAGGGTTAGGTTTAGGGTTAGGGTTAGGGTTAGTGGACGGGGATGGTTTAGGGTACATGTTAGGGTATGACAACGATTTAAGGTGAGCGTATGTGTTAGGGTATGGTTTATTGTTAGCGTACAGGTTAGGATTATGGGACGGGTTAGGGTAAGGCTACGGGTAAGGGTTAGGGTTAGGGTTAGTGTTAGGGGACAGGGACGGGGACGGGGACGGTTTAATGTACAGGTTAGGGTACAACAACGGTTTAGGGTGAGCGTACGTGTTAGGGCACGGTTTAGTGTTAGCATACGGGTTAGGGTTAGGGGACGTGTTAGTGTAAGGCTTTGGGTAAGGTTTAGGCTTAGGGTTAGGGTTAGGGATAGGGGACGGGTACGGGGGCAGTTTAGGGTACAGGTTAGGGTACGACAACGGTTTAGGTTGAGCGTAAGTGTTAGGGTACGGGTTAGTGTTAGCGTACGGGTTAGGATTATGGGACGTGTTAGGGTAAAGCTTCGTGTAAGGGTTAGGGTTTGGGTTAGTGTTAGGGTTAGGGGATGGGGACGCTTTAGGGTACAGGTTAGGGTACAACAACGGTTTAGGATGAGCGTATGTGTTAGGGTACGAGTTAGTGTTAGCGTACGGGTTAGGATTAGGGGACGGTTTAGGGTAAGGCTTCGGGTAAATGTTAGGGTAAGGGTTAGGGAACGGGGAAGGTTTACGGTACAGGTTAGTGTACGACAACAGATTAGGGTGAGCGTACGTGTTAGGGTATGGCTTAGTGTTAGGGTACGGGTTAGGATTTGGTGACGGGTTAGGGTAAGGTTTCGGGTAAGGGTTAGGCTTAGGGTTAGGGTTAGGGTTAGGGTTAGGGGACGGGGACCGTTTAGGGTACAGGTTAGGGTACGAAAACGGTTTAGGGTGAGCGTACATTTTAGGGTATGTGTTAGTGTTAGAGTACGGGTTAGGATTAGGGGGCGGGTTAGGGTAAGGCTTCGGGTAAGTGTTAGGTTAAGGATTAGGGTTAGGGGACGGTGACGGTTTAGGGTACAGGTTAGGGTACGACAACGGTTTAGGGTGAGCGTACGTGTTAGGGTATGGGTTAGGGTTAGCGTACCGTTTAGGATTATGAGACGGGTTAGGGGAAGGCTTCGGGTAAGGGTTAGTGTTAGGGTTAGGGTTAGGGGACGGAGACGGTTTAAGTTACAGGTTCGGGTACGACCACGGTTTAGGGTGAGCGTACGTGTTAGGGTACGGGTTAGTGTTAGCGTACGGGTTAGGATTAGGGAACGGGTTAGAGTAAGGCTTCGGGTAAGGGTTAGTGTTAGGGTTAGGGTTAGGGGACGGGGATGGTTTAGGGTACACGTTAGGGTACAACAACGGTTTAGGGTGAGCACACGTGTTAGTGTACAGGTTAGTGTTAACCTACGGTTTACGATTAGGGGACGGGTTAGGTTAAGGCTTCGGTTAAGGGTTAGGTTTAGGGTTAGGGTTAGGGTTAGGGGACGGGGATGGTTTAGGGTACATGTTAGGGTATGACAACGATTTAAGGTGAGCGTATGTGTTAGGATACGGTTTATTGTTAGCGTACGGTTTAGGATTATGGGACGGGTTAGGGTAAGGCTACGGGTAAGGGTTAGGGTTAGGGTTAGTGTTAGGGGACAGGGATGGGGACGGGGACGCTTTTAATGTACAGGTTAGGGTAAAACAACGGTTTAGGGTGAGTGTACGTGTTAGGGCACGGTTTAGTGTTAGCATACGGGTTAGGATTAGGGGACGTGTTAGTGTAAGGCTTTGGGTAAGGTTTAGGCTTAGGGTTAGGGTTAGGGATAGGGGACGGGTACGGGGGCAGTTTAGGGTACAGGTTAGGGTACGACAACAGTTTAGGTTGAGTGTACGTGTTAGGGCACGGGTTAGTGTTAGCGTATGGATTAGGATTAGGGGACGGGTTAGGGTAAGGCTTCGGGTACGGGTTAGTGTTAGGTTTAGGGTCAGGGTTAGGGGACGGGGACGGTTTAGGGTACAGGTTAGTGTACGACAATGGTTTAGGGTGAGCGTACGTGTTAGGGTACAGGATTGAGTTAGTGTACGGGTTAGGATTAGGGGACGGGTTAGGGTAAGGTTTAGGGTTAGGGTTAGCAGACGGGCACGGGGAGAGGGATGGTTTAGGGTACAGGTTAGGGTACGACAACGGTTTAGGGTGAGCGTACGTGTTAGGGTACGGGTTAGTGTTAGCGTACGGGTTAGGATTAGGGGACGGGTTAGGGTAAGGCTTTGGGTAAGGTTTAGGGTTAGGGTTAGGGTTAGGGTTAGGGGATTGGAATGGGGATGGTTTAGGGTACAGTTTACGGTACGACAACGGTTTAGGGTGAGCGTACGTGTTAGGGTACGCGTTAGTGTTAGCGTACGGGTTAGGATTAGGGGACGGGTTAGGGTAAGGCTTCCGGTAAGTGTTAGGGTTAGGGTTAGGCTTAGGGTTAGGGGACGGGGACGGTTTAGGGTACAGGTTAGTGTAGGACAACTGTTTATGGTGAGCGTACGTGTTATGGTACGGGTTAGTGTTAGCGTACGGGTTAGGATTAGAGGACGGTTTAGGGTAAGGCTTCGGGTAAGGTTTAGAGTTATGGTTAGGGTGAGGGTTAGGGTTAGGGGTCGGGGATGGTTTAGGGTACAGGTTAGGGTACGACAACGGTTTAGGGTGAGCGTACGTGTTAGGGTACGGGTTAGTGATAGCGTACGCTTAAGGATTAGGGAACGGGTTAGTGTAAGGCTTCGGGTAAGGGTTAGGGTTAGGGTTAGGGGACGGGGACGGGGACGGGGACGGGGACGGTTTAGGGTACAGGTTAGGGTACGACAACGGTTTAGGGTGAGCGTACGTGTTAGGGTACGTATTAATTTTAGCGTACGGTTTAGGATTAGTGGACGGGTTAAGGTAAGGCTGTGTGTAAGGGTTAGGGTTAGGGTTAGGGCTAGGGTTAGGGGACGGGGATGATTTAAGGTACAGCTTAGGGTAAGACAACGGTTTAGGGTGAGCGTACGTGTTAGGGTACGGGTTAGTGTTAGGGTACGGGTTAGGATTAGGAGACGTGATAGGGTAAGGCTTCAGGTAAGGGTTACTGTTACGCTTAGGGTTAGGGTTAGGGTTAGGGGACGGGGATGGTTTAGGGTACAGGTTAGAGTACGACAATGGTTTAGGGTGAGCGTACTTGTTAGGGTACGGGTTAGAGTTAGCGTACGGGTTAGGATTATGGGACAGGTTAGAGTAAGGCTTCGGGTAAGGGTTAGGGTTAGGGTTAGGGGACGGGGTCGGGGACGGGAAAGGGGACGGTTTAGGGTACAGGTTAGGGTACGAAAACGGTTTAGGGTGAGCGTACATTTTAGAGTACGGTTTCGTGTTAGCGTAAGGCTTAGGATTAGGAGACGGTTTATGGTAAGGCTTCGGGTAAGGGTTAGGGTTAGAGTTAGGGTTAGGGTTAGGGGACGGTTTAGGGTACAGTTTAGGGTACGACAACATTTTAGGGTGAGCGTACGTGTTAGGGCACGGGTTAGTGTTAGCGTACGGGTTAGGATTAGGGGACGGGTTAGGGTAAGGCTTCGGGTAAGGGTTAGGGTTAGGGTTAGGGTTTGGATTAGTGTTAGGGTTAGGGGTTGGGTATGGTTTAGGGTACATATTAGGGTACGGCAACGGTTTAGGGTGAGCGTACGTGTTAGGGTACGGATTAGTGTTAGGGTACGGTTTAGGATTAGGGGACGGGTTAGAGTAAGGCTTCCGGTAAGGCTTAGGGTAAGGGAGGGGACGGGACGGACGGGGACAGTTTACGGTACAGGTTAGTGTACGACAACAGTTTAGGGTGAGCGTACATGAGGTATAGCGTACGGGTTAGGATTCGTGACGGGTTAGGGTAAGGCTTCGGATAAGGGTTAGGTTTAGGGTTAGGGTTAGGGTTAGAGGACGGGGACGGTTTAGGGTACAGATTAGGGTACGAAAACGGTTTAGGGTAATCGTACGTGTTAGGGTATGTGTTAGTGTTAGCCTACGGGTTAGGATTAGGGGACGTGTTAGGGTAAGGCTTTGGGAAAGGGTTAGGGTTAGGGTTAGTTTTAGGGAGTAGGGGACGGGGACGGGGATGGTTTAGGGTACAGATTAGGGTACGACTACGGTTTAGGGTGAGCGTATGTGTTAGGGTACGGATTAGTGTTAGCGTACGGGTTAGGATTAGGGGACGGGTTAGCGTAAGGCTTCGGGTAAGGTTTAGGGTTAGGGAGGGTTAGGGTTAGCGTTAGGAGACGGGGACGGTTTAGGGTACAGCTTAGGTTACGACAACGGTTTAGGGTGAGCATACGTTTTAGGGTACGGTTTAGTGTTAACGTACGGGTTAGGATTAGGGGACGGGTTAGGGTAAGGCTTCGGGTAAGGGTTAGGGTAGGGTTAGGGTTAGGGTTAGCGGACGGGGATGGTTTAGGGTACAGGTTAGGGTACGACAACAGTTTAGGGTGAGCGTACGTGTAAGGGTATGGGTCAGTGTTTGCGTAGAGATTAGGATTAGGGGACGGGTTAGGGTAACGCTTCCGGTAAGATTTAGGGTTAGGGTTACGGTTAGGGTTAGGGTTACGGTTAGGGTTAGGGTTAGGGGACATGGACGGTTTAGAGTAGAGGTTAGGGTACGACAAAGGTTTAGGGTGAGCGTACGTGTTAGGGTACGGGTTAGTGTTAGCGTACGGGTTAGGATGAGGGAACGGTTTAGGGTAAGGCTTTGGGTAAGGGTTAGGGTTACGGTTAGGGTTAGGGGACGGGGACGGTTTAGGGTACAGGTTAGGGTACGACAACGTTTTAGGGTGAGTGTACGTGTTAGGGTATGGGTTAGTGTTAGCGTACGGGTTAGGATTATGGTACGGGTTAGGGTAAGGCTTCGGGTTAGGGTTAGGTTTAGGGTTAGGGTTAGGGGACGGGGATGGGGACGGGTACGGTTTAGGGTACAGGTTAGGGTACGACAAAAGTTTAGGGTGAGCGTACGTGTTAGGGTACGGGTTAGTGTTAGCGTACAGGTTAGGATTAGGGGACGGTTAGGGCAAGGCTTCGGGTACGGCTTAGGGTTAGGGTTAGGGGACGGGTACGGTTTAGGGTACAGGTTAGTGTACGACAGTGGTTTAGGGTGAGAATACGTGTTAGGGTACGGGTTAGTGTTAGCGTACGGTTTAGGATTAGGAGACGGGTTAGGGTAAGGCTTTGGTTAAGTGTTAGGGTTAGGGTTAGGGTTAGGGTTAGGGGACGGGGACGGTTTAGGGTACAGGTTAGGGCACGACAACGATTTAGGGTGAGCGTAGGTGTTAGGGCACGGGTTAGTGTTACCGTACGGGTTAGGATTAGGGGACGGGTTAGGTTTAGACTTCGGGTAAGGGTTAGGGTTTTGGTTAGGGTTACGGTTAGGGTTAGGGGATGGGGATGGTTTTGGGTACAGGTTAGGGTACGACAAGGTTTTAGGGTGAGAGTACGTGTTAGGGTACGGATTAGTGTTAGCGTACGGGTTAAGATTAGGGGACGGGTTAGGGTAAGGCTTCTGGTAAGGGTTAGGGTTAAGGTTAGCATTAGGGTTAGGGGATGGGGACGGTTTAGGGTACAGGTTAGGGTATGACAACGGTTTAGTGTGAGCGTACGTGTTAGGGTACAGGTTAGTGTTAGCGTACGGTACAGGATTAGGGGACGGGTTACGATAATGCTTCTGGTAAGGGTTAGGGTTAGGGTAAGGGTTAGGGTTAGGGTTAGGCTTAGGGGACGGGGAAGGTTTAGGGTACAGGTTAGGGTATGACAACGGTTTAGGGTAACCGTACGTGTTAGGGTACGGGTTTGTGTTAGCGTACGGGTTAGGATTGGGGAAAGGTTAGGGTAAGGCTTCGGGTAAGGGTTAGGGTTAGGGTTAGGGTTAGGGGACGGGGACCGTGTAGGGTACAGGTTTGGGTACGACAACGGTATAGGGTGAGTGTATGTGTTAGGGTACGTGTTAGTGTTAGTGTACGGGTTAGGATTAGGGGACGGGTTAGGGTAAGGCTTCGGGTAAGGTTTAGGGTTAGGGTTAGGGTTAGGGGACGGGGAAGGGGATGGTTTAGGGTAAGGTTAGGGTATGACAACGGTTCAGGGTGAGACTACGTGTTAGGGTATGGGTTAGTGTTAACCTACGGGTTAGGATTAGGGAACGGGTTAGGTTAAGACTTAGGATAAGGTTTAGGGTTAGGGTTAGGGTTAGGGTTAGGGGACGGGGACGGTTTAGGGTACAGGTTAGGGTATGACAACGGTTTAGTGTGAGCGTACGTTTTGGGGTATGGGTTAGTGTTAGCATACGGGTTAGGATTAGGGGACGGGTTAGTGTAAGGTTTCGGGTAAGTTTTAGGGTTAGGGTTAGGGTTAGGGGATGGGGACAGTTAAGGGTACAGGTTAGGGTACGATAATGGTGTAGGGTGAGCGTACGTGTTAGGGTACGGGTTAGTGTAAGCGTACGGATTAGGATTAGGGGACGATTTAGTGTAAGGCTTCAGGTAAGGGATAGGTTTAGGGTTAGGGTTAGGGTTAGGGGACGGGGACGGGGATGGTTTAGGGTACAGGTTAGGGTTAGGGTTAGGGGACGGGGACGGGGAAGGGGACGGTTTAGCGTACATGTTAGGGTACGACAACGTTTTAGGGTGAACGTACGTGTTAGGGCACGGGTTAGTGTTAGCGTACGGGTAAGGATTAGGGGACGGGTTAGGGTAAGGCTTCGGGTAAAGGTTAGGTTTAGGGTTAGGGATAGGGTTACAGTTAGGGGACCGGGACGTTTTAGGGTACAGGTTAGGGTACGACAACGGTTTAGGTTGAGCGTACGTGTTAGGGTACAGGTTAGGGTTAGCGTACGGGTTAGGATTAGGGGACGGTTTAGGGTAAGGCTTCGGGTAAGGGTTAAGGATAGGGTAAGGGTTAGGGTTATGGTTAGGGGACGGGGCGGTTTAGGGTACAGGTTAGTGTACGACAACAATTTAGGGTGAGCGTACGTGATAGCGTACGGGTTAGGATTGGTGACGGGTTAGGGTAAGGCTTCGGGTAAGGGTTAGGGTTAAGGTTAGGGTTAGGGTTAGGGTTAGCGGACGGTAACGGTTTTGGGTACAGATTAGGGTACGACAACGGTTTAGGTTCAGCGTACGTGTTAGGGTACGGTTTAGTGTTAGCGTACGGGTTATGATTAGGGGACGTGTTAGGGTAAGGCTTCGGGAATGGGTTAGGGTTAGGGTCAGGTTTAGGGAGTAGGGGACGGGGACTGGGACGGTTTAGGGTACAGATTAGGGTACGACAACGGTTTAGGGTGAGCGTACGTGTTAGTGTATGGGTTAGTGTTAGCGTACGGGTTAGGAATAGGGGACGGTTTAGGGTAAGGCTTCGGGTAAGGTTTAGAGTTAGGGTTTGTGTTAGGGTTAGGGTTAGGGGATGGGGACGGTTTAGGGTGCAGGTTAGGGTACGACAGTGGTTTAGGTTGAGTGTACATGTTAGGGTACGGGTTAGTGTTAGCATACGGATTAGGATTAGGGGACGGGTTAGGGTAAGGATTCAGGTAAGGGTTAGGGTTAGGGGACTGGGACGGTTTAGGGTAGAGTTTAGGGTACGACAACGGTTTAGGGTGAGCGTAAGTGTTAGGGTACGGGTTAGTGTTAGCGTACGGGTTAGGATTAGGGAACGGGTTAGGGTAAGGTTTCGGGTAAGGGTTAGGGTTACGGTTAAGTTTAGGGTTAGTGTTAGGGGACGGGTACGGTTTAGGGTACAGTTTAGTGTACGACAACGGTTTAGGGTGAGCATACGTGTTAGGGTATGGGTTAGTGTTAGCGTATGGGTTCGGATTAGGGGACGGGTTAGGTAAGGCTTCGGGTAAGGGTTAGGGATAGGGTTAGGGTTAGGGGACGGGGACAGGGATGGTTTAGGGTACAGGTTAGTGTACGACAACTGTTTAGGGTGAGCGTACGTGTTAGGGCACGGTTTAGTGTTAGCGTATGGATTAGGATTATGGGACTGGTTAGGGTAAGGCTTCGGGTAAGGGTTAGGGTTAGGGTTAGGGTTAGTGTTAGGGGACAGGGACGGTTTAGTGTACAGGTTAGTGTACGACAACGGTTTAGGGTGAGCATACGTGTTAGGGTATGGTTTAGTGTTAGCGTACGGGTTAGGATTAGGAGACGGGTTAGTGTAAGGCTTCGGGTAAGGGTTAGGGTTAGGGTTAGGTTTAGGGTTAATGCTAGGGGACGGGGATGGTTTAGGGTACAGGTGAAGGTACGACAACGGTTTAGGGTGAGCGTACGTGTTAGGGTAACGGTTAGTGATAGCGTACGGGTTAGGATTAGGCGACGGATTAGTGTAAGGCTTCGGGTAAGGGTTAGGGTTAGGGTTAGGGTTAAGGTTAGGGGACGGGGACGGTTTAGGGTACAGTTTAGAGTATGACAACGTTTTAGGGTGAGTGTACGTGTTAGGGTACGGGTTAGTGTTAGCGTAAGGTTTAGGATTAGTGGACGGGTTAGGGTAAGGCTTCGGGTAAAGGTTAGGTTTAGGGTTAGGGTTAGGATTAGAGTTAGGGGACGGGGACGCTTTAGGGTACAGGTTAGGGCACGACAACGGTTTAGGGTGAGCGTACGTGTTAGGGTATGGGTTAGTGTTAGCGTACGGTTTAGGATTAGGGGACGGTTTAGGGTAAGGCTTCGGGTAAGGGTTAGGGATAGGGTTAGGGTTAGGGTTAGGGTTAGGTGACGGGGACGGTTTAGGGTACAGGTTAGTGTACGACAACAGTTTAGGGTGAGCGTACGTGATCGCGTACGGGTTAGGATTGTTGACGGGTTAGGGTAAGGTTGCCGGTGAGGGTTAGGGTTAGAGTTAGGGTTTGGGTTAGGGTTAGGGGACGGGGACGGTTTAGGGAACAGGTTAGGGTACGATAGCGGTTTAGGGTGAGCGTACGTGTTAGGGCACGGGTTAGTGTTAGCGTACGGGTTAGGATTAGGGGACGGTTTAGGGTAAGGCTTCGTGTAAGGGTTAGGGTTAGGGTTAGGGTTAGGGGATGGGGACGGGGACGTTTTAGTGTATGACAACGATTTATGGTGAGCATACATGTTAGGGTACGGGTTAGTGTTAGCGTACGGGTTAGGATTAGGGGACGGATTAGGGTAAGGCTTCGGGTAAGGGTTAGGTTTAGGGTTAGGTTTTGGGTTAGGGTTAGGGGATGGGGATGGCTTAGGGTACAGGTTAGGGTACGACAATGGTTTAGGATGAGCGTACGTGTTAGGGTACGGGTTAGTGTTAGCGTACAGATTAGGATTAGGGGACAGGTTAGGGTAAGGCTTCAGGTAAGGGATAGGTTTAGGGTTAGGGTTAGGGTTAGGGGACAGGGACGGGGATGGTATAGTGTACAGGTTAGGGTACGACAAAGGTTTAGGGTGAGCGTACATGTTCGGGTACGGTTAGTGTTAGCGTACAGGTTAGGATTACGGGACGGCTTAGGGTAAGGCTTCGGGTAAGGGTTAGGGTTAGGGTTAGGGTTAGGTGACGTGGACAGGGACGGTTTAGGGTACAATTTAGTGTACGAGAATGGTTTAGGGTGAGCATGTTAGGGTACGGGTTAGTGTTAGGGTACGGTTTAGGATTAGGGGACGGTTTAGGATAAGGCTTTGGGTAAGGTTTAAGGTTAGGGTTAGCGTACGTGTTAGGGTATGGGTTAGTGTTAGCGTACGGGTTAGGATTAGGGGACGGGTTAGGGTAAGGCTTCGGGTAAGGGTTAGAGTTAGGTTTAGGGTTACGGATAGGGTTAGGGGACGGGGATGGTTTAGGGTACAGGTTAGGGTATGACACCGGTTTACGGTGAGCGTACGTGTTAGGGTACGGGTTAGTGTTGGGGTACGGGTTAGGATTAGGGAACGGGTTAGGGTAAGGCTTTGGGTAAGGCTTGGGGTTAGGGTTAGGGTTAGGGTTAGGGGACGGGAATGTTTTAGGGTACAGGTTAGCATACGACAACGGTTTAGGGTGAGCGAACGTGTTAGGGTACGGATTAGTGTTAGCGTACGGGTTAGGATTAGGGGATGGGTTAGGGTAAAGCTTCGGGTAAAGTTAGGGTTAGGGTTAGGGGACAGGGACGGTTTAGGGTACAGTTTAGGGTATGACAACATTTTAGGGTGAGTGTACGTGTTAGGGTACGGGTTATTGTTAGCGTACGGGTAAGGGTTAGTGGACGGCTTAGGGTAAGGCTTCGGGTAAAGGTTAGGTTTATGGTTAGGGTTAGGGTTAGAGTTAGGGGACGGGGACGGTTTAGGGTACAGGTTAGGGTAGGACAACGGTTTAGAGTGAGCGTACATGTTAGGGTACAGGTTAGTGTTAGCGTACGGGTTAGGATTAGGGGACGGTTTAGGGTAAGGCTTCGGGTAAGGGTTAGGGATAGGGTTATGGTTAGGGTTTGGGTTAGGTGACGGGGACGTTTTAGGATACAGGTTAGTGTACGACAACAGTTTAGGGTGAGCGTACGTGATAGCGTACGGGTTAGGATTGGTGACGTGTTAGGGTAAGGCTTCGGGTGAGGGTTAGGGTTTGGGTTAGGGTTAGGGGACGGGGACGGGGACGGGGACGGTGTAGGGTACAGGTTAGGGTATGACAACGGTTTAGGGTGAGCGTACGTGTTAGGGCATGGGTTAGTGTTAGCGTACGGGTTAGGATTAGGGGACTGGTTAGGGTAAGGCTTCGGGTAAGGGTTAGGGTTAGGTTTAGGGTTAGGGTTAGGGTTAGGGGACGGGGACGGTTTAGGCTACAGGTTAGTGTACGACAACGGTTTAGGGTGAGCGTACGTGTTAGGGCATCGATTAGTGTTAGCTTACGGGTTAGGATTAGGACATGGGTTAGGGTAAGGCTTCGGGTAAGGGTTAGGGTTACGGTTAGGGTTGGGTTAGGGTTAGGGTTAGGGGACGGGGACGGTTTAGTGTACCGGTTAGGTTACGAAAAAGGTTTATGGTGAGCGTACGTGTTAGAGTATGGGTTAGTGTTAGCGTAAGGATTAGGATTAGGGGACGTGTTAGGGTAAGGCTTCGGGTAAGGGATAAGTTTAGGTTTAGGGTTAGGGTTAGGGGACGGGGACGGGGATGGTTTAGGGTACAGGTTAGGGTATGACAAAAGTTTAGGGTGAGCGTACATGTTAGGGTACGGGTTAGTGATAGCCTACGGGTTAGGATTAGGGGACAGGTTATGGTAAGGCTTCGTGTAAGGGTTAGGGATAGGGGTAGGGTTAGGTGATGGGGACGGGAAAGGGGACGATTTAAAGTACAGTTTAGTGTACAACAACAGTTTAGGGTGAGCATACGTGTTAGGGTACGGGTTAGTGTTAGCATACGGGTTAGGATTAGGGGACGAGTTAGGGTAAGGTTCGGGTAAGGGATAGGGTTAAGGTTAGGGTTAGGGTTAGGGGATGGGGACAGTTTAGGGTACAGGTTAGGGTACGACAACGTTTTAGGGTGAGCGTACGTGTTAGGGCACGGGTTAGTGTATGGGTTAGGATTAGGGGATGGGTTAGGGTAATTCTTCAGGTAAGGGTTAGGGTTAGGTTTAGGGTTAGGGTGAGGGGACGGGGACGGGGACGGTTTAGAGTACAGGGTATGGTACGACAACGGTTTAGGGTGAGCGTACATGTTAGGGTACGATTTAGTGTTAGGGTACGGGTTAGGATTAGGGGACCGGTTAGGGTAAGGCTTTGGGTAAGTCTTAGGTTTAGGGTTAGGATTAGGGGACGGGAACGGTTTAGGGTACAGTTTATGGTATGACAACGTTTTAGGGTGAGTGTACATGTTAGGGTACCGGTTAGTGTTAGCGTACGGGTTAGGATTAGTGGACGGGTTAGGGTAAGGCTTCGGGTAAAGGGTTAGGTTTAGGGTTAGGGTTAGGGTTAGAGTTAGGGGAAGGCGAAGGTTTAGAGTACAGGTTAGGGCACGAAAACTGTTTAGGGTGAGCGTACGTGTTAGGGTACAGGTTAGTGTTAGCGTACGGGTTAGGATTAGGGGACGGTTTAGGGTAAGGCTTTGGGTAAGGGTTAGGGATAGGGTTAGGGTTAGGGTTAGGGTTAGGGGACGGGGACGGTTTAGGGTACAGGTTAGTGTACGACAACAGTTTAGGGTGAGCGTACGAGATAGCGTACGGGTTAGGATTGGTGATGGGTTAGGGTAAGGCTTCGGGTGAGGGTTAGGGTTAGGGTTAGGGTTTGGGTTACGGTTAGGGGACGGGGATGGTTTAGGTTACAGGTGAGGGTAGAAAACGGTTTAGGGTGAGCGTACGTGTTAGGGCACGGGTTAGTGTTAGGGTACGGGTTAGGATTAGGGGACGGATTAGGGTAAGGGTTAGGGTTAGGGTTAGGGTTAGGGGACGGGGACGGGGACGGGGACGATTTAGTGTACAGTTCAGTGTACAACAACGGTTTAGTGTGTGCATACGTGTTAGGGTACGGGTTAGTGTTAGCGTACGGGTTAGGATTAGGGGACGGGTTAGGGTAAGGCTTTGGGTAAGGTTTAGTTCTAGGGTTAGGTTTAGGGTTAGGGTTAGGGGACGGCGATGGTTTAGGGTACAGGTTAGCGTACGACAATGGTTTAGGGTGAGCGTACGTGTTAGGTTACGCGTTAGTGTTAGCGTACAGGTTAGGATTAGGGGACGGGTTAGGGTAAGGCTCCAGGTAAGGGTTAGGCTTAGGATTAGGGTTAGGGGACGGGGACAGTTTAGGGTACAGTTTAGGGTACGACAACGTTTTAGGGTGAGCGTACGTGTTAGGGTACGGGTTTGTGTTAGCGTACGGATTAGGATTAGGGGACGGGTTAGGGTAAGGCTTTGGGTAAGGCTTGGGGTTAGGGTTAGGGTTAGGGTTAGGGGACGGGAATGTTTTAGGGTACAGGTTAGCATACGACAACGGTTTAGGGTGAGCGAACGTGTTAGGGTACGGATTAGTGTTAGCGTACGGGTTAGGATTAGGGGATGGGTTAGGGTAAAGCTTCGGGTAAAGTTAGGGTTAGGGTTAGGGGACAGGGACGGTTTAGGGTACAGTTTAGGGTATGACAACATTTTAGGGTGAGTGTACGTGTTAGGGTACGGGTTATTGTTAGCGTACGGGTAAGGGTTAGTGGACGGCTTAGGGTAAGGCTTCGGGTAAAGGTTAGGTTTATGGTTAGGGTTAGGGTTAGAGTTAGGGGACGGGGACGGTTTAGGGTACAGGTTAGGGTAGGACAACGGTTTAGAGTGAGCGTACATGTTAGGGTACAGGTTAGTGTTAGCGTACGGGTTAGGATTAGGGGACGGTTTAGGGTAAGGCTTCGGGTAAGGGTTAGGGATAGGGTTATGGTTAGGGTTTGGGTTAGGTGACGGGGACGTTTTAGGATACAGGTTAGTGTACGACAACAGTTTAGGGTGAGCGTACGTGATAGCGTACGGGTTAGGATTGGTGACGTGTTAGGGTAAGGCTTCGGGTGAGGGTTAGGGTTTGGGTTAGGGTTAGGGGACGGGGACGGGGACGGGGACGGTGTAGGGTACAGGTTAGGGTATGACAACGGTTTAGGGTGAGCGTACGTGTTAGGGCATGGGTTAGTGTTAGCGTACGGGTTAGGATTAGGGGACTGGTTAGGGTAAGGCTTCGGGTAAGGGTTAGGGTTAGGTTTAGGGTTAGGGTTAGGGTTAGGGGACGGGGACGGTTTAGGCTACAGGTTAGTGTACGACAACGGTTTAGGGTGAGCGTACGTGTTAGGGCATCGATTAGTGTTAGCTTACGGGTTAGGATTAGGACATGGGTTAGGGTAAGGCTTCGGGTAAGGGTTAGGGTTACGGTTAGGGTTGGGTTAGGGTTAGGGTTAGGGGACGGGGACGGTTTAGTGTACCGGTTAGGTTACGAAAAAGGTTTATGGTGAGCGTACGTGTTAGAGTATGGGTTAGTGTTAGCGTAAGGATTAGGATTAGGGGACGTGTTAGGGTAAGGCTTCGGGTAAGGGATAAGTTTAGGTTTAGGGTTAGGGTTAGGGGACGGGGACGGGGATGGTTTAGGGTACAGGTTAGGGTATGACAAAAGTTTAGGGTGAGCGTACATGTTAGGGTACGGGTTAGTGATAGCCTACGGGTTAGGATTAGGGGACAGGTTATGGTAAGGCTTCGTGTAAGGGTTAGGGATAGGGGTAGGGTTAGGTGATGGGGACGGGAAAGGGGACGATTTAAAGTACAGTTTAGTGTACAACAACAGTTTAGGGTGAGCATACGTGTTAGGGTACGGGTTAGTGTTAGCATACGGGTTAGGATTAGGGGACGAGTTAGGGTAAGGTTCGGGTAAGGGATAGGGTTAAGGTTAGGGTTAGGGTTAGGGGATGGGGACAGTTTAGGGTACAGGTTAGGGTACGACAACGTTTTAGGGTGAGCGTACGTGTTAGGGCACGGGTTAGTGTATGGGTTAGGATTAGGGGATGGGTTAGGGTAATTCTTCAGGTAAGGGTTAGGGTTAGGTTTAGGGTTAGGGTGAGGGGACGGGGACGGGGACGGTTTAGAGTACAGGGTATGGTACGACAACGGTTTAGGGTGAGCGTACATGTTAGGGTACGATTTAGTGTTAGGGTACGGGTTAGGATTAGGGGACCGGTTAGGGTAAGGCTTTGGGTAAGTCTTAGGTTTAGGGTTAGGATTAGGGGACGGGAACGGTTTAGGGTACAGTTTATGGTATGACAACGTTTTAGGGTGAGTGTACATGTTAGGGTACCGGTTAGTGTTAGCGTACGGGTTAGGATTAGTGGACGGGTTAGGGTAAGGCTTCGGGTAAAGGGTTAGGTTTAGGGTTAGGGTTAGGGTTAGAGTTAGGGGAAGGCGAAGGTTTAGAGTACAGGTTAGGGCACGAAAACTGTTTAGGGTGAGCGTACGTGTTAGGGTACAGGTTAGTGTTAGCGTACGGGTTAGGATTAGGGGACGGTTTAGGGTAAGGCTTTGGGTAAGGGTTAGGGATAGGGTTAGGGTTAGGGTTAGGGTTAGGGGACGGGGACGGTTTAGGGTACAGGTTAGTGTACGACAACAGTTTAGGGTGAGCGTACGAGATAGCGTACGGGTTAGGATTGGTGATGGGTTAGGGTAAGGCTTCGGGTGAGGGTTAGGGTTAGGGTTAGGGTTTGGGTTACGGTTAGGGGACGGGGATGGTTTAGGTTACAGGTGAGGGTAGAAAACGGTTTAGGGTGAGCGTACGTGTTAGGGCACGGGTTAGTGTTAGGGTACGGGTTAGGATTAGGGGACGGATTAGGGTAAGGGTTAGGGTTAGGGTTAGGGTTAGGGGACGGGGACGGGGACGGGGACGATTTAGTGTACAGTTCAGTGTACAACAACGGTTTAGTGTGTGCATACGTGTTAGGGTACGGGTTAGTGTTAGCGTACGGGTTAGGATTAGGGGACGGGTTAGGGTAAGGCTTTGGGTAAGGTTTAGTTCTAGGGTTAGGTTTAGGGTTAGGGTTAGGGGACGGCGATGGTTTAGGGTACAGGTTAGCGTACGACAATGGTTTAGGGTGAGCGTACGTGTTAGGTTACGCGTTAGTGTTAGCGTACAGGTTAGGATTAGGGGACGGGTTAGGGTAAGGCTCCAGGTAAGGGTTAGGCTTAGGATTAGGGTTAGGGGACGGGGACAGTTTAGGGTACAGTTTAGGGTACGACAACGTTTTAGGGTGAGCGTACGTGTTAGGGTACGGGTTTGTGTTAGCGTACGGATTAGGATTAGGGGACGGGTTAGGGTAAGGCTTTGGGTAAGGGTTAGGGGACGGGGACGGGGACGGGGACGGTTTAGGGTACAGTTTAGGGTATGACAACGTTTTAGGGTGAGTGTACGTGTTAGGGTATGGGTTAGTGTTAGCGTACGGGTTAGGATTAGTGGACGGGTCAGTGTAAGGCTTCGGGTAAGTGTTAGGGATAGGGTTAGGGTTCGGGTTAGGGTTAGGGGACGGGGACGGCTTAGGGTACAGGTTAGTGTACGACAACAGTTTAGGGTGAGCGTATGTGATAGCGTACGGGTTAGGATTCGTGACGGCTTAGCTTAAGGCTTCGGGTGAGTGTTAGGGTTAGGGTTAGGGTTAGGGTTAGGGGATGTGGACGGTTTACGGTACAGGTTAGTGCACGACAACGTTTTAGGGTGAGCGTACGTGTTAGGGCACGGGTTAGTGTTAGCGTACGGATTAGAATTAGGGGACGGGTTAGGGTAAGGCTTCGGGTAAGGTTTAGGGTTAGGGTTATGGTTAGGGGACGGGGACGGGGACGGGGACGGTTTAGGGTACAGGTGAGGGTACGACAACGGTTTAGGGTGAGCGTACGATTTAAGGCACTGGTTAGTGTTAGCGTACGGGTTAGGATTAGGGGACGGGTTAGGGTAAGGCTTCGGGTAAGGGTTAGTGTTACGGTTAGGGTTAGGGGACGGGGACGGTTTAGGGTACAGGTTAGGGCACAACAACGGTTTAGGGTGAGCGTACGTGTTAGGGCAGGGAGTAGTGTTAGCGTACGGATTAGGATTAGGGGATGGGTTAGGGTAAGGCTTCGGGTAAGGCTTAGGGTTAGGGTTAGGGTTAGGGGACGGGGAAGGTTTAGTGTACAGGTTAGCGTACAACAACGGTTTAGGGTGAGCGTACGTGTTAGGGCAGGGAGTAGTGTTAGCGTACGGATTAGGTTTAGTGGACGGGTTAGTGTAACGCTTCGGGTATGGGTTAGGGTTAGGGTTAGGGTTAGGGTTAGGGTTAGGGGACGGGGACGGTTTAGGGTACATTGTAGGGTATGACAACGGTTTAGGGTGAGCGTACGTGTTAGGGTACGGGTTAGTGTTAGCGTACGTGTTAGGATTAGGGGACGAGTTAGGGTAAGGCTTTGGGTAAGGGTTAGGGTTAGGGTTAGGGGGCAGGGACGGGGACGGTTTAGGGTACAGTTTAGGGTACGACAATGGTTTAGGGTGAGTGTACGTGTTAGGGTACGGGTTAGTGTTAGCGTACGTTTTCGGATTAGTGGACGGGTTAGGTAAGGCTTTGGGTAAGGGTTAGAGATAGGGTTAGGTTTAGGGTTAGGTTTAGGGTTAGGGGACGGGGATGGTTTAGGGTACAGGTTAGGGTACGACAACGGTTTAGGGTGAGCGTACGTGTTAGGGCACGGGTTAGTGTTAGCGTACGGGTTAGGATTAGGGGACAGTTTAGGGTAAGGCTTCGGGTAAGGGTTAGGGTTAGGGTTAAGGTTAGGGTTAGGGGACGGCGACTGTTTAGGGTACAGGTTAGTGTACGACAATGGTTTAGGGTGAGCGTACGTGTTAGGCTACGGTTTAGTGTTAGCATACGGGTTAGGATTAGGGGACCGGTTAGGGTAAGGCTTCGGGTAAGGTTTAGGTTTAGGGTTAGGATTAGGGTTAGGGGACGGTGACGGGGACGGTTTAGGGTACAGGTTAGTGTACGACAACAGTTTAGTGTGAGCGTACGTGTTAGGGTACGGGTTAGTGTTAGCGTACGGGTTAGGATTAGGTGACGGGTTAGGGTAAGGCTTCGGGTAAGTGTTAGTGTTAGGGTTAGGGTTAGGGGACGGGGACGGTTTAGGGTACAGGTTAGGGTTCGACAAAGGTTTAGGGTGAGCGTACGTGTTAGGGTAGGGATTAGTGTTAGGGTACGGGTTAGGATTAGGGGACGGGTTAGGGTAAGGCTTCCGGTAAGGCTTAGGGTTAGGGTTAGGGCCTTAGGTTAGCGTACGACAACGGTTTAGGGTGAGCGTACGTGTTAGGGCAGGGATTAGTGTTAGCGTACGGATTAGGTTTAGTAGACGAGTTAGTGTAAGGCTTCGGGTAAGGTTTAGGGTTAGGGTTAGGGTTAGAGTTAGGTTTACGGACGGGGACGGTTTAGGGTACAGGTTAGAGTACGACAACTGTTTAGGGTGAGCGTACGTGTTAGGGTACGTGTTAGTGTTAGCATACGGATTAGGATTAGGGGACGGGTTAGGGTAAAGCTTCGGGTAAGGATTAGGGTTAGGGTTAGGGTTAGGGGACGGGGATGGTTTAGGGTACAGGTTAGGGTACGACAACGGTTTAGGGTGAGCGTACGTGTTAGGGTACGTGTTAGTGTTAGTGTACGGGTTAGGATTAGGGGACGGGTTAGGGTAAGACTTTGGGTAAGGGTTAGGTTTTGGGTTAGATTTAGGGTTAGGGTTAGGGGACGGGGACGGTATAGGGTACAGGTTAGTGTACGACAACAGTTTAGTGTGAGCGTACGTGTTAGGGTACGGGTTAGTGTTAGCGTACGGGTTAGGATTAGGGGACGGGTTAGGGTAAGGCTTCGGGTTATGGGTAGGGTTAGGGTTAGGGTTAGGGTTAGGGGACGGGGACGTTTTAGGGTACAGGTTAGGGTACGTCAATGATTTAGGGTTAGCGTACGTGTTAGGGTCCGTGTTAGTTTTAGCGTACGGGTTAGGATTAGGGGACGGGTTAGGGTAAGGTTTCGCGCAATGTTTAGTGTTAGGGTTACGGTTAGGGTTAGGGTTAGGGGACGAGGACGGTTTAGGGTACAGGTTAGTGTACGACATTGGTTTAGGGTGATCGTACGTGTTAGGGTACGGATTAGTGTTATCGTACGGGTTAGGATTAGCGGACGGTTTAGGGTAAGGCTTAAGGTAACAGTTAGGTTTAGGGTTAGGGGACGGGGACGGTCTAGGGTACAGGTTAGGGTACAACAACGGTATAGGGTGAGCGTACGTGTTAGGGTACGGGTTAGTGTTAGCATACGGGTTAGGATTATGGGACGTGTTAGGGTGAGGCTTCGGATAAGGGTTAGATTTAGGGTTAGGGTTAGGGTTAGGGGACGGGGAAGGTTTAGGGTACAGGTTAGGGTACGACAATGCTTTAGGTTGAGCGTACGTGTTAGGGTATGGGTTCGTGTTAGCGTACGGGTTAGGGTTAGGGGACGGGTTAGTGTAAGGCTTCGGGTAAGGGTTAGGGTTAGTGTTAGGGTTAGGGTTAGGGGACGGTGATGGTTTAGGGTACAGGTTAGTGTAGAACAATGGTTTAGTGTGAGCGTACGTGTTAGGGTACGGGTTAGTGTTATCGTACGGGTTAGGATTAGGGGACCAGTTAGGGTAAGGCTTTGGGTAAGGTTTAGTGTTAGGGTTAGGGGACCGGGACGGGGATGGTTTAAGGTACAGGTTAGGCGATGACAGCGGTTTACGGTGATCATACGTGTTAGGTAAAGGGTTAGTGTTAGCGTACGGGTTAGGATTATTGGACGGGTTAGGGAAAGGCTTCGGGTAAGTGTTAGGGTTAGGTTTAGGGTTAGCGTTAGGGTAAGGGTTAGGGTTAGGGGACGGGGACGGTTTAGGGTACAGGTTAGGGTACAACAACGGTTTAGGGTAAGCGTACGTGTTAGGGCACGGGTTTGTGTTATCGTACGGGTTAGGATTGGGGACGGGTTAAGTTAAGGCTTCAGGTAAGGGTTAGGGTTAGGGTTAGGTTTAGGGTTAGGGGACGGTTTAGTGTACAGGTTAGGGTACGACACCGGTTTAGGATGAGAATACGTGTTAGGGTAACGTTTAGTGTTAGCGTACGGGTTAGGATTAGGGGACGGGTTAGGATAAGGCTTCGGGTAAGGGTTAGGGTTAGGGTTAGGGTTAGGATTAGGGGACGGGGATGGTTTAGGGTACAGGTGAGGGTACGACAACGGTTTAGTGTGAGCATATGTGTTAGGGTACGGGTTAGTGTTAGCGTATGGGTTAGGGTAAGGCTTTGGGTTAGTGTTAGGGTTAGGGTTAGGGTATGGTTAGGGGACGGGGACGGTTTAGGGTACAGTATAGGGTATGACAATGTTTTAGGGTGAGTGTACGTGTTAGGGTACGGGTTAGTTTTAGCGTACTTGTTATTATTAGTGGACGGGTTAGGGTAAGGCTTCGGGTAAGGGTTAGGGATAGGGTTAGGGTTAGGGTTAGGGTTAGGGGACGGGGAGGGTTTAGGGTACAGGTTAGTGTACAACAACAGTTTAGGGTGAGCGTACGTGATAGCGTACGGGTTAGGATTGGTGACGGGTTAGGGTAAGGCTTCGGGTGAGGGTTAGGGTAAGGTTTAGGGTTAGGGTTATGGGACGGGGAAGGTTTAGGGTACAGGTTAGCGTACAACAACGTTTTAGGGTGAGCGTACGTGTTAGGGCAGGGATTAGTGTTAGCGTACGGATTAGGATTAGTGGACGGGTTAGGGTAAGGCTTCGGGTAAGGGTTAGGGTTAGGGTTAGGGTTAGGGTTATGTTTAGGGTTGGGGACGGGGACGGTTTAGGGTACAGGTTAGGGTACGACAACGGTTTAGGGTGAGCGTATGTGTTAGGGTACGGTTAGTGTTAGCGTACGGGTTAGGATTAGGGGACGAGTTAGGGTAAGGCTTTGGGTAAGCGTTAGGGTTAGGGTTAGGGTTACGGTTAGGGGACGGGGACGGTTTATGGTACAGTTTAGGGTATGACAACGTTTTAGGGTGAGTGTACGTGTTAGGGTACGGTTTAGTGTTAGTGTACGGGTTAGGATTAGGGGGCGGTTTAGGGTAAGGCTTCGGGTAAGGGTTAGGGTTAGGTTTAAGGTTAGGGTTAGGGTTAGGAGACGGGGACAGTTTAGGGTACAGGTTAGTGTGCGACAACGGTTTAGTGTGAGCGTACGTGATAGCGTACGGGTTAGGATTGGTGACGGGTTAGGGTAAGGCTTCGGGTAAGGATTAGGGTTACAGTTAGGGTTAGGGTTAGAGTTAGGGGATGAGGACGGTTTAGGGTACAGGTTAGTGTACGACAACGATTTAGGGTGAGCCTACGTGTTAGGGTACGGTTTAGTGTTAGCGTACGGGTTAGGTTTAGGGGACGTGTTAGTTTAAGGCTTCGGTGAAGGTTTAGGGTTAAGGTTACGGTTAGGGTTAGGGGACGGGGTCGGGGACGGTTTAGGGTACAGATTAGGGTAAGACAACGGTTTAGGGTGAGTGTACGTGTTAGGGTACGGGTTAGTGTTAGCGTACGGGTTAGGATTAGGGGATGTGATACGGTATGGCTTCGGGTAAGGGTTATGGTTAGGGTTAGGGTTAGGGTTAGGGGACGGGGACGGTTTAAGGTACAGGTTAGAGTACGTCAACGGTTTAGGTTGAGCGTACGTGTTAGGGTATGGGTTAGTGTAAGCGTACGGGTTAGGATTATGGGACGGGTTAGAGTAAGGCTTCGGGTAAGTGTTAGGGTTAAAGTTAGGGTAAGGGTTAGGGTACTGGGATGGTTTAAGGTACAGGTTAGTGTACGAGAACGGTTTAGTGTGAGCGTACGTGTTAGGGCAAGGGTTATTGTTAGCATATGGGTTAGGATTAGGGGACGGGTTAGGGTAAGGCTTCGGGTAAGGGTTAGGTTTAGGGTTAGGGTTAGGGGATGGGGACGGTTTAGGGTACATGTTAGGGTATTACAATGGTTTAGGGTGAGCGTACATGATAGGGTACGGGTTAGTGTTAGCGTACGGGTTAGGATTAGGAGACTGGTTAGTGTAAGGCTTCGGGTAAGGTTTAGGGTTAGGGTTAGGGGACGGGGACATTTTAGGTAACAGGTTAGGGTACAATAACGGTTTAGATTGAGCGTACATGTTAGGGTACGGGTTAGTGTTAGCGTACGGATTAGGATTAGGGGACGGGTTAGGGAAAGACTTCGGTTAAGGGATAGGGTTAGCGTTAGGGTTAGGGTTAGAGGACCGGGATGGGGATGGTTTAGGGTACAGGTTAGGTTACGACAAAGGTTTAGGGTGAGCGTACATGTTAGGGTACGGGTTAGTGATAGCCTATGGGTTAGGATTAGGGGACGGGTTAGGATAAGGCTTCGGGTAAGGGTTAGGGTCATAGTTAGGGTTAGGGGACGGGGAAGGGGATGCTTTAGGGTACAGGTTAGTGTACGACAATGTTTTAGGGTGAGTGTACGTGTTAGGGCACGGGTTAGTGTTAGCGTACGGGTTAGCATTAGGGGACGGGATAGGCTAAGGCTTCGGGTAAGGGTTAGGGTTAGGGTTAGGGTTAAGGTTAGGGGACGGGGACGGTTTAGGGTACGACAACGGTTTAGATTGAGCGTACGTGTTAGGGCACGGGTTAGTGTTAGCGTACGGTTTAGGATTAGGGGACGGGTTATTGTAAGGCTTCGGGCAAGGGTTAGGGTTAGGGTTAGGGTTAGGGTTAGAGTAAGGGGATGGGGAAGGTTTAGGATACAGGTTAGGATACGACAACGGTTTAGGGTGAGCGTACGTGTTACAGTACGTGTTAGTGTTAGCGTACAGGTTAGGATTAGGGGAGAGTTAGGGCAAGGATTCGGGTAACGCTTAGGGTTAGGGTTAGGGGACGGGGACGGTTTAGGGTACAGGTTAGGGTATGACAACGGTTTAGGGTAACCGTACGTGTTAGGGTACGGGTTAGTGTTAGCGTACGGTTTAGGATTGGGGACAGGTTAGGGTAAGGCTTCGGGTAAGGGTTAGGTTTAGGGTTAGGGTTAGGGGATGGGGACTGTGCAGGGTACAGGTTTGGGTACGACAACGCTATAGGGTGAGTGTACGTGTTAGGGTACGTGTTAGTGTTAGCGTACGGGTTAGGATTAGGGGACGGGTTAGGGTAAGGCTTCGGGTAAGGGTTAGGTTTAGGGTTAGGGTTAGGGTTAGGGGACGGGGACTGTTTAGGGTAAGGTTAGGGTATGACAACGGTTCAGGTTGAGCCTACGTTTTAGGGTACGGTTTAGTGTTAGCGTACGGGTAGGATTAGGGTAAGGGTTAGGGTAAGGCTTCAGGAAAGGTTTAGGGTTAGGGTTAGGGTTTCGGTTAGGGGACGGGGACGGTTTAGGGTACAGGTTAGGGTACGACAACGGTTTAGGGTGAGCGTACGTGTTAGATTACGGGTTAGTGTTAGCCTACGGGTTAGGATTAGGGGACGGGTTAGGTTAAGACTTTGGGTAAGGTTAGGGTTAGGGTTAGGGTTAGGGTTATGGGACGGGGACGGTTTAGGGTACAGGTTTGGGTACGCCAACGGTTTAGCGTGAGCGTACGTGTTAGTGTATTGGTTAGTGTTAGCATACGGGTTAGGATTATGGGTTGGATGAGTGTAAGGCTTCTGGTAAGGTTCAGGGTTAGGGTTAGGGTTAGGGGACGGGGACAGGGACGGTTTAGGGTTCAGGTTAAGGTACGACAACGGTTTAGGGTGAGCGTACGTGTTAGGGTATGGGTTAGTGTTAGGTTACGGTTTAGTGTTAGCGTAGGGGTTAGGATTAGGCGACGAGTTAGTGTAAGGCTTCGGGTAAGGGTTAGAGTTAGGTTTAGGGTTAGGGTTTGGGGACGGGGACTCTTTAGGGTACAGGTTAGGTTACGAAAACCGTTTAGGGTGAGCGTACATTTTAGGGTATGGGTTAGTGTTAGGGTACGGTTTAGTGTTAGCGTACGGGTTAGCATTAGGGGACGGGTTAGGGTAAGGCTTCGGGTAAGGGTTAGGGTTATGCTTAGGGTTAGGGTTAGGTTTAGGGGACGGGGACGGTTTAGGGTACAAGTTAGGGTACGACAACGGTTTAGAGTGAGCGTACGTGTTAGGGTAGGCGTTAGTGTTAGTGTACGGGTTAGGATTATGTGTCAGGTTAGGATAAGGCTTTGGGTAAGGGTTAGGGTTAGGCTTAGGGTTAGTGTTAGGGGACGGGGACTGTTTAGGTTACAGGTTAGGGTACGACAACGGTTTAGGGTGAGCGTACGTGTTAGGGTATGGGTTAGTGTTAGCGTAAGGGTTAGGATTCGGTGACGCGTTAGGGTAAGGCTTCGGGTAAGAGTTAGGTTTAGGGTTAGGGAGAGAGTTAGGGGACAGGGACCGTTTAGGGTAAAGGTTAGTGTACGACAACGGTTTAGATTGAGGGTATGTGTTAGGGTACGGGTTAGTGTTAGCGTACGGTTTAGGATTAGGGGACCGGTTAGGGTAAGGCTTTGGGTAAGGGTTAGTGTTACGGTTAGGGTTAGGGTTAGGGTTAGGGTACGGGGACGGTTTAGGGTACAGGTTAGGGTACGACAACGGTTTAGGGTGAGTGTACGTGTTAGGGTATGGGTTAGTGTTAGCGTAGGGTTGAGGATTAGGGGACGGGTTAGGGTAAGGCTTCGGGTTATGGGTAGGGTTAGGGTTAGGGTTAGGGGACGGGGACGGGGACGGTTTAGGGTACAGGTTAGGGTATGTCAACGGTTTAGGGTGAGCGTACGTGTTAGGGTACGTGTTAGTTTTAGCGTACGGGTTAGGATTAGGGGACGGGTTAGTGTAAGGCTTCGGGTAATGGTTAGTGTTAGGGTTACGGTTAGGGTTAGGGTTAGGGGACGAGGACGGTTTAGGGTACAGGTTAGGGTACGACATCGGTTTAGGGTGAGCGAGCGTGTAGGGTACGGATTAGTGTTAGCGTACGATTTAGGATTAGGGGACGGGTTAGGGTAAGGCTTAAGGTAACGGTTAGGGTTAGGGTTAGGGTTAGGGGACGGGGACGGGGAAGGGGACGGTTTAGGGTACAGGTTAGTGTACAACAACAGTTTAGGTTGAGCGTACGTGTTAGGGTATGGGATAGTGTTAGCGTACGGGTTAGGATTAGGGGACGGGTTAGCGTAAAGTTCGAGTAAGGGTTAGGTTTATGGTTAGGGTTAGGGATAGGGTTAGGGGACGGGGACGGTTTAGGGTACAGGTTAGGGTACGTCAACGGTTTATGGTGAGCGTACGTGTTAGAGTAAGGGTTAGTGTTAGCGTAAGGGTTAGGATTAGGGAACGGGTTAAAGTAAGGCTTCGGGTAAGGGTTAGGGTTAGGGTTAGGGTTAGGGTTAGAGGACAGGAATGGTTTAGGGTAGAGGTTAGTGTACGACAACAGTTTAGGGTGAGCGTACGTGTTAGGGTAGGTGTTAGTGTTAGCGTACCGGTTAGGATTAGGGGACGGATTACTGTAAGGCTTCGGGTAAGGGTTAGGGTTAGGGTTAAGGTTAGGGGACGGGGACGGTTTAGGGTACAGGTTAGGGTACGACAACGGTTTAGGGTGAGCGTACGTGTTAGGGTACAGGTTAGTGTGAGCGTACGGGTTAGGATTAGGGGACGGATTAGGGTAAGGCTTCGGGTAAGTGTTAGGGTTAGGGTTAGGGTATGGGGACGGTTTAGGGTACAGGTTAGGGTACGACAACGGTTTAGTGTGAGCGTACGTGTTAGGGTACGGGTTAGTGTTAGCGTACGGGTTAAGATTAGTGGACGTGTTAGTGTAAGGCTTCGGGTAAGGGTTAGGGTTAGGGTTAGGGGTCGGGGACGGGGACGGGGACAGTTTAGGGTACAGGTTAGCATACGACATCGGTTTAGGGTGAGCGTACGTGTTAGGGTACGGGTTAGTGTTAGCGTACGGGTTAGGATTAGGGGACGGGTTAGGGTAAGTCTTTGAGTAAGGTTTAGGGTTAGGGATAGGGTTAGGGTTAGGGTATGGCGACGGTTTAGGGTACAGTTTAGGGTATGACAACGTTTTAGGGTGAGTGTACGTGTTAGAGTACGGGTTATTGTTAGCGTACGGGTTAGGATTAGTGGACGGCTTGGGGTAAGGCTTCGGATAAAGGTTACGTTTATGGTTAGGGTTAGGGTTAGAGTTAGGGGATGGGGACGGTTTAGGATACAGGTTACGGTATGACAACAGTTTAGGGTGAGCGTACGTGTTAGGGTACAGGTTAGTGTTAGCGTACGGTTTAGGATTACGGGTCGGTTTAGGGTAAGGCTTCGGGTAAGGGTTAGGGATAGGGTTAGGGTTAGGGTTTGGGTTAGGGGATGGGGAGGTTTTAGGGTACAGGTTAGTGTACGACAACAGTTTAGGGTGAGCGTACGTGATAGCGTACGGGTTAGGATTGGTGACGGGTTAGGGTAAGGCTTCGGGTGAGGGTTAGGTTTAGGGTTAGGGTTAGGGGACGGGGACGGGGACGGTGTAGGGTACAGGTTAGGGTACGACAACGGTTTAGGGTGAGCGTACGTGTTAGGGCACGGGTTAGTGTTAGCGTACGGATTAGGATTAGGGGACTGGTTAGGGTAAGGCTTCGGGTAAGTGTTAGGGTTAGTGTTAGGTTTAGGGTTAGTGTTAGGGTTAGGGGACGGGTCGGATTAGGCTACAGTTTAGGGTACGACAACGGTTTAGGGTGAGCGTACGTGTTAGGGCACAGATTAGTGTTAGCTTACGGTTTAGGGTTAGGGGACGGGTTAGGGTAAGGCTTCGGGTAAGTGTTAGGTTTAGGTTAAGGGTTAGGGTTAAGTTTAGGGTTACGGGACGGGGACGGTTAAGTGTACCGGTTAGGGTACGACAACTGTTTAGGGTGAGCATACGTGTTAGGGTACGGGTTAGTGTTAGCGTACGGGTTAGGATTAGGGGACGGGTTAGTTTAAGGCTTCGGGTAAGGTTTAGGTTTAGGGTTAGGGTTAGGTGATGGGGATGATTTAGGGTACAGGTTAGAGTACGACAAAGTTTTAGGGTAAGCGTACGTGCTAGGGTATGGGTTAGTGTTAGGGTACGGGTTAGGATAAGGGGACGGGTTAGGGTAAGGCTTCGGGTAAGGGTTAGTGTTAGGGTTAGGGTTAAGAGACGGGGACAGTTTAGGGTACAGTTTAGGGTACGACAACGTTTTAGGGTGAGCGTACGTGTTGGGGTATGGGTTAGTGTTAGCGTACGGATTAGGCTTAGGGGACGGGTTAGGGTAAGGCTACGGGTAAGGGATAGGTTTAGGGTTAGGGTTAGGGGACGGGGATGGTTTAGGGTACAGTTGAGGGTACGACAAACGTTTAGGGTGAGCGTATATGTTAGGGTATGGGTTAGTGATAGCCTACGGGTTAGGATTAGGGGACAGGTTAGGGTAAGGCTTCGGGTAAGGGTTAGGGTTAGAGTTAGGGTTAGGGGACGGGGACGGGAAAGGGGACGATTTAAAGTACAGGTTAGTGTACAACAACAGTTTAGGGTGAGCATACGTGTTAGGGTACGGGTTAGTGTTAACGTACGGTTTAGTATTAGGGGACGGGTTAGGGTAAGGTTCGGGTAAGGGTTAGGGTTAAGGTTAGGGTTAGGGTTAGGGTTAGGGGACGGGGACGGTTTAGGGTACAGGTTAGGCTACGACAACGGTTTAGGGTGAGCGTTCGTTTTAGCGTACGGGTTAGTGTTAGCGTACGGGTTAGGATTAGGGGACGGGTTACGATAAGGCTTCTGGTAAGGGTTAGGGTTAGGGTTATGGTTAGGGTTAGGGGATGGGGACGGTTTAGGGTACACGTTAGGGTACGACAACGATTTAGGGTGATCGTACGTGTTAGGGTATGGGTTAGTGTTAGCGTACGGTTTAGGGTTAGGGGACGGGTTAGCGTAAGGCTTCTGGTAAGGGTTAGGGTTAGGGTGAGCGGACGGGGACGGGAACAGTTTAGGGTACAGGTTAGGGTACGACAACAGTTTAGGGTGAGCGTACGTGTAAGGGTACGGGTCAGTGTTTGCGTAGAGATTAGGATTAGGGGACGGGTTAGGGTAACGCTTCCGGTAAGATTTAGGGTTAGGGTTACGGTTAGGGTTAGGGTTACGGTTAGGGTTAGGGTTAGGGGACATGGACGGTTTAGAGTAGAGGTTAGGGTACGACAAAGGTTTAGGGTGAGCGTACGGGTTAGTGTTAGCGTACGGGTTAGGATGAGGGAACGGTTTAGGGTAAGGCTTTGGGTAAGGGTTAGGGTTACGGTTAGGGTTAGGGGACGGGGACGGTTTAGGGTACAGGTTAGGGTACGACAACGTTTTAGGGTGAGTGTACGTGTTAGGGTATGGGTTAGTGTTAGCGTACGGGTTAGGATTATGGTACGGGTTAGGGTAAGGCTTCGGGTTAGGGTTAGGTTTAGGGTTAGGGTTAGGGGACGGGGATGGGGACGGGTACGGTTTAGGGTACAGGTTAGGGTACGACAAAAGTTTAGGTTGAGCGTACGTGTTAGGGTACGGGTTAGTGTTAGCGTACAGGTTAGGATTAGGGGACGGTTAGGGCAAGGCTTCGGGTACGGCTTAGGGTTAGGGTTAGGGGACGGGTACGGTTTAGGGTACAGGTTAGTGTACGACAGTGGTTTAGGGTGAGAATACGTGTTAGGGTACGGGTTAGTGTTAGCGTACGGTTTAGGATTAGGAGACGGGTTAGGGTAAGGCTTTGGTTAAGTGTTAGGGTTAGGGTTAGGGTTAGGGTTAGGGGACGGGGACGGTTTAGGGTACAGGTTAGGGCACGACAACGATTTAGGGTGAGCGTAGGTGTTAGGGCACGGGTTAGTGTTACCGTACAGGTTAGGATTAGGGGACGGGTTAGGTTTAGACTTCGGGTAAGGGTTAGGGTTTTAGTTAGGGTTACGGTTAGGGTTAGGGGATGGGGATGGTTTTGGGTACAGGTTAGGGTACGACAAGGTTTTAGGGTGAGAGTACGTGTTAGGGTACGGATTAGTGTTAGCGTACGGGTTAAGATTAGGGGACGGGTTAGGGTAAGGCTTCTGGTAAGGGTTAGGGTTAAGGTTAGCATTAGGGTTAGGGGATGGGGACGGTTTAGGGTACAGGTTAGGGTATGACAACGGTTTAGTGTGAGCGTACGTGTTAGGGTACGGGTTAGTGTTAGCGTACGGTACAGGATTAGGGGACGGGTTACGATAATGCTTCTGGTAAGGGTTAGGGTTAGGGTAAGGGTTAGGGTTAGGGTTAGGCTTAGGGGACGGGGAAGGTTTAGGGTACAGGTTAGGGTATGACAACGGTTTAGGGTAACCGTACGTGTTAGGGTACGGGTTTGTGTTAGCGTACGGGTTAGGATTGGGGAAAGGTTAGGGTAAGGCTTCGGGTAAGGGTTAGGGTTAGGGTTAGGGTTAGGGGACGGGGACCGAGTAGGGTACAGGTTTGGGTACGACAACGGTATAGGGTGAGTGTATGTGTTAGGGTACGTGTTAGTGTTAGTGTACGGGTTAGGATTAGGGGACGGGTTAGGGTAAGGCTTCGGGTAAGGTTTAGGGTTAGGGTTAGGGTTAGGGGACGGGGAAGGGGATGGTTTAGGGTAAGGTTAGGGTATGACAACGGTTCAGGGTGAGACTACGTGTTAGGGTATGGGTTAGTGTTAACCTACGGGTTAGGATTAGGGAACGGGTTAGGTTAAGACTTAGGGTAAGGTTTAGGGTTAGGGTTAGGGTTAGGGGACGGGGACGGTTTAGGGTACAGGTTAGGGTATGACAACGGTTTAGGGTGAGCGTACGTTTTGGGGTACGGGTTAGTGTTAGCATACGGGTTAGGATTAGGGGACGGGTTAGTGTAAGGTTTCGGGTAAGTTTTAGGGTTAGGGTTAGGGTTAGGGGATGGGGACAGTTAAGGGTACAGGTTAGGGTACGATAATGGTGTAGGGTGAGCGTACGTGTTAGGGTACGGGTTAGTGTAAGCGTACGGATTAGGATTAGGGGACGATTTAGTGTAAGGCTTCAGGTAAGGGATAGGTTTAGGGTTAGGGTTAGGGTTAGGGGACGGGGACGGGGATGGTTTAGGGTACAGGTTAGGGTTAGGGTTAGGGGACGGGGACGGGGAAGGGGACGGTTTAGCGTACATGTTAGGGTACGACAACGTTTTAGGGTGAACGTACGTGTTAGGGCACGGGTTAGTGTTAGCGTACGGGTAAGGATTAGGGGACGGGTTAGGGTAAGGCTTCGGGTAAAGGTTAGGTTTAGGGTTAGGGATAGGGTTACAGTTAGGGGACCGGGACGTTTTAGGGTACAGGTTAGGGTACGACAACGGTTTAGGTTGAGCGTACGTGTTAGGGTACAGGTTAGGGTTAGCGTACGGGTTAGGATTAGGGGACGGTTTAGGGTAAGGCTTCGGGTAAGGGTTAAGGATAGGGTAAGGGTTAGGGTTATGGTTAGGGGACGGGGCGGTTTAGGGTACAGGTTAGTGTACGACAACAATTTAGGGTGAGCGTACGTGATAGCGTACGGGTTAGGATTGGTGACGGGTTAGGGTAAGGCTTCGGGTAAGGGTTAGGGTTAAGGTTAGGGTTAGGGTTAGGGTTAGCGGACGGTAACGGTTTTGGGTACAGATTAGTGTACGACAACGGTTTAGGTTCAGCGTACGTGTTAGGGTACGGTTTAGTGTTAGCGTACGGGTTATGATTAGGGGACGTGTTAGGGTAAGGCTTCGGGAATGGGTTAGGGTTAGGGTCAGGTTTAGGGAGTAGGGGACGGGGACTGGGACGGTTTAGGGTACAGATTAGGGTACGACAACGGTTTAGGGTGAGCGTACGTGTTAGTGTATGGGTTAGTGTTAGCGTACGGGTTAGGAATAGGGGACGGTTTAGGGTAAGGCTTCGGGTAAGGTTTAGAGTTAGGGTTTGTGTTAGGGTTAGGGTTAGGGGATGGGGACGGTTTAGGGTGCAGGTTAGGGTACGACAGTGGTTTAGGTTGAGTGTACATGTTAGGGTACGGGTTAGTGTTAGCATACGGATTAGGATTAGGGGACGGGTTAGGGTAAGGATTCAGGTAAGGGTTAGGGTTAGGGGACTGGGACGGTTTAGGGTAGAGTTTAGGGTACGACAACGGTTTAGGGTGAGCGTAAGTGTTAGGGTACGGGTTAGTGTTAGCGTACGGGTTAGGATTAGGGAACGGGTTAGGGTAAGGTTTCGGGTAAGGGTTAGGGTTACGGTTAAGTTTAGGGTTAGTGTTAGGGGACGGGTACGGTTTAGGGTACAGTTTAGTGTACGACAACGGTTTAGGGTGAGCATACGTGTTAGGGTATGGGTTAGTGTTAGCGTATGGGTTCGGATTAGGGGACGGGTTAGGTAAGGCTTCGGGTAAGGGTTAGGGATAGGGTTAGGGTTAGGGGACGGGGACAGGGATGGTTTAGGGTACAGGTTAGTGTACGACAACTGTTTAGGGTGAGCGTACGTGTTAGGGCACGGTTTAGTGTTAGCGTATGGATTAGGATTATGGGACTGGTTAGGGTAAGGCTTCGGGTAAGGGTTAGGGTTAGGGTTAGGGTTAGTGTTAGGGGACAGGGACGGTTTAGTGTACAGGTTAGTGTACGACAACGGTTTAGGGTGAGCATACGTGTTAGGGTATGGTTTAGTGTTAGCGTACGGGTTAGGATTAGGAGACGGGTTAGTGTAAGGCTTCGGGTAAGGGTTAGGGTTAGGGTTAGGTTTAGGGTTAATGCTAGGGGACGGGGATGGTTTAGGGTACAGGTGAAGGTACGACAACAGTTTAGGGTGAGCGTACGTGTTAGGGTAACGGTTAGTGATAGCGTACGGGTTAGGATTAGGCGACGGATTAGTGTAAGGCTTCGGGTAAGGGTTAGGGTTAGGGTTAGGGTTAAGGTTAGGGGACGGGGACGGTTTAGGGTACAGTTTAGAGTATGACAACGTTTTAGGGTGAGTGTACGTGTTAGGGTACGGGTTAGTGTTAGCGTAAGGTTTAGGATTAGTGGACGGGTTAGGGTAAGGCTTCGGGTAAAGGTTAGGTTTAGGGTTAGGGTTAGGATTAGAGTTAGGGGACAGGGACGCTTTAGGGTACAGGTTAGGGCACGACAACGGTTTAGGGTGAGCGTACGTGTTAGGGTATGGGTTAGTGTTAGCGTACGGTTTAGGATTAGGGGACGGTTTAGGGTAAGGCTTCGGGTAAGGGTTAGGGATAGGGTTAGGGTTAGGGTTAGGGTTAGGTGACGGGGACGGTTTAGGGTACAGGTTAGTGTACGACAACAGTTTAGGGTGAGCGTACGTGATCGCGTACGGGTTAGGATTGTTGACGGGTTAGGGTAAGGTTGCCGGTGAGGGTTAGGGTTAGAGTTAGGGTTTGGGTTAGGGTTAGGGGACGGGGACGGTTTAGGGAACAGGTTAGGGTACGATAGCGGTTTAGGGTGAGCGTACGTGTTAGGGCACGGGTTAGTGTTAGCGTACGGGTTAGGATTAGGGGACGGTTTAGGGTAAGGCTTCGTGTAAGGGTTAGGGTTAGGGTTAGGGTTAGGGGATGGGGACGGGGACGTTTTAGTGTATGACAACGATTTATGGTGAGCATACGTGTTAGGGTACGGGTTAGTGTTAGCGTACGGGTTAGGATTAGGGGACGGATTAGGGTAAGGCTTCGGGTAAGGGTTAGGTTTAGGGTTAGGTTTTGGGTTAGGGTTAGGGGATGGGGATGGCTTAGGGTACAGGTTAGGGTACGACAATGGTTTAGGATGAGCGTACGTGTTAGGGTATGGGTTAGTGTTAGCGTACAGATTAGGATTAGGGGACGGGTTAGGGTAAGGCTTCAGGTAAGGGATAGGTTTAGGGTTAGGGTTAGGGTTAGGGGACAGGGACGGGGATGGTATAGTGTACAGGTTAGGGTACGACAAAGGTTTAGGGTGAGCGTACATGTTCGGGTACGGTTAGTGTTAGCGTACAGGTTAGGATTACGGGACGGCTTAGGGTAAGGCTTCGGGTAAGGGTTAGGGTTAGGGTTAGGGTTAGGTGACGTGGACAGGGACGGTTTAGGGTACAATTTAGTGTACGAGAACGGTTTAGGGTGAGCGTGTTAGGGTACGGGTTAGTGTTAGGGTACGGTTTAGGATTAGGGGACGGTTTAGGATAAGGCTTTGGGTAAGGTTTAAGGTTAGGGTTAGCGTACGTGTTAGGGTATGGGTTAGTGTTAGCGTACGGGTTAGGATTAGGGGACGGGTTAGGGTAAGGCTTCGGGTAAGGGTTAGAGTTAGGTTTAGGGTTACGGATAGGGTTAGGGGACGGGGATGGTTTAGGGTACAGGTTAGGGTATGACACCGGTTTACGGTGAGCGTACGTGTTAGGGTACGGGTTAGTGTTGGGGTACGGGTTAGGATTAGGGAACGGGTTAGGGTAAGGCTTTGGGTAAGGCTTGGGGTTAGGGTTAGGGTTAGGGTTAGGGGACGGGAATGTTTTAGGGTACAGGTTAGCATACGACAACGGTTTAGGGTGAGCGAACGTGTTAGGGTACGGATTAGTGTTAGCGTACGGGTTAGGATTAGGGGATGGGTTAGGGTAAAGCTTCGGGTAAAGGTTAGGGTTAGGGTTAGGGGACGGGGACGGTTTAGGGTACAGTTTAGGGTATGACAACATTTTAGGGTGAGTGTACGTGTTAGGGTACGGGTTATTGTTAGCGTACGGGTAAGGGTTAGTGGACGGCTTAGGGTAAGGCTTCGGGTAAAGGTTAGGTTTATGGTTAGGGTTAGGGTTAGAGTTAGGGGACGGGGACGGTTTAGGGTACAGGTTAGGGTACGACAACGGTTTAGAGTGAGCGTACATGTTAGGGTACAGGTTAGTGTTAGCGTACGGGTTAGGATTAGGGGACGGTTTAGGGTAAGGCTTCGGGTAAGGGTTAGGGATAGGGTTATGGTTAGGGTTTGGGTTAGGTGACGGGGACGTTTTAGGATACAGGTTAGTGTACGACAACAGTTTAGGGTGAGCGTACGTGATAGCGTACGGGTTAGGATTGGTGATGTGTTAGGGTAAGGCTTCGGGTGAGGGTTAGGGTTTGGGTTAGGGTTAGGGTTAGGGGACGGGGACGGGGACGGTGTAGGGTACAGGTTAGGGTATGACAACGGTTTAGGGTGAGCGTACGTGTTAGGGCATGGGTTAGTGTTAGCGTACGGGTTAGGATTAGGGGACTGGTTAGGGTAAGGCTTCGGGTAAGGGTTAGGGTTAGGTTTAGGGTTAGGGTTAGGGTTAGGGGACGGGGACGGTTTAGGCTACAGGTTAGGGTACGACAACGGTTTAGGGTGAGCGTACGTGTTAGGGCATGGATTAGTGTTAGCTTACGGGTTAGGATTAGGACATGGGTTAGGGTAAGGCTTCGGGTAAGGGTTAGGGTTACGGTTAGGGTTGGGTTAGGGTTAGGGTTAGGGGACGGGGATGGTTTAGTGTACCGGTTAGGGTACGAAAAAGGTTTATGGTGAGCGTACGTGTTAGAGTATGGGTTAGTGTTAGCGTACGGATTAGGATTAGGGGACGTGTTAGGGTAAGGCTTCCGGTAAGGGATAAGTTTAGGTTTAGGGTTAGGGTTAGGGGACGGGGACGGGGATGGTTTAGGGTACAGGTTAGGGTATGACAAAAGTTTAGGGTGAGCGTACATGTTAGGGTACGGGTTAGTGATAGCCTACGGGTTAGGATTAGGGGACAGGTTATGGTAAGGCTTCGTGTAAGGGTTAGGGATAGGGGTAGGGTTAGGTGATGGGGACGGGAAAGGGGACGATTTAAAGTACAGTTTAGTGTACAACAACAGTTTAGGGTGAGCATACGTGTTAGGGTACGGGTTAGTGTTAGCATACGGGTTAGGATTAGGGGACGAGTTAGGGTAAGGTTCGGGTAAGGGATAGGGTTAAGGTTAGGGTTAGGGTTAGGGGATGGGGACAGTTTAGGGTACAGGTTAGGGTACGACAACGTTTTAGGGTGAGCGTACGTGTTAGGGCACGGGTGAGTGTATGGGTTAGGATTAGGGGATGGGTTAGGGTAATTCTTCAGGTAAGGGTTAGGGTTAGGTTTAGGGTTAGGGTGAGGGGACGGGGACGGGGACGGTTTAGAGTACAGGGTATGGTACGACAACTGTTTAGGGTGAGCGTACATGTTAGAGTACGATTTAGTGTTAGGGTACGGGTTACGATTAGGGGACCGGTTAGGGTAAGGCTTTGGGTAAGTCTTAGGTTTAGGGTTAGGATTAGGGGACGGGAACGGTTTAGGGTACAGTTTATGGTATGACAACGTTTTAGGGTGAGTGTACATGTTAGGGTACCGGTTAGTGTTAGCGTACGGGTTAGGATTAGTGGACGGGTTAGGGTAAGGCTTCGGGTAAAGGGTTAGGTTTAGGGTTAGGGTTAGGGTTAGAGTTAGGGGAAGGCGAAGGTTTAGAGTACAGGTTAGGGCACGAAAACTGTTTAGGGTGAGCGTACGTGTTAGGGTACAGGTTAGTGTTAGCGTACGGGTTAGGATTAGGGGACGGTTTAGGGTAAGGCTTCGGGTAAGGGTTAGGGATAGGTTTAGGGTTAGGGTTAGGGTTAGGGGACGGGGACGGTTTAGGGTACAGGTTAGTGTACGACAACAGTTTAGGGTGAGCGTACGAGATAGCGTACGGGTTAGGATTGGTGATGGGTTAGGGTAAGGCTTCGGGTGAGGGTTAGGGTTAGGGTTAGGGTTTGGGTTACGGTTAGGGGACGGGGATGGTTTAGGTTACAGGTGAGGGTAGAAAACGGTTTAGGGTAAGCGTACGTGTTAGGGCACGGGTTAGTGTTAGGGTACGGGTTAGGATTAGGGGACGGATTAGGGTAAGGGTTAGGGTTAGGGTTAGGGTTAGGGGACGGGGACGGGGACGGGGACGATTTAGTGTACAGTTCAGTGTACAACAACGGTTTAGTGTGTGCATACGTGTTAGGGTACGGGTTAGTGTTAGCGTACGGGTTAGGATTAGGGGACGGGTTAGGGTAAGGCTTTGGGTAAGGTTTAGTTCTAGGGTTAGGTTTAGGGTTAGGGTTAGGGGACGGCGATGGTTTAGGGTACAGGTTAGCGTACGACAATGGTTTAGGGTGAGCGTACGTGTTAGGTTACGCGTTAGTGTTAGCGTACAGGTTAGGATTAGGGGACGGGTTAGGGTAAGGCTCCAGGTAAGGGTTAGGCTTAGGATTAGGGTTAGGGGACGGGGACACTTTAGGGTACAGTTTAGGGTACGACAACGTTTTAGGGTGAGCGTACGTGTTAGGGTACGGGTTTGTGTTAGCGTACGGATTAGGATTAGGGGACGGGTTAGGGTAAGGCTTTGGGTAAGGGTTAGGGGACGGGGACGGGGACGGGGACGGTTTAGGGTACAGTTTAGGGTATGACAACGTTTTAGGGTGAGTGTACGTGTTAGGGTATGGGTTAGTGTTAGCGTACGGGTTAGGATTAGTGGACGGGTCAGTGTAAGGCTTCGGGTAAGTGTTAGGGATAGGGTTAGGGTTCGGGTTAGGGTTAGGGGACGGGGACGGCTTAGGGTACAGGTTAGTGTACGACAACAGTTTAGGGTGAGCGTATGTGATAGCGTACGGGTTAGGATTCGTGACGGCTTAGCTTAAGGCTTCGGGTGAGTGTTAGGGTTAGGGTTAGGGTTAGGGTTAGGGGATGTGGACGGTTTACGGTACAGGTTAGTGCACGACAACGTTTTAGGGTGAGCGTACGTGTTAGGGCACGGGTTAGTGTTAGCGTACGGATTAGGATTAGGGGACGGGTTAGGGTAAGGCTTCGGGTAAGGTTTAGGGTTAGGGTTATGGTTAGGGGACGGGGACGGGGACGGGGACGGTTTAGGGTACAGGTGAGGGTACGACAACGGTTTAGGGTGAGCGTACGATTTAAGGCACTGGTTAGTGTTAGCGTACGGGTTAGGATTAGGGGACGGGTTAGGGTAAGGCTTCGGGTAAGGGTTAGTGTTACGGTTAGGGTTAGGGGACGGGGACGGTTTAGGGTACAGGTTAGGGCACAACAACGGTTTAGGGTGAGCGTACGTGTTAGGGCAGGGAGTAGTGTTAGCGTACGGATTAGGATTAGGGGATGGGTTAGGGTAAGGCTTCGGGTAAGGCTTAGGGTTAGGGTTAGGGTTAGGGGACGGGGAAGGTTTAGTGTACAGGTTAGCGTACAACAACGGTTTAGGGTGAGCGTACGTGTTAGGGCAGGGAGTAGTGTTAGCGTACGGATTAGGTTTAGTGGACGGGTTAGTGTAACGCTTCGGGTATGGGTTAGGGTTAGGGTTAGGGTTAGGGTTAGGGTTAGGGGACGGGGACGGTTTAGGGTACATTGTAGGGTATGACAACGGTTTAGGGTGAGCGTACGTGTTAGGGTACGGGTTAGTGTTAGCGTACGTGTTAGGATTAGGGGACGAGTTAGGGTAAGGCTTTGGGTAAGGGTTAGGGTTAGGGTTAGGGGGCAGGGACGGGGACGGTTTAGGGTACAGTTTAGGGTACGACAATGGTTTAGGGTGAGTGTACGTGTTAGGGTACGGGTTAGTGTTAGCGTACGTTTTCGGATTAGTGGACGGGTTAGGTAAGGCTTTGGGTAAGGGTTAGAGATAGGGTTAGGTTTAGGGTTAGGTTTAGGGTTAGGGGACGGGGATGGTTTAGGGTACAGGTTAGGGTACGACAACGGTTTAGGGTGAGCGTACGTGTTAGGGCACGGGTTAGTGTTAGCGTACGGGTTAGGATTAGGGGACAGTTTAGGGTAAGGCTTCGGGTAAGGGTTAGGGTTAGGGTTAAGGTTAGGGTTAGGGGACGGCGACTGTTTAGGGTACAGGTTAGTGTACGACAATGGTTTAGGGTGAGCGTACGTGTTAGGCTACGGTTTAGTGTTAGCATACGGGTTAGGATTAGGGGACCGGTTAGGGTAAGGCTTCGGGTAAGGTTTAGGTTTAGGGTTAGGATTAGGGTTAGGGGATGGTGACGGGGACGGTTTAGGGTACAGGTTAGTGTACGACAACAGTTTAGTGTGAGCGTACGTGTTAGGGTACGGGTTAGTGTTAGCGTACGGGTTAGGATTAGGTGACGGGTTAGGGTAAGGCTTCGGGTAAGTGTTAGTGTTAGGGTTAGGGTTAGGGGACGGGGACGGTTTAGGGTACAGGTTAGGGTTCGACAAAGGTTTAGGGTGAGCGTACGTGTTAGGGTAGGGATTAGTGTTAGGGTACGGGTTAGGATTAGGGGACGGGTTAGGGTAAGGCTTCCGGTAAGGCTTAGGGTTAGGGTTAGGGCCTTAGGTTAGCGTACGACAACGGTTTAGGGTGAGCGTACGTGTTAGGGCAGGGATTAGTGTTAGCGTACGGATTAGGTTTAGTAGACGAGTTAGTGTAAGGCTTCGGGTAAGGTTTAGGGTTAGGGTTAGGGTTAGAGTTAGGTTTACGCACGGGGACGGTTTAGGGTACAGGTTAGAGTACGACAACTGTTTAGGGTGAGCGTACGTGTTAGGGTACGTGTTAGTGTTAGCATACGGATTAGGATTAGGGGACGGGTTAGGGTAAAGCTTCGGGTAAGGATTAGGGTTAGGGTTAGGGTTAGGGGACGGGGATGGTTTAGGGTACAGGTTAGGGTACGACAACGGTTTAGGGTGAGCGTACGTGTTAGGGTACGTGTTAGTGTTAGTGTACGGGTTAGGATTAGGGGACGGGTTAGGGTAAGACTTTGGGTAAGGGTTAGGTTTTGGGTTAGATTTAGGGTTAGGGTTAGGGGACGGGGACGGTATAGGGTACAGGTTAGTGTACGACAACAGTTTAGTGTGAGCGTACGTGTTAGGGTACGGGTTAGTGTTAGCGTACGGGTTAGGATTAGGGGACGGGTTAGGGTAAGGCTTCGGGTTATGGGTAGGGTTAGGGTTAGGGTTAGGGTTAGGGGACGGGGACGTTTTAGGGTACAGGTTAGGGTACGTCAATGATTTAGGGTTAGCGTACGTGTTAGGGTCCGTGTTAGTTTTAGCGTACGGGTTAGGATTAGGGGACGGGTTAGGGTAAGGTTTCGCGCAATGTTTAGTGTTAGGGTTACGGTTAGGGTTAGGGTTAGGGGACGAGGACGGTTTAGGGTACAGGTTAGTGTACGACATTGGTTTAGGGTGATCGTACGTGTTAGGGTACGGATTAGTGTTATCGTACGGGTTAGGATTAGCGGACGGTTTAGGGTAAGGCTTAAGGTAACAGTTAGGTTTAGGGTTAGGGGACGGGGACGGTCTAGGGTACAGGTTAGGGTACAACAACGGTATAGGGTGAGCGTACGTGTTAGGGTACGGGTTAGTGTTAGCATACGGGTTAGGATTATGGGACGTGTTAGGGTGAGGCTTCGGATAAGGGTTAGATTTAGGGTTAGGGTTAGGGTTAGGGGACGGGGAAGGTTTAGGGTACAGGTTAGGGTACGACAATGCTTTAGGTTGAGCGTACGTGTTAGGGTATGGGTTCGTGTTAGCGTACGGGTTAGGGTTAGGGGACGGGTTAGTGTAAGGCTTCGGGTAAGGGTTAGGGTTAGTGTTAGGGTTAGGGTTAGGGGACGGTGATGGTTTAGGGTACAGGTTAGTGTAGAACAATGGTTTAGTGTGAGCGTACGTGTTAGGGTACGGGTTAGTGTTATCGTACGGGTTAGGATTAGGGGACCAGTTAGGGTAAGGCTTTGGGTAAGGTTTAGTGTTAGGGTTAGGGGACCGGGACGGGGACGGTTTAAGGTACAGGTTAGGCGATGACAGCGGTTTACGGTGATCATACGTGTTAGGTAAAGGGTTAGTGTTAGCGTACGGGTTAGGATTATTGGACGGGTTAGGGAAAGGCTTCGGGTAAGTGTTAGGGTTAGGTTTAGGGTTAGCGTTAGGGTAAGGGTTAGGGTTAGGGGACGGGGACGGTTTAGGGTACAGGTTAGGGTACAACAACGGTTTAGGGTAAGCGTACGTGTTAGGGCACGGGTTTGTGTTATCGTACGGGTTAGGATTGGGGACGGGTTAGGTTAAGGCTTCAGGTAAGGGTTAGGGTTAGGGTTAGGTTTAGGGTTAGGGGACGGTTTAGTGTACAGGTTAGGGTACGACACCGGTTTAGGATGAGAATACGTGTTAGGGTAACGTTTAGTGTTAGCGTACGGGTTAGGATTAGGGGACGGGTTAGGATAAGGCTTCGGGTAAGGGTTAGGGTTAGGGTTAGGGTTAGGATTAGGGGACGGGGATGGTTTAGGGTACAGGTGAGGGTACGACAACGGTTTAGTGTGAGCATACGTGTTAGGGTACGGGTTAGTGTTAGCGTATGGGTTAGGGTAAGGCTTTGGGTTAGTGTTAGGGTTAGGGTTAGGGTATGGTTAGGGGACGGGGACGGTTTAGGGTACAGTATAGGGTATGACAATGTTTTAGGGTGAGTGTACGTGTTAGGGTACGGGTTAGTTTTAGCGTACTTGTTATTATTAGTGGACGGGTTAGGGTAAGGCTTCGGGTAAGGGTTAGGGATAGGGTTAGGGTTAGGGTTAGGGTTAGGGGACGGGGAGGGTTTAGGGTACAGGTTAGTGTACAACAACAGTTTAGGGTGAGCGTACGTGATAGCGTACGGGTTAGGATTGGTGACGGGTTAGGGTAAGGCTTCGGGTGAGGGTTAGGGTAAGGTTTAGGGTTAGGGTTATGGGACGGGGAAGGTTTAGGGTACAGGTTAGCGTACAACAACGTTTTAGGGTGAGCGTACGTGTTAGGGCAGGGATTAGTGTTAGCGTACGGATTAGGATTAGTGGACGGGTTAGGGTAAGGCTTCGGGTAAGGGTTAGGGTTAGGGTTAGGGTTAGGGTTATGTTTAGGGTTGGGGACGGGGACGGTTTAGGGTACAGGTTAGGGTACGACAACGGTTTAGGGTGAGCGTATGTGTTAGGGTACGGTTAGTGTTAGCGTACGGGTTAGGATTAGGGGACGAGTTAGGGTAAGGCTTTGGGTAAGCGTTAGGGTTAGGGTTAGGGTTACGGTTAGGGGACGGGGACGGTTTATGGTACAGTTTAGGGTATGACAACGTTTTAGGGTGAGTGTACGTGTTAGGGTACGGTTTAGTGTTAGTGTACGGGTTAGGATTAGGGGGCGGTTTAGGGTAAGGCTTCGGGTAAGGGTTAGGGTTAGGTTTAAGGTTAGGGTTAGGGTTAGGAGACGGGGACAGTTTAGGGTACAGGTTAGTGTGCGACAACGGTTTAGTGTGAGCGTACGTGATAGCGTACGGGTTAGGATTGGTGACGGGTTAGGGTAAGGCTTCGGGTAAGGATTAGGGTTACAGTTAGGGTTAGGGTTAGAGTTAGGGGATGAGGACGGTTTAGGGTACAGGTTAGTGTACGACAACGATTTAGGGTGAGCCTACGTGTTAGGGTACGGTTTAGTGTTAGCGTACGGGTTAGGTTTAGGGGACGTGTTAGTTTAAGGCTTCGGTGAAGGTTTAGGGTTAAGGTTACGGTTAGGGTTAGGGGACGGGGTCGGGGACGGTTTAGGGTACAGATTAGGGTAAGACAACGGTTTAGGGTGAGTGTACGTGTTAGGGTACGGGTTAGTGTTAGCGTACGGGTTAGGATTAGGGGATGTGATACGGTATGGCTTCGGGTAAGGGTTATGGTTAGGGTTAGGGTTAGGGTTAGGGGACGGGGACGGTTTAAGGTACAGGTTAGAGTACGTCAACGGTTTAGGTTGAGCGTACGTGTTAGGGTATGGGTTAGTGTAAGCGTACGGGTTAGGATTATGGGACGGGTTAGAGTAAGGCTTCGGGTAAGTGTTAGGGTTAAAGTTAGGGTAAGGGTTAGGGTACTGGGATGGTTTAAGGTACAGGTTAGTGTACGAGAACGGTTTAGTGTGAGCGTACGTGTTAGGGCAAGGGTTATTGTTAGCGTATGGGTTAGGATTAGGGGACGGGTTAGGGTAAGGCTTCGGGTAAGGGTTAGGTTTAGGGTTAGGGTTAGGGGATGGGGACGGTTTAGGGTACATGTTAGGGTATTACAATGGTTTAGGGTGAGCGTACATGATAGGGTACGGGTTAGTGTTAGCGTACGGGTTAGGATTAGGAGACTGGTTAGTGTAAGGCTTCGGGTAAGGTTTAGGGTTAGGGTTAGGGGACGGGGACATTTTAGGTAACAGGTTAGGGTACAATAACGGTTTAGATTGAGCGTACATGTTAGGGTACGGGTTAGTGTTAGCGTACGGATTAGGATTAGGGGACGGGTTAGGGAAAGACTTCGGTTAAGGGATAGGGTTAGCGTTAGGGTTAGGGTTAGAGGACCGGGATGGGGATGGTTTAGGGTACAGGTTAGGTTACGACAAAGGTTTAGGGTGAGCGTACATGTTAGGGTACGGGTTAGTGATAGCCTATGGGTTAGGATTAGGGGACGGGTTAGGATAAGGCTTCGGGTAAGGGTTAGGGTCATAGTTAGGGTTAGGGGACGGGGAAGGGGATGCTTTAGGGTACAGGTTAGTGTACAACAACAGTTTAGGCTGAGGGTACGTGTTAGGGTACGGGATAGTGTTAGCGTACGGGTTAGGATTGGGTACGGGTTAGCGTAAGATTCGGGTAAGGGTTAGGGTTAGGGTTAGGGTTAGGGGACGGGGACGGTCTAGGGTACAGGTTAGGGCATGACAACGGTTTAGGGTGAGCGTACATGTTAGGGTACGTATTAGTGTTAGGGTACGGGTTAGGTTTAGGGGACGGGTTAGGGTAAGGCTTCGGGTAAGGCTTAGGGTTAGGGTTAGGGTTAGGGTACGGGGATGGTTAAGGGTACAGGTTAGGCTACGACAACGGTTTAGGGTGAGCTTACGTGTTAGGGCAAGGGTTAGTGTTAGCGTACGGGTTAGGATTAGGGGACAGGTTAGGTTAAGGCTTCGGGTAAGGGTTAGGTTTAGGGTTAGGTTTAGGGTTTGGGTTAGGGGACGGGGACGGTTTAGGGTACAGGTTAGGGTACAACAATGGTTTAGGGTGAGCGTACATTTTAGGGTACGGGTTAGTGTTAGCGTACGGGTTAGGATTAGGAGTCGGGTTAGGGTAAGGCTTCGGGTAAGGGTTAGGGTTACGGTTAAGTTTAGGGTTAGTGTTAGGGGACGGGTACGGTTTAGGGTACAGTTTAGTGTACGACAACGGTTTAGGGTGAGCATACGTGTTAGGGTATGGGTTAGTGTTAGCGTATGGGTTCGGATTAGGGGACGGGTTAGGTAAGGCTTCGGGTAAGGGTTAGGGATAGGGTTAGGGTTAGGGGACGGGGACAGGGATGGTTTAGGGTACAGGTTAGTGTACGACAACTGTTTAGGGTGAGCGTACGTGTTAGGGCACGGTTTAGTGTTAGCGTATGGATTAGGATTATGGGACTGGTTAGGGTAAGGCTTCGGGTAAGGGTTAGGGTTAGGGTTAGGGTTAGTGTTAGGGGACAGGGACGGTTTAGTGTACAGGTTAGTGTACGACAACGGTTTAGGGTGAGCATACGTGTTAGGGTATGGTTTAGTGTTAGCGTACGGGTTAGGATTAGGAGACGGGTTAGTGTAAGGCTTCGGGTAAGGGTTAGGGTTAGGGTTAGGTTTAGGGTTAATGCTAGGGGACGGGGATGGTTTAGGGTACAGGTGAAGGTACGACAACGGTTTAGGGTGAGCGTACGTGTTAGGGTAACGGTTAGTGATAGCGTACGGGTTAGGATTAGGCGACGGATTAGTGTAAGGCTTCGGGTAAGGGTTAGGGTTAGGGTTAGGGTTAAGGTTAGGGGACGGGGACGGTTTAGGGTACAGTTTAGAGTATGACAACGTTTTAGGGTGAGTGTACGTGTTAGGGTACGGGTTAGTGTTAGCGTAAGGTTTAGGATTAGTGGACGGGTTAGGGTAAGGCTTCGGGTAAAGGTTAGGTTTAGGGTTAGGGTTAGGATTAGAGTTAGGGGACGGGGACGCTTTAGGGTACAGGTTAGGGCACGACAACGGTTTAGGGTGAGCGTACGTGTTAGGGTATGGGTTAGTGTTAGCGTACGGTTTAGGATTAGGGGACGGTTTAGGGTAAGGCTTCGGGTAAGGGTTAGGGATAGGGTTAGGGTTAGGGTTAGGGTTAGGTGACGGGGACGGTTTAGGGTACAGGTTAGTGTACGACAACAGTTTAGGGTGAGCGTACGTGATCGCGTACGGGTTAGGATTGTTGACGGGTTAGGGTAAGGTTGCCGGTGAGGGTTAGGGTTAGAGTTAGGGTTTGGGTTAGGGTTAGGGGACGGGGACGGTTTAGGGAACAGGTTAGGGTACGATAGCGGTTTAGGGTGAGCGTACGTGTTAGGGCACGGGTTAGTGTTAGCGTACGGGTTAGGATTAGGGGACGGTTTAGGGTAAGGCTTCGTGTAAGGGTTAGGGTTAGGGTTAGGGTTAGGGGATGGGGACGGGGACGTTTTAGTGTATGACAACGATTTATGGTGAGCATACATGTTAGGGTACGGGTTAGTGTTAGCGTACGGGTTAGGATTAGGGGACGGATTAGGGTAAGGCTTCGGGTAAGGGTTAGGTTTAGGGTTAGGTTTTGGGTTAGGGTTAGGGGATGGGGATGGCTTAGGGTACAGGTTAGGGTACGACAATGGTTTAGGATGAGCGTACGTGTTAGGGTACGGGTTAGTGTTAGCGTACAGATTAGGATTAGGGGACAGGTTAGGGTAAGGCTTCAGGTAAGGGATAGGTTTAGGGTTAGGGTTAGGGTTAGGGGACAGGGACGGGGATGGTATAGTGTACAGGTTAGGGTACGACAAAGGTTTAGGGTGAGCGTACATGTTCGGGTACGGTTAGTGTTAGCGTACAGGTTAGGATTACGGGACGGCTTAGGGTAAGGCTTCGGGTAAGGGTTAGGGTTAGGGTTAGGGTTAGGTGACGTGGACAGGGACGGTTTAGGGTACAATTTAGTGTACGAGAATGGTTTAGGGTGAGCATGTTAGGGTACGGGTTAGTGTTAGGGTACGGTTTAGGATTAGGGGACGGTTTAGGATAAGGCTTTGGGTAAGGTTTAAGGTTAGGGTTAGCGTACGTGTTAGGGTATGGGTTAGTGTTAGCGTACGGGTTAGGATTAGGGGACGGGTTAGGGTAAGGCTTCGGGTAAGGGTTAGAGTTAGGTTTAGGGTTACGGATAGGGTTAGGGGACGGGGATGGTTTAGGGTACAGGTTAGGGTATGACACCGGTTTACGGTGAGCGTACGTGTTAGGGTACGGGTTAGTGTTGGGGTACGGGTTAGGATTAGGGAACGGGTTAGGGTAAGGCTTTGGGTAAGGCTTGGGGTTAGGGTTAGGGTTAGGGTTAGGGAACGGGAATGTTTTAGGGTACAGGTTAGCATACGACAACGGTTTAGGGTGAGCGAACGTGTTAGGGTACGGATTAGTGTTAGCGTACGGGTTAGGATTAGGGGATGGGTTAGGGTAAAGCTTCGGGTAAAGTTAGGGTTAGGGTTAGGGGACAGGGACGGTTTAGGGTACAGTTTAGGGTATGACAACATTTTAGGGTGAGTGTACGTGTTAGGGTACGGGTTATTGTTAGCGTACGGGTAAGGGTTAGTGGACGGCTTAGGGTAAGGCTTCGGGTAAAGGTTAGGTTTATGGTTAGGGTTAGGGTTAGAGTTAGGGGACGGGGACGGTTTAGGGTACAGGTTAGGGTAGGACAACGGTTTAGAGTGAGCGTACATGTTAGGGTACAGGTTAGTGTTAGCGTACGGGTTAGGATTAGGGGACGGTTTAGGGTAAGGCTTCGGGTAAGGGTTAGGGATAGGGTTATGGTTAGGGTTTGGGTTAGGTGACGGGGACGTTTTAGGATACAGGTTAGTGTACGACAACAGTTTAGGGTGAGCGTACGTGATAGCGTACGGGTTAGGATTGGTGACGTGTTAGGGTAAGGCTTCGGGTGAGGGTTAGGGTTTGGGTTAGGGTTAGGGGACGGGGACGGGGACGGGGACGGTGTAGGGTACAGGTTAGGGTATGACAACGGTTTAGGGTGAGCGTACGTGTTAGGGCATGGGTTAGTGTTAGCGTACGGGTTAGGATTAGGGGACTGGTTAGGGTAAGGCTTCGGGTAAGGGTTAGGGTTAGGTTTAGGGTTAGGGTTAGGGTTAGGGGACGGGGACGGTTTAGGCTACAGGTTAGTGTACGACAACGGTTTAGGGTGAGCGTACGTGTTAGGGCATGGATTAGTGTTAGCTTACGGGTTAGGATTAGGACATGGGTTAGGGTAAGGCTTCGGGTAAGGGTTAGGGTTACGGTTAGGGTTGGGTTAGGGTTAGGGTTAGGGGACGGGGACGGTTTAGTGTACCGGTTAGGTTACGAAAAAGGTTTATGGTGAGCGTACGTGTTAGAGTATGGGTTAGTGTTAGCGTAAGGATTAGGATTAGGGGACGTGTTAGGGTAAGGCTTCGGGTAAGGGATAAGTTTAGGTTTAGGGTTAGGGTTAGGGGACGGGGACGGGGATGGTTTAGGGTACAGGTTAGGGTATGACAAAAGTTTAGGGTGAGCGTACATGTTAGGGTACGGGTTAGTGATAGCCTACGGGTTAGGATTAGGGGACAGGTTATGGTAAGGCTTCGTGTAAGGGTTAGGGATAGGGGTAGGGTTAGGTGATGGGGACGGGAAAGGGGACGATTTAAAGTACAGTTTAGTGTACAACAACAGTTTAGGGTGAGCATACGTGTTAGGGTACGGGTTAGTGTTAGCATACGGGTTAGGATTAGGGGACGAGTTAGGGTAAGGTTCGGGTAAGGGATAGGGTTAAGGTTAGGGTTAGGGTTAGGGGATGGGGACAGTTTAGGGTACAGGTTAGGGTACGACAACGTTTTAGGGTGAGCGTACGTGTTAGGGCACGGGTTAGTGTATGGGTTAGGATTAGGGGATGGGTTAGGGTAATTCTTCAGGTAAGGGTTAGGGTTAGGTTTAGGGTTAGGGTGAGGGGACGGGGACGGGGACGGTTTAGAGTACAGGGTATGGTACGACAACGGTTTATGGTGAGCGTACATGTTAGGGTACGATTTAGTGTTAGGGTACGGGTTAGGATTAGGGGACCGGTTAGGGTAAGGCTTTGGGTAAGTCTTAGGTTTAGGGTTAGGATTAGGGGACGGGAACGGTTTAGGGTACAGTTTATGGTATGACAACGTTTTAGGGTGAGTGTACATGTTAGGGTACCGGTTAGTGTTAGCGTACGGGTTAGGATTAGTGGACGGGTTAGGGTAAGGCTTCGGGTAAAGGGTTAGGTTTAGGGTTAGGGTTAGGGTTAGAGTTAGGGGAAGGCGAAGGTTTAGAGTACAGGTTAGGGCACGAAAACTGTTTAGGGTGAGCGTACGTGTTAGGGTACAGGTTAGTGTTAGCGTACGGGTTAGGATTAGGGGACGGTTTAGGGTAAGGCTTTGGGTAAGGGTTAGGGATAGGTTTAGGGTTAGGGTTAGGGTTAGGGGACGGGGACGGTTTAGGGTACAGGTTAGTGTACGACAACAGTTTAGGGTGAGCGTACGAGATAGCGTACGGGTTAGGATTGGTGATGGGTTAGGGTAAGGCTTCGGGTGAGGGTTAGGGTTAGGGTTAGGGTTTGGGTTACGGTTAGGGGACGGGGATGGTTTAGGTTACAGGTGAGGGTAGAAAACGGTTTAGGGTGAGCGTACGTGTTAGGGCACGGGTTAGTGTTAGGGTACGGGTTAGGATTAGGGGACGGATTAGGGTAAGGGTTAGGGTTAGGGTTAGGGTTAGGGGACGGGGACGGGGACGGGGACGATTTAGTGTACAGTTCAGTGTACAACAACGGTTTAGTGTGTGCATACGTGTTAGGGTACGGGTTAGTGTTAGCGTACGGGTTAGGATTAGGGGACGGGTTAGGGTAAGGCTTTGGGTAAGGTTTAGTTCTAGGGTTAGGTTTAGGGTTAGGGTTAGGGGACGGCGATGGTTTAGGGTACAGGTTAGCGTACGACAATGGTTTAGGGTGAGCGTACGTGTTAGGTTACGCGTTAGTGTTAGCGTACAGGTTAGGATTAGGGGACGGGTTAGGGTAAGGCTCCAGGTAAGGGTTAGGCTTAGGATTAGGGTTAGGGGACGGGGACAGTTTAGGGTACAGTTTAGGGTACGACAACGTTTTAGGGTGAGCGTACGTGTTAGGGTACGGGTTTGTGTTAGCGTACGGATTAGGATTAGGGGACGGGTTAGGGTAAGGCTTTGGGTAAGGGTTAGGGGACGGGGACGGGGACGGGGACGGTTTAGGGTACAGTTTAGGGTATGACAACGTTTTAGGGTGAGTGTACGTGTTAGGGTATGGGTTAGTGTTAGCGTACGGGTTAGGATTAGTGGACGGGTCAGTGTAAGGCTTCGGGTAAGTGTTAGGGATAGGGTTAGGGTTCGGGTTAGGGTTAGGGGACGGGGACGGCTTAGGGTACAGGTTAGTGTACGACAACAGTTTAGGGTGAGCGTATGTGATAGCGTACGGGTTAGGATTCGTGACGGCTTAGCTTAAGGCTTCGGGTGAGTGTTAGGGTTAGGGTTAGGGTTAGGGTTAGGGGATGTGGACGGTTTACGGTACAGGTTAGTGCACGACAACGTTTTAGGGTGAGCGTACGTGTTAGGGCACGGGTTAGTGTTAGCGTACGGATTAGAATTAGGGGACGGGTTAGGGTAAGGCTTCGGGTAAGGTTTAGGGTTAGGGTTATGGTTAGGGGACGGGGACGGGGACGGGGACGGTTTAGGGTACAGGTGAGGGTACGACAACGGTTTAGGGTGAGCGTACGATTTAAGGCACTGGTTAGTGTTAGCGTACGGGTTAGGATTAGGGGACGGGTTAGGGTAAGGCTTCGGGTAAGGGTTAGTGTTACGGTTAGGGTTAGGGGACGGGGACGGTTTAGGGTACAGGTTAGGGCACAACAACGGTTTAGGGTGAGCGTACGTGTTAGGGCAGGGAGTAGTGTTAGCGTACGGATTAGGATTAGGGGATGGGTTAGGGTAAGGCTTCGGGTAAGGCTTAGGGTTAGGGTTAGGGTTAGGGGACGGGGAAGGTTTAGTGTACAGGTTAGCGTACAACAACGGTTTAGGGTGAGCGTACGTGTTAGGGCAGGGAGTAGTGTTAGCGTACGGATTAGGTTTAGTGGACGGGTTAGTGTAACGCTTCGGGTATGGGTTAGGGTTAGGGTTAGGGTTAGGGTTAGGGTTAGGGGACGGGGACGGTTTAGGGTACATTGTAGGGTATGACAACGGTTTAGGGTGAGCGTACGTGTTAGGGTACGGGTTAGTGTTAGCGTACGTGTTAGGATTAGGGGACGAGTTAGGGTAAGGCTTTGGGTAAGGGTTAGGGTTAGGGTTAGGGGGCAGGGACGGGGACGGTTTAGGGTACAGTTTAGGGTACGACAATGGTTTAGGGTGAGTGTACGTGTTAGGGTACGGGTTAGTGTTAGCGTACGTTTTCGGATTAGTGGACGGGTTAGGTAAGGCTTTGGGTAAGGGTTAGAGATAGGGTTAGGTTTAGGGTTAGGTTTAGGGTTAGGGGACGGGGATGGTTTAGGGTACAGGTTAGGGTACGACAACGGTTTAGGGTGAGCGTACGTGTTAGGGCACGGGTTAGTGTTAGCGTACGGGTTAGGATTAGGGGACAGTTTAGGGTAAGGCTTCGGGTAAGGGTTAGGGTTAGGGTTAAGGTTAGGGTTAGGGGACGGCGACTGTTTAGGGTACAGGTTAGTGTACGACAATGGTTTAGGGTGAGCGTACGTGTTAGGCTACGGTTTAGTGTTAGCATACGGGTTAGGATTAGGGGACCGGTTAGGGTAAGGCTTCGGGTAAGGTTTAGGTTTAGGGTTAGGATTAGGGTTAGGGGACGGTGACGGGGACGGTTTAGGGTACAGGTTAGTGTACGACAACAGTTTAGTGTGAGCGTACGTGTTAGGGTACGGGTTAGTGTTAGCGTACGGGTTAGGATTAGGTGACGGGTTAGGGTAAGGCTTCGGGTAAGTGTTAGTGTTAGGGTTAGGGTTAGGGGACGGGGACGGTTTAGGGTACAGGTTAGGGTTCGACAAAGGTTTAGGGTGAGCGTACGTGTTAGGGTAGGGATTAGTGTTAGGGTACGGGTTAGGATTAGGGGACGGGTTAGGGTAAGGCTTCCGGTAAGGCTTAGGGTTAGGGTTAGGGCCTTAGGTTAGCGTACGACAACGGTTTAGGGTGAGCGTACGTGTTAGGGCAGGGATTAGTGTTAGCGTACGGATTAGGTTTAGTAGACGAGTTAGTGTAAGGCTTCGGGTAAGGTTTAGGGTTAGGGTTAGGGTTAGAGTTAGGTTTACGGACGGGGACGGTTTAGGGTACAGGTTAGAGTACGACAACTGTTTAGGGTGAGCGTACGTGTTAGGGTACGTGTTAGTGTTAGCATACGGATTAGGATTAGGGGACGGGTTAGGGTAAAGCTTCGGGTAAGGATTAGGGTTAGGGTTAGGGTTAGGGGACGGGGATGGTTTAGGGTACAGGTTAGGGTACGACAACGGTTTAGGGTGAGCGTACGTGTTAGGGTACGTGTTAGTGTTAGTGTACGGGTTAGGATTAGGGGACGGGTTAGGGTAAGACTTTGGGTAAGGGTTAGGTTTTGGGTTAGATTTAGGGTTAGGGTTAGGGGACGGGGACGGTATAGGGTACAGGTTAGTGTACGACAACAGTTTAGTGTGAGCGTACGTGTTAGGGTACGGGTTAGTGTTAGCGTACGGGTTAGGATTAGGGGACGGGTTAGGGTAAGGCTTCGGGTTATGGGTAGGGTTAGGGTTAGGGTTAGGGTTAGGGGACGGGGACGTTTTAGGGTACAGGTTAGGGTACGTCAATGATTTAGGGTTAGCGTACGTGTTAGGGTCCGTGTTAGTTTTAGCGTACGGGTTAGGATTAGGGGACGGGTTAGGGTAAGGTTTCGCGCAATGTTTAGTGTTAGGGTTACGGTTAGGGTTAGGGTTAGGGGACGAGGACGGTTTAGGGTACAGGTTAGTGTACGACATTGGTTTAGGGTGATCGTACGTGTTAGGGTACGGATTAGTGTTATCGTACGGGTTAGGATTAGCGGACGGTTTAGGGTAAGGCTTAAGGTAACAGTTAGGTTTAGGGTTAGGGGACGGGGACGGTCTAGGGTACAGGTTAGGGTACAACAACGGTATAGGGTGAGCGTACGTGTTAGGGTACGGGTTAGTGTTAGCATACGGGTTAGGATTATGGGACGTGTTAGGGTGAGGCTTCGGATAAGGGTTAGATTTAGGGTTAGGGTTAGGGTTAGGGGACGGGGAAGGTTTAGGGTACAGGTTAGGGTACGACAATGCTTTAGGTTGAGCGTACGTGTTAGGGTATGGGTTCGTGTTAGCGTACGGGTTAGGGTTAGGGGACGGGTTAGTGTAAGGCTTCGGGTAAGGGTTAGGGTTAGTGTTAGGGTTAGGGTTAGGGGACGGTGATGGTTTAGGGTACAGGTTAGTGTAGAACAATGGTTTAGTGTGAGCGTACGTGTTAGGGTACGGGTTAGTGTTATCGTACGGGTTAGGATTAGGGGACCAGTTAGGGTAAGGCTTTGGGTAAGGTTTAGTGTTAGGGTTAGGGGACCGGGACGGGGACGGTTTAAGGTACAGGTTAGGCGATGACAGCGGTTTACGGTGATCATACGTGTTAGGTAAAGGGTTAGTGTTAGCGTACGGGTTAGGATTATTGGACGGGTTAGGGAAAGGCTTCGGGTAAGTGTTAGGGTTAGGTTTAGGGTTAGCGTTAGGGTAAGGGTTAGGGTTAGGGGACGGGGACGGTTTAGGGTACAGGTTAGGGTACAACAACGGTTTAGGGTAAGCGTACGTGTTAGGGCACGGGTTTGTGTTATCGTACGGGTTAGGATTGGGGACGGGTTAGGTTAAGGCTTCAGGTAAGGGTTAGGGTTAGGGTTAGGTTTAGGGTTAGGGGACGGTTTAGTGTACAGGTTAGGGTACGACACCGGTTTAGGATGAGAATACGTGTTAGGGTAACGTTTAGTGTTAGCGTACGGGTTAGGATTAGGGGACGGGTTAGGATAAGGCTTCGGGTAAGGGTTAGGGTTAGGGTTAGGGTTAGGATTAGGGGACGGGGATGGTTTAGGGTACAGGTGAGGGTACGACAACGGTTTAGTGTGAGCATACGTGTTAGGGTACGGGTTAGTGTTAGCGTATGGGTTAGGGTAAGGCTTTGGGTTAGTGTTAGGGTTAGGGTTAGGGTATGGTTAGGGGACGGGGACGGTTTAGGGTACAGTATAGGGTATGACAATGTTTTAGGGTGAGTGTACGTGTTAGGGTACGGGTTAGTTTTAGCGTACTTGTTATTATTAGTGGACGGGTTAGGGTAAGGCTTCGGGTAAGGGTTAGGGATAGGGTTAGGGTTAGGGTTAGGGTTAGGGGACGGGGAGGGTTTAGGGTACAGGTTAGTGTACAACAACAGTTTAGGGTGAGCGTACGTGATAGCGTACGGGTTAGGATTGGTGACGGGTTAGGGTAAGGCTTCGGGTGAGGGTTAGGGTAAGGTTTAGGGTTAGGGTTATGGGACGGGGAAGGTTTAGGGTACAGGTTAGCGTACAACAACGTTTTAGGGTGAGCGTACGTGTTAGGGCAGGGATTAGTGTTAGCGTACGGATTAGGATTAGTGGACGGGTTAGGGTAAGGCTTCGGGTAAGGGTTAGGGTTAGGGTTAGGGTTAGGGTTATGTTTAGGGTTGGGGACGGGGACGGTTTAGGGTACAGGTTAGGGTACGACAACGGTTTAGGGTGAGCGTATGTGTTAGGGTACGGTTAGTGTTAGCGTACGGGTTAGGATTAGGGGACGAGTTAGGGTAAGGCTTTGGGTAAGCGTTAGGGTTAGGGTTAGGGTTACGGTTAGGGGACGGGGACGGTTTATGGTACAGTTTAGGGTATGACAACGTTTTAGGGTGAGTGTACGTGTTAGGGTACGGTTTAGTGTTAGTGTACGGGTTAGGATTAGGGGGCGGTTTAGGGTAAGGCTTCGGGTAAGGGTTAGGGTTAGGTTTAAGGTTAGGGTTAGGGTTAGGAGACGGGGACAGTTTAGGGTACAGGTTAGTGTGCGACAACGGTTTAGTGTGAGCGTACGTGATAGCGTACGGGTTAGGATTGGTGACGGGTTAGGGTAAGGCTTCGGGTAAGGATTAGGGTTACAGTTAGGGTTAGGGTTAGAGTTAGGGGATGAGGACGGTTTAGGGTACAGGTTAGTGTACGACAACGATTTAGGGTGAGCCTACGTGTTAGGGTACGGTTTAGTGTTAGCGTACGGGTTAGGTTTAGGGGACGTGTTAGTTTAAGGCTTCGGTGAAGGTTTAGGGTTAAGGTTACGGTTAGGGTTAGGGGACGGGGTCGGGGACGGTTTAGGGTACAGATTAGGGTAAGACAACGGTTTAGGGTGAGTGTACGTGTTAGGGTACGGGTTAGTGTTAGCGTACGGGTTAGGATTAGGGGATGTGATACGGTATGGCTTCGGGTAAGGGTTATGGTTAGGGTTAGGGTTAGGGTTAGGGGACGGGGACGGTTTAAGGTACAGGTTAGAGTACGTCAACGGTTTAGGTTGAGCGTACGTGTTAGGGTATGGGTTAGTGTAAGCGTACGGGTTAGGATTATGGGACGGGTTAGAGTAAGGCTTCGGGTAAGGGTTAGGGTTAAAGTTAGGGTAAGGGTTAGGGTACTGGGATGGTTTAAGGTACAGGTTAGTGTACGAGAACGGTTTAGTGTGAGCGTACGTGTTAGGGCAAGGGTTATTGTTAGCGTATGGGTTAGGATTAGGGGACGGGTTAGGGTAAGGCTTCGGGTAAGGGTTAGGTTTAGGGTTAGGGTTAGGGGATGGGGACGGTTTAGGGTACATGTTAGGGTATTACAATGGTTTAGGGTGAGCGTACATGATAGGGTACGGGTTAGTGTTAGCGTACGGGTTAGGATTAGGAGACTGGTTAGTGTAAGGCTTCGGGTAAGGTTTAGGGTTAGGGTTAGGGGACGGGGACATTTTAGGTAACAGGTTAGGGTACAATAACGGTTTAGATTGAGCGTACATGTTAGGGTACGGGTTAGTGTTAGCGTACGGATTAGGATTAGGGGACGGGTTAGGGAAAGACTTCGGTTAAGGGATAGGGTTAGCGTTAGGGTTAGGGTTAGAGGACCGGGATGGGGATGGTTTAGGGTACAGGTTAGGTTACGACAAAGGTTTAGGGTGAGCGTACATGTTAGGGTACGGGTTAGTGATAGCCTATGGGTTAGGATTAGGGGACGGGTTAGGATAAGGCTTCGGGTAAGGGTTAGGGTCATAGTTAGGGTTAGGGGACGGGGAAGGGGATGCTTTAGGGTACAGGTTAGTGTACAACAACAGTTTAGGCTGAGGGTACGTGTTAGGGTACGGGATAGTGTTAGCGTACGGGTTAGGATTGGGTACGGGTTAGCGTAAGATTCGGGTAAGGGTTAGGGTTAGGGTTAGGGTTAGGGGACGGGGACGGTCTAGGGTACAGGTTAGGGCATGACAACGGTTTAGGGTGAGCGTACATGTTAGGGTACGTATTAGTGTTAGGGTACGGGTTAGGTTTAGGGGACGGGTTAGGGTAAGGCTTCGGGTAAGGCTTAGGGTTAGGGTTAGGGTTAGGGTACGGGGATGGTTAAGGGTACAGGTTAGGCTACGACAACGGTTTAGGGTGAGCTTACGTGTTAGGGCAAGGGTTAGTGTTAGCGTACGGGTTAGGATTAGGGGACAGGTTAGGTTAAGGCTTCGGGTAAGGGTTAGGTTTAGGGTTAGGTTTAGGGTTTGGGTTAGGGGACGGGGACGGTTTAGGGTACAGGTTAGGGTACGACAATGGTTTAGGGTGAGCGTACATTTTAGGGTACGGGTTAGTGTTAGCGTACGGGTTAGGATTAGGAGTCGGGTTAGGGTAAGGCTTCGGGTAAGGGTTAGGGTTAGGGTTAGGGGACGGAGACAGTTTAGGGTACAGGTTAGGGTACAATAACGGTTTAGGGTGAGCGTACGTGATAGGGTACGGGTTAGTGTTAGCGTACGGATTAGGATTAGGGGACGGTTAGGGTAAGACTTCGGGTAAGGGATAGGGTTAGGGTTAGGGTTAGGGTTAGGGGACTGGGACGGGGATGGTTTAGGGTACAGGTAAGGGTACGACAAAGGTTTAGGGAGACCGTACATGTTAGGGTACGTGTTAGTGATAGCCTACGGGTTAGAATTAGGGGACGAGTTAGGATAAAGCTTCGGGTAAGGTTTAGGGTTAAAATTAGAGTTAGGGGACGGGGACGGGGAAGGGGACGGTTTAGGGTACAGGTTAGTGTACAACAACAGTTTAGGTTGAGCGTACGTGTTAGGGTATGGGATAGTGTTAGCGTACGGGTTAGGATTAGGGGACGGGTTAGCGTAAAGTTCGGGTAAGGGTTAGGTTTATGGTTAGGGTTAGGGATAGGGTTAGGGGACGGGGACGGTTTAGGGTACAGGTTAGGGTACGTCAACGGTTTATGGTGAGCGTACGTGTTAGAGTAAGGGTTAGTGTTAGCGTAAGGGTTAGGATTAGGGGACGGGTTAAAGTAAGGCTTCGGGTAAGGGTTAGGGTTAGGGTTAGGGTTAGGGTTAGGGTTAGGGTTAGAGGACAGGAATGGTTTAGGGTAGAGGTTAGTGTACGACAACAGTTTAGGGTGAGCGTACGTGTTAGGGTACAGGTTAGTGTTAGCGTACGGTTTAGGATTACGGGACGGTTTAGGGTAAGGCTTCGGGTAAGGGTTAGGGATAGGGTTAGGGTTAGGGTTTGGGTTAGGGGATGGGGAGGTTTTAGGGTACAGGTTAGTGTACGACAACAGTTTAGGGTGAGCGTACGTGATAGCGTACGGGTTAGGATTGGTGACGGGTTAGGGTAAGGCTTCGGGTGAGGGTTAGGGTTAGGGTTAGGGGACGGGGACGGGGACGGGGACGGTGTAGGGTACAGGTTAGGGTACGACAACGGTTTAGGGTGAGCGTACGTGTTAGGGCATGGGTTAGTGTTAGCGTACGGATTAGGATTAGGGGACTGGTTAGGGTAAGGCTTCGGGTAAGTGTTAGGGTTAGTGTTAGGTTTAGGGTTAGTGTTAGGGTTAGGGGACGGGTCGGATTAGGCTACAGTTTAGGGTACGACAACGGTTTAGGGTGAGCGTACGTGTTAGGGCACAGATTAGTGTTAGCTTACGGTTTAGGATTAGGGGACGGGTTAGGGTAAGGCTACGGGTAAGGGATAGGTTTAGGGTTAGGGTTAGGGGACGGGGACGGGGATGGTTTAGGGTACAGTTGAGGGTACAACAAACGTTTAGGGTGAGCGTATATGTTAGGGTATGGGTTAGTGATAGCCTACGGGTTAGGATTAGGGGACAGGTTAGGGTAAGGCTTCGGGTAAGGGTTAGGGTTAGAGTTAGGGTTAGGGGACGGGGACGGGAAAGGGGACGATTTAAAGTACAGGTTAGTGTACAACAACAGTTTAGGGTGAGCATACGTGTTAGGGTACGGGTTAGTGTTAACGTACGGTTTAGTATTAGGGGACGGGTTAGGGTAAGGTTCGGGTAAGGGTTAGGGTTAAGGTTAGGGTTAGGGTTAGGGTTAGGGGACGGGGACGGTTTAGGGTACAGGTTAGGCTACGACAATGGTTTAGGGTGAGCGTACGTTTTAGCGTACGGGTTAGTGTTAGCGTACGGGTTAGGATTAGGGGACGGGTTACGATAAGGCTTCTGGTAAGGGTTAGGGTTAGGGTTATGGTTAGGGTTAGGGGATGGGGACGGTTTAGGGTACACGTTAGGGTACGACAACGATATAGGGTGATCATACGTGTTAGGGTATGGGTTAGTGTTAGCGTACGGTTTAGGGTTAGGGGACGGGTTAGCGTAAGGCTTCTGGTAAGGGTTAGGGTTAGGGTGAGTGGACGGGGACGGGAACAGTTTAGGGTACAGGTTAGGGTACGACAACGGTTTAGGGTGAGCGTACGTGTTAGGGCACGGGTTAGTGTTAGCGTACGGGTTGGGATTAGGGGACGGGTTAGGGTAAGGCTTCGGGTAAGTGTTAGAGTTAGGGTTAGGGTTAGGGTTAGGGTTAGGGTTAGGGGACGGGGATGGTTTAGGGTACAGGTTACGGTACGACAACGGTTTAGGCTGAGAGTAGGTGTTAGGGTAAGGGTTAGTGTTAGCGTACAGGTTAGGATTAGGTGACGGTTAGGGCAAGGCTTCGGGTACGGCTTACGGTTAGGTTTAGGGGACAGGGACGGTTTAGGGTACAGGTAAGGGTACGACAATGGTTTAGGGTGAGCGTACGTGTTAGGGTACGGGTTAGTGTTAGCGTACGGGTTAGGATTAGGAGACGGGTTAGGGTAAGGATTCGGGTAAGTGTTAGGGTTAGGGTTAGGGTTAGGGGACGGGGACGGGGCTGGTTTAGGGTACAGTTTAGGGGACAACAACGGTTTAGGGTGAGCGTACGTGTTAGGGTACGGATTAGTGTTGGCATACAGGTTAGCATTAGGAGACGGGTTAGCGTAAGGCTTCGGGTAAGGTTTACGGTTAGGGTTAGGGTTAGGGTTAGGGGACGAGGATGGTTTAGGGTACAGGTTAGGGTACGACAACGGTTTGGGGTGAGCGTACGTGTTAGGGCACGGGTTAGTGTTACCGTACGGGTTAGGATTAGGTGACGGGTTAAGTTCAGACTTCGGGTAAGGGTTAGGGTTAGGGTTAGGGTTAGGGTTAGGGGACGGGGAAGGTTTAGGGTACAGGTTAGGGTACGACAATGTTTTAGGGTGAGTGTACGTGTTAGGGCACGGGTTAGTGTTAGCGTACGGGTTAGCATTAGGGGACGGGATAGGCTAAGGCTTCGGGTAAGGGTTAGGGTTAGGGTTAGGGTTAAGGTTAGGGGACGGGGACGGTTTAGGGTACGACAACGGTTTAGATTGAGCGTACGTGTTAGGGCACGGGTTAGTGTTAGCGTACGGTTTAGGATTAGGGGACGGGTTATTGTAAGGCTTCGGGCAAGGGTTAGGGTTAGGGTTAGGGTTAGGGTTAGAGTAAGGGGATGGGGAAGGTTTAGGATACAGGTTAGGATACGACAACGGTTTAGGGTGAGCGTACGTGTTACAGTACGTGTTAGTGTTAGCGTACAGGTTAGGATTAGGGGAGAGTTAGGGCAAGGATTCGGGTAACGCTTAGGGTTAGGGTTAGGGGACGGGGACGGTTTAGGGTACAGGTTAGGGTATGACAACGGTTTAGGGTAACCGTACGTGTTAGGGTACGGGTTAGTGTTAGCGTACGGTTTAGGATTGGGGACAGGTTAGGGTAAGGCTTCGGGTAAGGGTTAGGTTTAGGGTTAGGGTTAGGGGATGGGGACTGTGCAGGGTACAGGTTTGGGTACGACAACGCTATAGGGTGAGTGTACGTGTTAGGGTACGTGTTAGTGTTAGCGTACGGGTTAGGATTAGGGGACGGGTTAGGGTAAGGCTTCGGGTAAGGGTTAGGTTTAGGGTTAGGGTTAGGGTTAGGGGACGGGGACTGTTTAGGGTAAGGTTAGGGTATGACAACGGTTCAGGTTGAGCCTACGTTTTAGGGTACGGTTTAGTGTTAGCGTACGGGTAGGATTAGGGTAAGGGTTAGGGTAAGGCTTCAGGAAAGGTTTAGGGTTAGGGTTAGGGTTTCGGTTAGGGGACGGGGACGGTTTAGGGTACAGGTTAGGGTACGACAACGGTTTAGGGTGAGCGTACGTGTTAGATTACGGGTTAGTGTTAGCCTACGGGTTAGGATTAGGGGACGGGTTAGGTTAAGACTTTGGGTAAGGTTAGGGTTAGGGTTAGGGTTAGGGTTATGGGACGGGGACGGTTTAGGGTACAGGTTTGGGTACGCCAACGGTTTAGCGTGAGCGTACGTGTTAGTGTATTGGTTAGTGTTAGCATACGGGTTAGGATTATGGGTTGGATGAGTGTAAGGCTTCTGGTAAGGTTCAGGGTTAGGGTTAGGGTTAGGGGACGGGGACAGGGACGGTTTAGGGTTCAGGTTAAGGTACGACAACGGTTTAGGGTGAGCGTACGTGTTAGGGTATGGGTTAGTGTTAGGTTACGGTTTAGTGTTAGCGTAGGGGTTAGGATTAGGGGACGAGTTAGTGTAAGGCTTCGGGTAAGGGTTAGAGTTAGGTTTAGGGTTAGGGTTTGGGGACGGGGACTCTTTAGGGTACAGGTTAGGGTACGAAAACCGTTTAGGGTGAGCGTACATTTTAGGGTATGGGTTAGTGTTAGGGTACGGTTTAGTGTTAGCGTACGGGTTAGCATTAGGGGACGGGTTAGGGTAAGGCTTCGGGTAAGGGTTAGGGTTATGCTTAGGGTTAGGGTTAGGTTTAGGGGACGGGGACGGTTTAGGGTACAAGTTAGGGTACGACAACGGTTTAGAGTGAGCGTACGTGTTAGGGTAGGCGTTAGTGTTAGTGTACGGGTTAGGATTATGTGTCAGGTTAGGATAAGGCTTTGGGTAAGGGTTAGGGTTAGGCTTAGGGTTAGTGTTAGGGGACGGGGACTGTTTAGGTTACAGGTTAGGGTACGACAACGGTTTAGGGTGAGCGTACGTGTTAGGGTATGGGTTAGTGTTAGCGTAAGGGTTAGGATTCGGTGACGCGTTAGGGTAAGGCTTCGGGTAAGAGTTAGGTTTAGGGTTAGGGAGAGAGTTAGGGGACAGGGACCGTTTAGGGTAAAGGTTAGTGTACGACAACGGTTTAGATTGAGGGTATGTGTTAGGGTACGGGTTAGTGTTAGCGTACGGTTTAGGATTAGGGGACCGGTTAGGGTAAGGCTTTGGGTAAGGGTTAGTGTTACGGTTAGGGTTAGGGTTAGGGTTAGGGTACGGGGACGGTTTAGGGTACAGGTTAGGGTACGACAACGGTTTAGGGTGAGTGTACGTGTTAGGGTATGGGTTAGTGTTAGCGTAGGGTTGAGGATTAGGGGACGGGTTAGGGTAAGGCTTCGGGTTATGGGTAGGGTTAGGGTTAGGGTTAGGGGACGGGGACGGGGACGGTTTAGGGTACAGGTTAGGGTATGTCAACGGTTTAGGGTGAGCGTACGTGTTAGGGTACGTGTTAGTTTTAGCGTACGGGTTAGGATTAGGGGACGGGTTAGTGTAAGGCTTCGGGTAATGGTTAGTGTTAGGGTTACGGTTAGGGTTAGGGTTAGGGGACGAGGACGGTTTAGGGTACAGGTTAGGGTACGACATCGGTTTAGGGTGAGCGAGCGTGTAGGGTACGGATTAGTGTTAGCGTACGATTTAGGATTAGGGGACGGGTTAGGGTAAGGCTTAAGGTAACGGTTAGGGTTAGGGTTAGGGTTAGGGGACGGGGACGGGGAAGGGGACGGTTTAGGGTACAGGTTAGTGTACAACAACAGTTTAGGTTGAGCGTACGTGTTAGGGTATGGGATAGTGTTAGCGTACGGGTTAGGATTAGGGGACGGGTTAGCGTAAAGTTCGAGTAAGGGTTAGGTTTATGGTTAGGGTTAGGGATAGGGTTAGGGGACGGGGACGGTTTAGGGTACAGGTTAGGGTACGTCAACGGTTTATGGTGAGCGTACGTGTTAGAGTAAGGGTTAGTGTTAGCGTAAGGGTTAGGATTAGGGAACGGGTTAAAGTAAGGCTTCGGGTAAGGGTTAGGGTTAGGGTTAGGGTTAGGGTTAGAGGACAGGAATGGTTTAGGGTAGAGGTTAGTGTACGACAACAGTTTAGGGTGAGCGTACGTGTTAGGGTAGGTGTTAGTGTTAGCGTACCGGTTAGGATTAGGGGACGGATTACTGTAAGGCTTCGGGTAAGGGTTAGGGTTAGGGTTAAGGTTAGGGGACGGGGACGGTTTAGGGTACAGGTTAGGGTACGACAACGGTTTAGGGTGAGCGTACGTGTTAGGGTACAGGTTAGTGTGAGCGTACGGGTTAGGATTAGGGGACGGATTAGGGTAAGGCTTCGGGTAAGTGTTAGGGTTAGGGTTAGGGTATGGGGACGGTTTAGGGTACAGGTTAGGGTACGACAACGGTTTAGTGTGAGCGTACGTGTTAGGGTACGGGTTAGTGTTAGCGTACGGGTTAAGATTAGTGGACGTGTTAGTGTAAGGCTTCGGGTAAGGGTTAGGGTTAGGGTTAGGGGTCGGGGACGGGGACGGGGACAGTTTAGGGTACAGGTTAGCATACGACATCGGTTTAGGGTGAGCGTACGTGTTAGGGTACGGGTTAGTGTTAGCGTACGGGTTAGGATTAGGGGACGGGTTAGGGTAAGTCTTTGAGTAAGGTTTAGGGTTAGGGATAGGGTTAGGGTTAGGGTATGGCGACGGTTTAGGGTACAGTTTAGGGTATGACAACGTTTTAGGGTGAGTGTACGTGTTAGAGTACGGGTTATTGTTAGCGTACGGGTTAGGATTAGTGGACGGCTTAGGGTAAGGCTTCGGATAAAGGTTACGTTTATGGTTAGGGTTAGGGTTAGAGTTAGGGGATGGGGACGGTTTAGGGTACAGGTTACGGTATGACAACAGTTTAGGGTGAGCGTACGTGTTAGGGTACAGGTTAGTGTTAGCGTACGGTTTAGGATTACGGGTCGGTTTAGGGTAAGGCTTCGGGTAAGGGTTAGGGATAGGGTTAGGGTTAGGGTTTGGGTTAGGGGATGGGGAGGTTTTAGGGTACAGGTTAGTGTACGACAACAGTTTAGGGTGAGCGTACGTGATAGCGTACGGGTTAGGATTGGTGACGGGTTAGGGTAAGGCTTCGGGTGAGGGTTAGGTTTAGGGTTAGGGTTAGGGGACGGGGACGGGGACGGTGTAGGGTACAGGTTAGGGTACGACAACGGTTTAGGGTGAGCGTACGTGTTAGGGCACGGGTTAGTGTTAGCGTACGGATTAGGATTAGGGGACTGGTTAGGGTAAGGCTTCGGGTAAGTGTTAGGGTTAGTGTTAGGTTTAGGGTTAGTGTTAGGGTTAGGGGACGGGTCGGATTAGGCTACAGTTTAGGGTACGACAACGGTTTAGGGTGAGCGTACGTGTTAGGGCACAGATTAGTGTTAGCTTACGGTTTAGGGTTAGGGGACGGGTTAGGGTAAGGCTTCGGGTAAGTGTTAGGTTTAGGTTAAGGGTTAGGGTTAAGTTTAGGGTTACGGGACGGGGACGGTTAAGTGTACCGGTTAGGGTACGACAACTGTTTAGGGTGAGCATACGTGTTAGGGTACGGGTTAGTGTTAGCGTACGGGTTAGGATTAGGGGACGGGTTAGTTTAAGGCTTCGGGTAAGGTTTAGGTTTAGGGTTAGGGTTAGGTGATGGGGATGATTTAGGGTACAGGTTAGAGTACGACAAAGTTTTAGGGTAAGCGTACGTGCTAGGGTATGGGTTAGTGTTAGGGTACGGGTTAGGATAAGGGGACGGGTTAGGGTAAGGCTTCGGGTAAGGGTTAGTGTTAGGGTTAGGGTTAAGAGACGGGGACAGTTTAGGGTACAGTTTAGGGTACGACAACGTTTTAGGGTGAGCGTACGTGTTGGGGTATGGGTTAGTGTTAGCGTACGGATTAGGCTTAGGGGACGGGTTAGGGTAAGGCTACGGGTAAGGGATAGGTTTAGGGTTAGGGTTAGGGGACGGGGATGGTTTAGGGTACAGTTGAGGGTACGACAAACGTTTAGGGTGAGCGTATATGTTAGGGTATGGGTTAGTGATAGCCTACGGGTTAGGATTAGGGGACAGGTTAGGGTAAGGCTTCGGGTAAGGGTTAGGGTTAGAGTTAGGGTTAGGGGACGGGGACGGGAAAGGGGACGATTTAAAGTACAGGTTAGTGTACAACAACAGTTTAGGGTGAGCATACGTGTTAGGGTACGGGTTAGTGTTAACGTACGGTTTAGTATTAGGGGACGGGTTAGGGTAAGGTTCGGGTAAGGGTTAGGGTTAAGGTTAGGGTTAGGGTTAGGGTTAGGGGACGGGGACGGTTTAGGGTACAGGTTAGGCTACGACAACGGTTTAGGGTGAGCGTTCGTTTTAGCGTACAGGTTAGTGTTAGCGTACGGGTTAGGATTAGGGGACGGGTTACGATAAGGCTTCTGGTAAGGGTTAGGGTTAGGGTTATGGTTAGGGTTAGGGGATGGGGACGGTTTAGGGTACACGTTAGGGTACGACAACGATTTAGGGTGATCGTACGTGTTAGGGTATGGGTTAGTGTTAGCGTACGGTTTAGGGTTAGGGGACGGGTTAGCGTAAGGCTTCTGGTAAGGGTTAGGGTTAGGGTGAGCGGACGGGGACGGGAACAGTTTAGGGTACAGGTTAGGGTACGACAACAGTTTAGGGTGAGCGTACGTGTAAGGGTACGGGTCAGTGTTTGCGTAGAGATTAGGATTAGGGGACGGGTTAGGGTAACGCTTCCGGTAAGATTTAGGGTTAGGGTTACGGTTAGGGTTAGGGTTATGGTTAGGGTTAGGGTTAGGGGACATGGACGGTTTAGAGTAGAGGTTAGGGTACGACAAAGGTTTAGGGTGAGCGTACGGGTTAGTGTTAGCGTACGGGTTAGGATGAGGGAACGGTTTAGGGTAAGGCTTTGGGTAAGGGTTAGGGTTACGGTTAGGGTTAGGGGACGGGGACGGTTTAGGGTACAGGTTAGGGTACGACAACGTTTTAGGGTGAGTGTACGTGTTAGGGTATGGGTTAGTGTTAGCGTACGGGTTAGGATTATGGTACGGGTTAGGGTAAGGCTTCGGGTTAGGGTTAGGTTTAGGGTTAGGGTTAGGGGACGGGGATGGGGACGGGTACGGTTTAGGGTACAGGTTAGGGTACGACAAAAGTTTAGGTTGAGCGTACGTGTTAGGGTACGGGTTAGTGTTAGCGTACAGGTTAGGATTAGGGGACGGTTAGGGCAAGGCTTCGGGTACGGCTTAGGGTTAGGGTTAGGGGACGGGTACGGTTTAGGGTACAGGTTAGTGTACGACAGTGGTTTAGGGTGAGAATACGTGTTAGGGTACGGGTTAGTGTTAGCGTACGGTTTAGGATTAGGAGACGGGTTAGGGTAAGGCTTTGGTTAAGTGTTAGGGTTAGGGTTAGGGTTAGGGTTAGGGGACGGGGACGGTTTAGGGTACAGGTTAGGGCACGACAACGATTTAGGGTGAGCGTAGGTGTTAGGGCACGGGTTAGTGTTACCGTACAGGTTAGGATTAGGGGACGGGTTAGGTTTAGACTTCGGGTAAGGGTTAGGGTTTTAGTTAGGGTTACGGTTAGGGTTAGGGGATGGGGATGGTTTTGGGTACAGGTTAGGGTACGACAAGGTTTTAGGGTGAGAGTACGTGTTAGGGTACGGATTAGTGTTAGCGTACGGGTTAAGATTAGGGGACGGGTTAGGGTAAGGCTTCTGGTAAGGGTTAGGGTTAAGGTTAGCATTAGGGTTAGGGGATGGGGACGGTTTAGGGTACAGGTTAGGGTATGACAACGGTTTAGTGTGAGCGTACGTGTTAGGGTACGGGTTAGTGTTAGCGTACGGTACAGGATTAGGGGACGGGTTACGATAATGCTTCTGGTAAGGGTTAGGGTTAGGGTAAGGGTTAGGGTTAGGGTTAGGCTTAGGGGACGGGGAAGGTTTAGGGTACAGGTTAGGGTATGACAACGGTTTAGGGTAACCGTACGTGTTAGGGTACGGGTTTGTGTTAGCGTACGGGTTAGGATTGGGGAAAGGTTAGGGTAAGGCTTCGGGTAAGGGTTAGGGTTAGGGTTAGGGTTAGGGGACGGGGACCGAGTAGGGTACAGGTTTGGGTACGACAACGGTATAGGGTGAGTGTATGTGTTAGGGTACGTGTTAGTGTTAGTGTACGGGTTAGGATTAGGGGACGGGTTAGGGTAAGGCTTCGGGTAAGGTTTAGGGTTAGGGTTAGGGTTAGGGGACGGGGAAGGGGATGGTTTAGGGTAAGGTTAGGGTATGACAACGGTTCAGGGTGAGACTACGTGTTAGGGTATGGGTTAGTGTTAACCTACGGGTTAGGATTAGGGAACGGGTTAGGTTAAGACTTAGGGTAAGGTTTAGGGTTAGGGTTAGGGTTAGGGGACGGGGACGGTTTAGGGTACAGGTTAGGGTATGACAACGGTTTAGGGTGAGCGTACGTTTTGGGGTACGGGTTAGTGTTAGCATACGGGTTAGGATTAGGGGACGGGTTAGTGTAAGGTTTCGGGTAAGTTTTAGGGTTAGGGTTAGGGTTAGGGGATGGGGACAGTTAAGGGTACAGGTTAGGGTACGATAATGGTGTAGGGTGAGCGTACGTGTTAGGGTACGGGTTAGTGTAAGCGTACGGATTAGGATTAGGGGACGATTTAGTGTAAGGCTTCAGGTAAGGGATAGGTTTAGGGTTAGGGTTAGGGTTAGGGGACGGGGACGGGGATGGTTTAGGGTACAGGTTAGGGTTAGGGTTAGGGGACGGGGACGGGGAAGGGGACGGTTTAGCGTACATGTTAGGGTACGACAACGTTTTAGGGTGAACGTACGTGTTAGGGCACGGGTTAGTGTTAGCGTACGGGTAAGGATTAGGGGACGGGTTAGGGTAAGGCTTCGGGTAAAGGTTAGGTTTAGGGTTAGGGATAGGGTTACAGTTAGGGGACCGGGACGTTTTAGGGTACAGGTTAGGGTACGACAACGGTTTAGGTTGAGCGTACGTGTTAGGGTACAGGTTAGGGTTAGCGTACGGGTTAGGATTAGGGGACGGTTTAGGGTAAGGCTTCGGGTAAGGGTTAAGGATAGGGTAAGGGTTAGGGTTATGGTTAGGGGACGGGGCGGTTTAGGGTACAGGTTAGTGTACGACAACAATTTAGGGTGAGCGTACGTGATAGCGTACGGGTTAGGATTGGTGACGGGTTAGGGTAAGGCTTCGGGTAAGGGTTAGGGTTAAGGTTAGGGTTAGGGTTAGGGTTAGCGGACGGTAACGGTTTTGGGTACAGATTAGTGTACGACAACGGTTTAGGTTCAGCGTACGTGTTAGGGTACGGTTTAGTGTTAGCGTACGGGTTATGATTAGGGGACGTGTTAGGGTAAGGCTTCGGGAATGGGTTAGGGTTAGGGTCAGGTTTAGGGAGTAGGGGACGGGGACTGGGACGGTTTAGGGTACAGATTAGGGTACAACAACGGTTTAGGGTGAGCGTACGTGTTAGTGTATGGGTTAGTGTTAGCGTACGGGTTAGGAATAGGGGACGGTTTAGGGTAAGGCTTCGGGTAAGGTTTAGAGTTAGGGTTTGTGTTAGGGTTAGGGTTAGGGGATGGGGACGGTTTAGGGTGCAGGTTAGGGTACGACAGTGGTTTAGGTTGAGTGTACATGTTAGGGTACGGGTTAGTGTTAGCATACGGATTAGGATTAGGGGACGGGTTAGGGTAAGGATTCAGGTAAGGGTTAGGGTTAGGGGACTGGGACGGTTTAGGGTAGAGTTTAGGGTACGACAACGGTTTAGGGTGAGCGTAAGTGTTAGGGTACGGGTTAGTGTTAGCGTACGGGTTAGGATTAGGGAACGGGTTAGGGTAAGGTTTCGGGTAAGGGTTAGGGTTACGGTTAAGTTTAGGGTTAGTGTTAGGGGACGGGTACGGTTTAGGGTACAGTTTAGTGTACGACAACGGTTTAGGGTGAGCATACGTGTTAGGGTATGGGTTAGTGTTAGCGTATGGGTTCGGATTAGGGGACGGGTTAGGTAAGGCTTCGGGTAAGGGTTAGGGATAGGGTTAGGGTTAGGGGACGGGGACAGGGATGGTTTAGGGTACAGGTTAGTGTACGACAACTGTTTAGGGTGAGCGTACGTGTTAGGGCACGGTTTAGTGTTAGCGTATGGATTAGGATTATGGGACTGGTTAGGGTAAGGCTTCGGGTAAGGGTTAGGGTTAGGGTTAGGGTTAGTGTTAGGGGACAGGGACGGTTTAGTGTACAGGTTAGTGTACGACAACGGTTTAGGGTGAGCATACGTGTTAGGGTATGGTTTAGTGTTAGCGTACGGGTTAGGATTAGGAGACGGGTTAGTGTAAGGCTTCGGGTAAGGGTTAGGGTTAGGGTTAGGTTTAGGGTTAATGCTAGGGGACGGGGATGGTTTAGGGTACAGGTGAAGGTACGACAACGGTTTAGGGTGAGCGTACGTGTTAGGGTAACGGTTAGTGATAGCGTACGGGTTAGGATTAGGCGACGGATTAGTGTAAGGCTTCGGGTAAGGGTTAGGGTTAGGGTTAGGGTTAAGGTTAGGGGACGGGGACGGTTTAGGGTACAGTTTAGAGTATGACAACGTTTTAGGGTGAGTGTACGTGTTAGGGTACGGGTTAGTGTTAGCGTAAGGTTTAGGATTAGTGGACGGGTTAGGGTAAGGCTTCGGGTAAAGGTTAGGTTTAGGGTTAGGGTTAGGATTAGAGTTAGGGGACAGGGACGCTTTAGGGTACAGGTTAGGGCACGACAACGGTTTAGGGTGAGCGTACGTGTTAGGGTATGGGTTAGTGTTAGCGTACGGTTTAGGATTAGGGGACGGTTTAGGGTAAGGCTTCGGGTAAGGGTTAGGGATAGGGTTAGGGTTAGGGTTAGGGTTAGGTGACGGGGACGGTTTAGGGTACAGGTTAGTGTACGACAACAGTTTAGGGTGAGCGTACGTGATTGCGTACGGGTTAGGATTGTTGACGGGTTAGGGTAAGGTTGCCGGTGAGGGTTAGGGTTAGAGTTAGGGTTTGGGTTAGGGTTAGGGGACGGGGACGGTTTAGGGAACAGGTTAGGGTACGATAGCGGTTTAGGGTGAGCGTACGTGTTAGGGCACGGGTTAGTGTTAGCGTACGGGTTAGGATTAGGGGACGGTTTAGGGTAAGGCTTCGTGTAAGGGTTAGGGTTAGGGTTAGGGTTAGGGGATAGGGACGGGGACGTTTTAGTGTATGACAACGATTTATGGTGAGCATACGTGTTAGGGTACGGGTTAGTGTTAGCGTACGGGTTAGGATTAGGGGACGGATTAGGGTAAGGCTTCGGGTAAGGGTTAGGTTTAGGGTTAGGTTTTGGGTTAGGGTTAGGGGATGGGGATGGCTTAGGGTACAGGTTAGGGTACGACAATGGTTTAGGATGAGCGTACGTGTTAGGGTACGGGTTAGTGTTAGCGTACAGATTAGGATTAGGGGACGGGTTAGGGTAAGGCTTCAGGTAAGGGATAGGTTTAGGGTTAGGGTTAGGGTTAGGGGACAGGGACGGGGATGGTATAGTGTACAGGTTAGGGTACGACAAAGGTTTAGGGTGAGCGTACATGTTCGGGTACGGTTAGTGTTAGCGTACAGGTTAGGATTACGGGACGGCTTAGGGTAAGGCTTCGGGTAAGGGTTAGGGTTAGGGTTAGGGTTAGGTGACGTGGACAGGGACGGTTTAGGGTACAATTTAGTGTACGAGAACGGTTTAGGGTGAGCGTGTTAGGGTACGGGTTAGTGTTAGGGTACGGTTTAGGATTAGGGGACGGTTTAGGATAAGGCTTTGGGTAAGGTTTAAGGTTAGGGTTAGCGTACGTGTTAGGGTATGGGTTAGTGTTAGCGTACGGGTTAGGATTAGGGGACGGGTTAGGGTAAGGCTTCGGGTAAGGGTTAGAGTTAGGTTTAGGGTTACGGATAGGGTTAGGGGACGGGGATGGTTTAGGGTACAGGTTAGGGTATGACACCGGTTTACGGTGAGCGTACGTGTTAGGGTACGGGTTAGTGTTGGGGTACGGGTTAGGATTAGGGAACGGGTTAGGGTAAGGCTTTGGGTAAGGCTTGGGGTTAGGGTTAGGGTTAGGGTTAGGGGACGGGAATGTTTTAGGGTACAGGTTAGCATACGACAACGGTTTAGGGTGAGCGAACGTGTTAGGGTACGGATTAGTGTTAGCGTACGGGTTAGGATTAGGGGATGGGTTAGGGTAAAGCTTCGGGTAAAGGTTAGGGTTAGGGTTAGGGGACGGGGACGGTTTAGGGTACAGTTTAGGGTATGACAACATTTTAGGGTGAGTGTACGTGTTAGGGTACGGGTTATTGTTAGCGTACGGGTAAGGGTTAGTGGACGGCTTAGGGTAAGGCTTCGGGTAAAGGTTAGGTTTATGGTTAGGGTTAGGGTTAGAGTTAGGGGACGGGGACGGTTTAGGGTACAGGTTAGGGTACGACAACGGTTTAGAGTGAGCGTACATGTTAGGGTACAGGTTAGTGTTAGCGTACGGGTTAGGATTAGGGGACGGTTTAGGGTAAGGCTTCGGGTAAGGGTTAGGGATAGGGTTATGGTTAGGGTTTGGGTTAGGTGACGGGGACGTTTTAGGATACAGGTTAGTGTACGACAACAGTTTAGGGTGAGCGTACGTGATAGCGTACGGGTTAGGATTGGTGATGTGTTAGGGTAAGGCTTCGGGTGAGGGTTAGGGTTTGGGTTAGGGTTAGGGTTAGGGGACGGGGACGGGGACGGTGTAGGGTACAGGTTAGGGTATGACAACGGTTTAGGGTGAGCGTACGTGTTAGGGCATGGGTTAGTGTTAGCGTACGGGTTAGGATTAGGGGACTGGTTAGGGTAAGGCTTCGGGTAAGGGTTAGGGTTAGGTTTAGGGTTAGGGTTAGGGTTAGGGGACGGGGACGGTTTAGGCTACAGGTTAGGGTACGACAACGGTTTAGGGTGAGCGTACGTGTTAGGGCATGGATTAGTGTTAGCTTACGGGTTAGGATTAGGACATGGGTTAGGGTAAGGCTTCGGGTAAGGGTTAGGGTTACGGTTAGGGTTGGGTTAGGGTTAGGGTTAGGGGACGGGGATGGTTTAGTGTACCGGTTAGGGTACGAAAAAGGTTTATGGTGAGCGTACGTGTTAGAGTATGGGTTAGTGTTAGCGTACGGATTAGGATTAGGGGACGTGTTAGGGTAAGGCTTCCGGTAAGGGATAAGTTTAGGTTTAGGGTTAGGGTTAGGGGACGGGGACGGGGATGGTTTAGGGTACAGGTTAGGGTATGACAAAAGTTTAGGGTGAGCGTACATGTTAGGGTACGGGTTAGTGATAGCCTACGGGTTAGGATTAGGGGACAGGTTATGGTAAGGCTTCGTGTAAGGGTTAGGGATAGGGGTAGGGTTAGGTGATGGGGACGGGAAAGGGGACGATTTAAAGTACAGTTTAGTGTACAACAACAGTTTAGGGTGAGCATACGTGTTAGGGTACGGGTTAGTGTTAGCATACGGGTTAGGATTAGGGGACGAGTTAGGGTAAGGTTCGGGTAAGGGATAGGGTTAAGGTTAGGGTTAGGGTTAGGGGATGGGGACAGTTTAGGGTACAGGTTAGGGTACGACAACGTTTTAGGGTGAGCGTACGTGTTAGGGCACGGGTGAGTGTATGGGTTAGGATTAGGGGATGGGTTAGGGTAATTCTTCAGGTAAGGGTTAGGGTTAGGTTTAGGGTTAGGGTGAGGGGACGGGGACGGGGACGGTTTAGAGTACAGGGTATGGTACGACAACTGTTTAGGGTGAGCGTACATGTTAGAGTACGATTTAGTGTTAGGGTACGGGTTACGATTAGGGGACCGGTTAGGGTAAGGCTTTGGGTAAGTCTTAGGTTTAGGGTTAGGATTAGGGGACGGGAACGGTTTAGGGTACAGTTTATGGTATGACAACGTTTTAGGGTGAGTGTACATGTTAGGGTACCGGTTAGTGTTAGCGTACGGGTTAGGATTAGTGGACGGGTTAGGGTAAGGCTTCGGGTAAAGGGTTAGGTTTAGGGTTAGGGTTAGGGTTAGAGTTAGGGGAAGGCGAAGGTTTAGAGTACAGGTTAGGGCACGAAAACTGTTTAGGGTGAGCGTACGTGTTAGGGTACAGGTTAGTGTTAGCGTACGGGTTAGGATTAGGGGACGGTTTAGGGTAAGGCTTCGGGTAAGGGTTAGGGATAGGTTTAGGGTTAGGGTTAGGGTTAGGGGACGGGGACGGTTTAGGGTACAGGTTAGTGTACGACAACAGTTTAGGGTGAGCGTACGAGATAGCGTACGGGTTAGGATTGGTGATGGGTTAGGGTAAGGCTTCGGGTGAGGGTTAGGGTTAGGGTTAGGGTTTGGGTTACGGTTAGGGGATGGGGATGGTTTAGGTTACAGGTGAGGGTAGAAAACGGTTTAGGGTAAGCGTACGTGTTAGGGCACGGGTTAGTGTTAGGGTACGGGTTAGGATTAGGGGACGGATTAGGGTAAGGGTTAGGGTTAGGGTTAGGGTTAGGGGACGGGGACGGGGACGGGGACGATTTAGTGTACAGTTCAGTGTACAACAACGGTTTAGTGTGTGCATACGTGTTAGGGTACGGGTTAGTGTTAGCGTACGGGTTAGGATTAGGGGACGGGTTAGGGTAAGGCTTTGGGTAAGGTTTAGTTCTAGGGTTAGGTTTAGGGTTAGGGTTAGGGGACGGCGATGGTTTAGGGTACAGGTTAGCGTACGACAATGGTTTAGGGTGAGCGTACGTGTTAGGTTACGCGTTAGTGTTAGCGTACAGGTTAGGATTAGGGGACGGGTTAGGGTAAGGCTCCAGGTAAGGGTTAGGCTTAGGATTAGGGTTAGGGGACGGGGACACTTTAGGGTACAGTTTAGGGTACGACAACGTTTTAGGGTGAGCGTACGTGTTAGGGTACGGGTTTGTGTTAGCGTACGGATTAGGATTAGGGGACGGGTTAGGGTAAGGCTTTGGGTAAGGGTTAGGGGACGGGGACGGGGACGGGGACGGTTTAGGGTACAGTTTAGGGTATGACAACGTTTTAGGGTGAGTGTACGTGTTAGGGTATGGGTTAGTGTTAGCGTACGGGTTAGGATTAGTGGACGGGTCAGTGTAAGGCTTCGGGTAAGTGTTAGGGATAGGGTTAGGGTTCGGGTTAGGGTTAGGGGACGGGGACGGCTTAGGGTACAGGTTAGTGTACGACAACAGTTTAGGGTGAGCGTATGTGATAGCGTACGGGTTAGGATTCGTGACGGCTTAGCTTAAGGCTTCGGGTGAGTGTTAGGGTTAGGGTTAGGGTTAGGGTTAGGGGATGTGGACGGTTTACGGTACAGGTTAGTGCACGACAACGTTTTAGGGTGAGCGTACGTGTTAGGGCACGGGTTAGTGTTAGCGTACGGATTAGGATTAGGGGACGGGTTAGGGTAAGGCTTCGGGTAAGGTTTAGGGTTAGGGTTATGGTTAGGGGACGGGGACGGGGACGGGGACGGTTTAGGGTACAGGTGAGGGTACGACAACGGTTTAGGGTGAGCGTACGATTTAAGGCACTGGTTAGTGTTAGCGTACGGGTTAGGATTAGGGGACGGGTTAGGGTAAGGCTTCGGGTAAGGGTTAGTGTTACGGTTAGGGTTAGGGGACGGGGACGGTTTAGGGTACGGGTTAGGGCACAACAACGGTTTAGGGTGAGCGTACGTGTTAGGGCAGGGAGTAGTGTTAGCGTACGGATTAGGATTAGGGGATGGGTTAGGGTAAGGCTTCGGGTAAGGCTTAGGGTTAGGGTTAGGGTTAGGGGACGGGGAAGGTTTAGTGTACAGGTTAGCGTACAACAACGGTTTAGGGTGAGCGTACGTGTTAGGGCAGGGAGTAGTGTTAGCGTACGGATTAGGTTTAGTGGACGGGTTAGTGTAACGCTTCGGGTATGGGTTAGGGTTAGGGTTAGGGTTAGGGTTAGGGTTAGGGGACGGGGACGGTTTAGGGTACATTGTAGGGTATGACAACGGTTTAGGGTGAGCGTACGTGTTAGGGTACGGGTTAGTGTTAGCGTACGTGTTAGGATTAGGGGACGAGTTAGGGTAAGGCTTTGGGTAAGGGTTAGGGTTAGGGTTAGGGGGCAGGGACGGGGACGGTTTAGGGTACAGTTTAGGGTACGACAATGGTTTAGGGTGAGTGTACGTGTTAGGGTACGGGTTAGTGTTAGCGTACGTTTTCGGATTAGTGGACGGGTTAGGTAAGGCTTTGGGTAAGGGTTAGAGATAGGGTTAGGTTTAGGGTTAGGTTTAGGGTTAGGGGACGGGGATGGTTTAGGGTACAGGTTAGGGTACGACAACGGTTTAGGGTGAGCGTACGTGTTAGGGCACGGGTTAGTGTTAGCGTACGGGTTAGGATTAGGGGACAGTTTAGGGTAAGGCTTCGGGTAAGGGTTAGGGTTAGGGTTAAGGTTAGGGTTAGGGGACGGCGACTGTTTAGGGTACAGGTTAGTGTACGACAATGGTTTAGGGTGAGCGTACGTGTTAGGCTACGGTTTAGTGTTAGCATACGGGTTAGGATTAGGGGACCGGTTAGGGTAAGGCTTCGGGTAAGGTTTAGGTTTAGGGTTAGGATTAGGGTTAGGGGACGGTGACGGGGACGGTTTAGGGTACAGGTTAGTGTACGACAACAGTTTAGTGTGAGCGTACGTGTTAGGGTACGGGTTAGTGTTAGCGTACGGGTTAGGATTAGGTGACGGGTTAGGGTAAGGCTTCGGGTAAGTGTTAGTGTTAGGGTTAGGGTTAGGGGACGGGGACGGTTTAGGGTACAGGTTAGGGTTCGACAAAGGTTTAGGGTGAGCGTACGTGTTAGGGTAGGGATTAGTGTTAGGGTACGGGTTAGGATTAGGGGACGGGTTAGGGTAAGGCTTCCGGTAAGGCTTAGGGTTAGGGTTAGGGCCTTAGGTTAGCGTACGACAACGGTTTAGGGTGAGCGTACGTGTTAGGGCAGGGATTAGTGTTAGCGTACGGATTAGGTTTAGTAGACGAGTTAGTGTAAGGCTTCGGGTAAGGTTTAGGGTTAGGGTTAGGGTTAGAGTTAGGTTTACGGACGGGGACGGTTTAGGGTACAGGTTAGAGTACGACAACTGTTTAGGATGAGCGTACGTGTTAGGGTACGTGTTAGTGTTAGCATACGGATTAGGATTAGGGGACGGGTTAGGGTAAAGCTTCGGGTAAGGATTAGGGTTAGGGTTAGGGTTAGGGGACGGGGATGGTTTAGGGTACAGGTTAGGGTACGACAACGGTTTAGGGTGAGCGTACGTGTTAGGGTACGTGTTAGTGTTAGTGTACGGGTTAGGATTAGGGGACGGGTTAGGGTAAGACTTTGGGTAAGGGTTAGGTTTTGGGTTAGATTTAGGGTTAGGGTTAGGGGACGGGGACGGTATAGGGTACAGGTTAGTGTACGACAACAGTTTAGTGTGAGCGTACGTGTTAGGGTACGGGTTAGTGTTAGCGTACGGGTTAGGATTAGGGGACGGGTTAGGGTAAGGCTTCGGGTTATGGGTAGGGTTAGGGTTAGGGTTAGGGTTAGGGGACGGGGACGTTTTAGGGTACAGGTTAGGGTACGTCAATGATTTAGGGTTAGCGTACGTGTTAGGGTCCGTGTTAGTTTTAGCGTACGGGTTAGGATTAGGGGACGGGTTAGGGTAAGGTTTCGCGCAATGTTTAGTGTTAGGGTTACGGTTAGGGTTAGGGTTAGGGGACGAGGACGGTTTAGGGTACAGGTTAGTGTACGACATTGGTTTAGGGTGATCGTACGTGTTAGGGTACGGATTAGTGTTATCGTACGGGTTAGGATTAGCGGACGGTTTAGGGTAAGGCTTAAGGTAACAGTTAGGTTTAGGGTTAGGGGACGGGGACGGTCTAGGGTACAGGTTAGGGTACAACAACGGTATAGGGTGAGCGTACGTGTTAGGGTACGGGTTAGTGTTAGCATACGGGTTAGGATTATGGGACGTGTTAGGGTGAGGCTTCGGATAAGGGTTAGATTTAGGGTTAGGGTTAGGGTTAGGGGACGGGGAAGGTTTAGGGTACAGGTTAGGGTACGACAATGCTTTAGGTTGAGCATACGTGTTAGGGTATGGGTTCGTGTTAGCGTACGGGTTAGGGTTAGGGGACGGGTTAGTGTAAGGCTTCGGGTAAGGGTTAGGGTTAGTGTTAGGGTTAGGGTTAGGGGACGGTGATGGTTTAGGGTACAGGTTAGTGTAGAACAATGGTTTAGTGTGAGCGTACGTGTTAGGGTACGGGTTAGTGTTATCGTACGGGTTAGGATTAGGGGACCAGTTAGGGTAAGGCTTTGGGTAAGGTTTAGTGTTAGGGTTAGGGGACCGGGACGGGGACGGTTTAAGGTACAGGTTAGGCGATGACAGCGGTTTACGGTGATCATACGTGTTAGGTAAAGGGTTAGTGTTAGCGTACGGGTTAGGATTATTGGACGGGTTAGGGAAAGGCTTCGGGTAAGTGTTAGGGTTAGGTTTAGGGTTAGCGTTAGGGTAAGGGTTAGGGTTAGGGGACGGGGACGGTTTAGGGTACAGGTTAGGGTACAACAACGGTTTAGGGTAAGCGTACGTGTTAGGGCACGGGTTTGTGTTATCGTACGGGTTAGGATTGGGGACGGGTTAGGTTAAGGCTTCAGGTAAGGGTTAGGGTTAGGGTTAGGTTTAGGGTTAGGGGACGGTTTAGTGTACAGGTTAGGGTACGACACCGGTTTAGGATGAGAATACGTGTTAGGGTAACGTTTAGTGTTAGCGTACGGGTTAGGATTAGGGGACGGGTTAGGATAAGGCTTCGGGTAAGGGTTAGGGTTAGGGTTAGGGTTAGGATTAGGGGACGGGGATGGTTTAGGGTACAGGTGAGGGTACGACAACGGTTTAGTGTGAGCATACGTGTTAGGGTACGGGTTAGTGTTAGCGTATGGGTTAGGGTAAGGCTTTGGGTTAGTGTTAGGGTTAGGGTTAGGGTATGGTTAGGGGACGGGGACGGTTTAGGGTACAGTATAGGGTATGACAATGTTTTAGGGTGAGTGTACGTGTTAGGGTACGGGTTAGTTTTAGCGTACTTGTTATTATTAGTGGACGGGTTAGGGTAAGGCTTCGGGTAAGGGTTAGGGATAGGGTTAGGGTTAGGGTTAGGGTTAGGGGACGGGGAGGGTTTAGGGTACAGGTTAGTGTACAACAACAGTTTAGGGTGAGCGTACGTGATAGCGTACGGGTTAGGATTGGTGACGGGTTAGGGTAAGGCTTCGGGTGAGGGTTAGGGTAAGGTTTAGGGTTAGGGTTATGGGACGGGGAAGGTTTAGGGTACAGGTTAGCGTACAACAACGTTTTAGGGTGAGCGTACGTGTTAGGGCAGGGATTAGTGTTAGCGTACGGATTAGGATTAGTGGACGGGTTAGGGTAAGGCTTCGGGTAAGGGTTAGGGTTAGGGTTAGGGTTAGGGTTATGTTTAGGGTTGGGGACGGGGACGGTTTAGGGTACAGGTTAGGGTACGACAACGGTTTAGGGTGAGCGTATGTGTTAGGGTACGGTTAGTGTTAGCGTACGGGTTAGGATTAGGGGACGAGTTAGGGTAAGGCTTTGGGTAAGCGTTAGGGTTAGGGTTAGGGTTACGGTTAGGGGACGGGGACGGTTTATGGTACAGTTTAGGGTATGACAACGTTTTAGGGTGAGTGTACGTGTTAGGGTACGGTTTAGTGTTAGTGTACGGGTTAGGATTAGGGGGCGGTTTAGGGTAAGGCTTCGGGTAAGGGTTAGGGTTAGGTTTAAGGTTAGGGTTAGGGTTAGGAGACGGGGACAGTTTAGGGTACAGGTTAGTGTGCGACAACGGTTTAGTGTGAGCGTACGTGATAGCGTACGGGTTAGGATTGGTGACGGGTTAGGGTAAGGCTTCGGGTAAGGATTAGGGTTACAGTTAGGGTTAGGGTTAGAGTTAGGGGATGAGGACGGTTTAGGGTACAGGTTAGTGTACGACAACGATTTAGGGTGAGCCTACGTGTTAGGGTACGGTTTAGTGTTAGCGTACGGGTTAGGTTTAGGGGACGTGTTAGTTTAAGGCTTCGGTGAAGGTTTAGGGTTAAGGTTACGGTTAGGGTTAGGGGACGGGGTCGGGGACGGTTTAGGGTACAGATTAGGGTAAGACAACGGTTTAGGGTGAGTGTACGTGTTAGGGTACGGGTTAGTGTTAGCGTACGGGTTAGGATTAGGGGATGTGATACGGTATGGCTTCGGGTAAGGGTTATGGTTAGGGTTAGGGTTAGGGTTAGGGGACGGGGACGGTTTAAGGTACAGGTTAGAGTACGTCAACGGTTTAGGTTGAGCGTACGTGTTAGGGTATGGGTTAGTGTAAGCGTACGGGTTAGGATTATGGGACGGGTTAGAGTAAGGCTTCGGGTAAGGGTTAGGGTTAAAGTTAGGGTAAGGGTTAGGGTACTGGGATGGTTTAAGGTACAGGTTAGTGTACGAGAACGGTTTAGTGTGAGCGTACGTGTTAGGGCAAGGGTTATTGTTAGCGTATGGGTTAGGATTAGGGGACGGGTTAGGGTAAGGCTTCGGGTAAGGGTTAGGTTTAGGGTTAGGGTTAGGGGATGGGGACGGTTTAGGGTACATGTTAGGGTATTACAATGGTTTAGGGTGAGCGTACATGATAGGGTACGGGTTAGTGTTAGCGTACGGGTTAGGATTAGGAGACTGGTTAGTGTAAGGCTTCGGGTAAGGTTTAGGGTTAGGGTTAGGGGACGGGGACATTTTAGGTAACAGGTTAGGGTACAATAACGGTTTAGATTGAGCGTACATGTTAGGGTACGGGTTAGTGTTAGCGTACGGATTAGGATTAGGGGACGGGTTAGGGAAAGACTTCGGTTAAGGGATAGGGTTAGCGTTAGGGTTAGGGTTAGAGGACCGGGATGGGGATGGTTTAGGGTACAGGTTAGGTTACGACAAAGGTTTAGGGTGAGCGTACATGTTAGGGTACGGGTTAGTGATAGCCTATGGGTTAGGATTAGGGGACGGGTTAGGATAAGGCTTCGGGTAAGGGTTAGGGTCATAGTTAGGGTTAGGGGACGGGGAAGGGGATGCTTTAGGGTACAGGTTAGTGTACAACAACAGTTTAGGCTGAGGGTACGTGTTAGGGTACGGGATAGTGTTAGCGTACGGGTTAGGATTGGGTACGGGTTAGCGTAAGATTCGGGTAAGGGTCAGGGTTAGGGTTAGGGTTAGGGGACGGGGACGGTCTAGGGTACAGGTTAGGGCATGACAACGGTTTAGGGTGAGCGTACATGTTAGGGTACGTATTAGTGTTAGGGTACGGGTTAGGTTTAGGGGACGGGTTAGGGTAAGGCTTCGGGTAAGGCTTAGGGTTAGGGTTAGGGTTAGGGTACGGGGATGGTTAAGGGTACAGGTTAGGCTACGACAACGGTTTAGGGTGAGCTTACGTGTTAGGGCAAGGGTTAGTGTTAGCGTACGGGTTAGGATTAGGGGACAGGTTAGGTTAAGGCTTCGGGTAAGGGTTAGGTTTAGGGTTAGGTTTAGGGTTTGGGTTAGGGGACGGGGACGGTTTAGGGTACAGGTTAGGGTACAACAATGGTTTAGGGTGAGCGTACATTTTAGGGTACGGGTTAGTGTTAGCGTACGGGTTAGGATTAGGAGTCGGGTTAGGGTAAGGCTTCGGGTAAGGGTTAGGGTTAGGGTTAGGGGACGGAGACAGTTTAGGGTACAGGTTAGGGTACAATAACGGTTTAGGGTGAGCGTACGTGATAGGGTACGGGTTAGTGTTAGCGTACGGATTAGGATTAGGGGACGGTTAGGGTAAGACTTCGGGTAAGGGATAGGGTTAGGGTTAGGGTTAGGGTTAGGGGACTGGGACGGGGATGGTTTAGGGTACAGGTAAGGGTACGACAAAGGTTTAGGGAGACCGTACATGTTAGGGTACGTGTTAGTGATAGCCTACGGGTTAGAATTAGGGGACGAGTTAGGATAAAGCTTCGGGTAAGGTTTAGGGTTAAAATTAGAGTTAGGGGACGGGGACGGGGAAGGGGACGGTTTAGGGTACAGGTTAGTGTACAACAACAGTTTAGGTTGAGCGTACGTGTTAGGGTATGGGATAGTGTTAGCGTACGGGTTAGGATTAGGGGACGGGTTAGCGTAAAGTTCGGGTAAGGGTTAGGTTTATGGTTAGGGTTAGGGATAGGGTTAGGGGACGGGGACGGTTTAGGGTACAGGTTAGGGTACGTCAACGGTTTATGGTGAGCGTACGTGTTAGAGTAAGGGTTAGTGTTAGCGTAAGGGTTAGGATTAGGGGACGGGTTAAAGTAAGGCTTCGGGTAAGGGTTAGGGTTAGGGTTAGGGTTAGGGTTAGGGTTAGGGTTAGAGGACAGGAATGGTTTAGGGTAGAGGTTAGTGTACGACAACAGTTTAGGGTGAGCGTACGTGTTAGGGTACAGGTTAGTGTTAGCGTACGGTTTAGGATTACGGGACGGTTTAGGGTAAGGCTTCGGGTAAGGGTTAGGGATAGGGTTAGGGTTAGGGTTTGGGTTAGGGGATGGGGAGGTTTTAGGGTACAGGTTAGTGTACGACAACAGTTTAGGGTGAGCGTACGTGATAGCGTACGGGTTAGGATTGGTGACGGGTTAGGGTAAGGCTTCGGGTGAGGGTTAGGGTTAGGGTTAGGGGACGGGGACGGGGACGGGGACGGTGTAGGGTACAGGTTAGGGTACGACAACGGTTTAGGGTGAGCGTACGTGTTAGGGCATGGGTTAGTGTTAGCGTACGGATTAGGATTAGGGGACTGGTTAGGGTAAGGCTTCGGGTAAGTGTTAGGGTTAGTGTTAGGTTTAGGGTTAGTGTTAGGGTTAGGGGACGGGTCGGATTAGGCTACAGTTTAGGGTACGACAACGGTTTAGGGTGAGCGTACGTGTTAGGGCACAGATTAGTGTTAGCTTACGGTTTAGGATTAGGGGACGGGTTAGGGTAAGGCTACGGGTAAGGGATAGGTTTAGGGTTAGGGTTAGGGGACGGGGACGGGGATGGTTTAGGGTACAGTTGAGGGTACGACAAACGTTTAGGGTGAGCGTATATGTTAGGGTATGGGTTAGTGATAGCCTACGGGTTAGGATTAGGGGACAGGTTAGGGTAAGGCTTCGGGTAAGGGTTAGGGTTAGAGTTAGGGTTAGGGGACGGGGACGGGAAAGGGGACGATTTAAAGTACAGGTTAGTGTACAACAACAGTTTAGGGTGAGCATACGTGTTAGGGTACGGGTTAGTGTTAACGTACGGTTTAGTATTAGGGGACGGGTTAGGGTAAGGTTCGGGTAAGGGTTAGGGTTAAGGTTAGGGTTAGGGTTAGGGTTAGGGGACGGGGACGGTTTAGGGTACAGGTTAGGCTACGACAACGGTTTAGGGTGAGCGTACGTTTTAGCGTACGGGTTAGTGTTAGCGTACGGGTTAGGATTAGGGGACGGGTTACGATAAGGCTTCTGGTAAGGGTTAGGGTTAGGGTTATGGTTAGGGTTAGGGGATGGGGACGGTTTAGGGTACACGTTTGGGTACGACAATGATATAGGGTGATCATACGTGTTAGGGTATGGGTTAGTGTTAGCGTACGGTTTAGGGTTAGGGGACGGGTTAGCGTAAGGCTTCTGGTAAGGGTTAGGGTTAGGGTGAGTGGACGGGGACGGGAACAGTTTAGGGTACAGGTTAGGGTACGACAACGGTTTAGGGTGAGCGTACGTGTTAGGGCACGGGTTAGTGTTAGCGTACGGGTTGGGATTAGGGGACGGGTTAGGGTAAGGCTTCGGGTAAGTGTTAGAGTTAGGGTTAGGGTTAGGGTTAGGGTTAGGGGACGGGGATGGTTTAGGGTACAGGTTACGGAACGACAACGGTTTAGGCTGAGAGTAGGTGTTAGGGTAAGGGTTAGTGTTAGCGTACAGGTTAGGATTAGGTGACGGTTAGGGCAAGGCTTCGGGTACGGCTTACGGTTAGGTTTAGGGGACAGGGACGGTTTAGGGTACAGGTAAGGGTACGACAATGGTTTAGGGTGAGCGTACGTGTTAGGGTACGGGTTAGTGTTAGCGTACGGGTTAGGATTAGGAGACGGGTTAGGGTAAGGATTCGGGTAAGTGTTAGGGTTAGGGTTAGGGGACGGGGACGGGGACGGGGCTGGTTTAGGGTACAGTTTAGGGGATAACAACGGTTTAGGGTGAGCGTACGTGTTAGGGTACGGATTAGTGTTGGCATACAGGTTAGCATTAGGAGACGGGTTAGCGTAAGGCTTCGGGTAAGGTTTACGGTTAGGGTTAGGGTTAGGGTTAGGGTTAGGGGACGAGGATGGTTTAGGGTACAGGTTAGGGTACGACAACGGTTTGGGGTGAGCGTACGTGTTAGGGCACGGGTTAGTGTTACCGTACGGGTTAGGATTAGGTGACGGGTTAAGTTCAGACTTCGGGTAAGGGTTAGGGTTAGGGTTAGGGTTAGGGTTAGGGGACGGGGAAGGTTTAGGGTACAGGTTAGGGTACGACAATGTTTTAGGGTGAGTGTACGTGTTAGGGCACGGGTTAGTGTTAGCGTACGGGTTAGCATTAGGGGACGGGATAGGCTAAGGCTTCGGGTAAGGGTTAGGGTTAGGGTTAGGGTTAAGGTTAGGGGACGGGGACGGTTTAGGGTACGACAACGGTTTAGATTGAGCGTACGTGTTAGGGCACGGGTTAGTGTTAGCGTACGGTTTAGGATTAGGGGACGGGTTATTGTAAGGCTTCGGGCAAGGGTTAGGGTTAGGGTTAGGGTTAGAGTAAGGGGATGGGGAAGGTTTAGGATACAGGTTAGGATACGACAACGGTTTAGGGTGAGCGTACGTGTTACAGTACGTGTTAGTGTTAGCGTACAGGTTAGGATTAGGGGAGTGTTAGGGCAAGGATTCGGGTAACGCTTAGGGTTAGGGTTAGGGGACGGGGACGGTTTAGGGTACAGGTTAGGGTATGACAACGGTTTAGGGTAACCGTACGTGTTAGGGTACGGGTTAGTGTTAGCGTACGGTTTAGGATTGGGGACAGGTTAGGGTAAGGCTTCGGGTAAGGGTTAGGTTTAGGGTTAGGGTTAGGGGATGGGGACTGTGCAGGGTACAGGTTTGGGTACGACAACGCTATAGGGTGAGTGTACGTGTTAGGGTACGTGTTAGTGTTAGCGTACGGGTTAGGATTAGGGGACGGATTAGGGTAAGGCTTCGGGTAAGGGTTAGGTTTAGGGTTAGGGTTAGGGTTAGGGGACGGGGACTGTTTAGGGTAAGGTTAGGGTATGACAACGGTTCAGGTTGAGCCTACGTTTTAGGGTACGGTTTAGTGTTAGCGTACGGGTAGGATTAGGGTAAGGGTTAGGGTAAGGCTTCAGGAAAGGTTTAGGGTTAGGGTTAGGGTTTCGGTTAGGGGACGGGGACGGTTTAGGGTACAGGTTAGGGTACGACAACGGTTTAGGGTGAGCGTACGTGTTAGATTACGGGTTAGTGTTAGCCTACGGGTTAGGATTAGGGGACGGGTTAGTTTAAGACTTTGGGTAAGGTTAGGGTTAGGGTTAGGGTTAGGGTTATGGGACGGGGACGGTTTAGGGTACAGGTTTGGGTACGACAACGGTTTAGCGTGAGCGTACGTGTTAGTGTATTGGTTAGTGTTAGCATACGGGTTAGGATTATGGGTTGGATGAGTGTAAGGCTTCTGGTAAGGTTCAGGGTTAGGGTTAGGGTTAGGGGACGGGGACAGGGACGGTTTAGGGTTCAGGTTAAGGTACGACAACAGTTTAGGGTGAGCGTACGTGTTAGGGTATGGGTTAGTGTTAGGTTACGGTTTAGTGTTAGCGTAGGGGTTAGGATTAGGGGACGAGTTAGTGTAAGGCTTCGGGTAAGGGTTAGAGTTAGGTTTAGGGTTAGGGTTTGGGGACGGGGACTCTTTAGGGTACAGGTTAGGGTACGAAAACCGTTTAGGGTGAGCGTACATTTTAGGGTATGGGTTAGTGTTAGGGTACGGTTTAGTGTTAGCGTACGGGTTAGCATTAGGGGACGGGTTAGGGTAAGGCTTCGGGTAAGGGTTAGGGTTATGCTTAGGGTTAGGGTTAGGTTTAGGGGACGGGGACGGTTTAGGGTACAAGTTAGGGTACGACAACGGTTTAGAGTGAGCGTACGTGTTAGGGTAGGCGTTAGTGTTAGTGTACGGGTTAGGATTATGTGTCAGGTTAGGATAAGGCTTTGGGTAAGGGTTAGGGTTAGGCTTAGGGTTAGTGTTAGGGGACGGGGACTGTTTAGGTTACAGGTTAGGGTACGACAACGGTTTAGGGTGAGCGTACGTGTTAGGGTATGGGTTAGTGTTAGCGTAAGGGTTAGGATTCGGTGACGCGTTAGGGTAAGGCTTCGGGTAAGAGTTAGGTTTAGGGTTAGGGAGAGAGTTAGGGGACAGGGACCGTTTAGGGTAAAGGTTAGTGTACGACAACGGTTTAGATTGAGGGTATGTGTTAGGGTACGGGTTAGTGTTAGCGTACGGTTTAGGATTAGGGGACCGGTTAGGGTAAGGCTTTGGGTAAGGGTTAGTGTTACGGTTAGGGTTAGGGTTAGGGTTAGGGTACGGGGACGGTTTAGGGTACAGGTTAGGGTACGACAACGGTTTAGGGTGAGTGTACGTGTTAGGGTATGGGTTAGTGTTAGCGTAGGGTTGAGGATTAGGGGACGGGTTAGGGTAAGGCTTCGGGTTATGGGTAGGGTTAGGGTTAGGGTTAGGGGACGGGGACGGGGACGGTTTAGGGTACAGGTTAGGGTATGTCAACGGTTTAGGGTGAGCGTACGTGTTAGGGTACGTGTTAGTTTTAGCGTACGGGTTAGGATTAGGGGACGGGTTAGTGTAAGGCTTCGGGTAATGGTTAGTGTTAGGGTTACGGTTAGGGTTAGGGTTAGGGGACGAGGACGGTTTAGGGTACAGGTTAGGGTACGACATCGGTTTAGGGTGAGCGAGCGTGTAGGGTACGGATTAGTGTTAGCGTACGATTTAGGATTAGGGGACGGGTTAGGGTAAGGCTTAAGGTAACGGTTAGGGTTAGGGTTAGGGTTAGGGGACGGGGACGGGGAAGGGGACGGTTTAGGGTACAGGTTAGTGTACAACAACAGTTTAGGTTGAGCGTACGTGTTAGGGTATGGGATAGTGTTAGCGTACGGGTTAGGATTAGGGGACGGGTTAGCGTAAAGTTCGAGTAAGGGTTAGGTTTATGGTTAGGGTTAGGGATAGGGTTAGGGGACGGGGACGGTTTAGGGTACAGGTTAGGGTACGTCAACGGTTTATGGTGAGCGTACGTGTTAGAGTAAGGGTTAGTGTTAGCGTAAGGGTTAGGATTAGGGAACGGGTTAAAGTAAGGCTTCGGGTAAGGGTTAGGGTTAGGGTTAGGGTTAGGGTTAGAGGACAGGAATGGTTTAGGGTAGAGGTTAGTGTACGACAACAGTTTAGGGTGAGCGTACGTGTTAGGGTAGGTGTTAGTGTTAGCGTACCGGTTAGGATTAGGGGACGGATTACTGTAAGGCTTCGGGTAAGGGTTAGGGTTAGGGTTAAGGTTAGGGGACGGGGACGGTTTAGGGTACAGGTTAGGGTACGACAACGGTTTAGGGTGAGCGTACGTGTTAGGGTACAGGTTAGTGTGAGCGTACGGGTTAGGATTAGGGGACGGATTAGGGTAAGGCTTCGGGTAAGTGTTAGGGTTAGGGTTAGGGTATGGGGACGGTTTAGGGTACAGGTTAGGGTACGACAACGGTTTAGTGTGAGCGTACGTGTTAGGGTACGGGTTAGTGTTAGCGTACGGGTTAAGATTAGTGGACGTGTTAGTGTAAGGCTTCGGGTAAGGGTTAGGGTTAGGGTTAGGGGTCGGGGACGGGGACGGGGACAGTTTAGGGTACAGGTTAGCATACGACATCGGTTTAGGGTGAGCGTACGTGTTAGGGTACGGGTTAGTGTTAGCGTACGGGTTAGGATTAGGGGACGGGTTAGGGTAAGTCTTTGAGTAAGGTTTAGGGTTAGGGATAGGGTTAGGGTTAGGGTATGGCGACGGTTTAGGGTACAGTTTAGGGTATAACAACGTTTTAGGGTGAGTGTACGTGTTAGAGTACGGGTTATTGTTAGCGTACGGGTTAGGATTAGTGGACGGCTTAGGGTAAGGCTTCGGATAAAGGTTACGTTTATGGTTAGGGTTAGGGTTAGAGTTAGGGGATGGGGATGGTTTAGGGTACAGGTTACGGTATGACAACAGTTTAGGGTGAGCGTACGTGTTAGGGTACAGGTTAGTGTTAGCGTACGGTTTAGGATTACGGGTCGGTTTAGGGTAAGGCTTCGGGTAAGGGTTAGGGATAGGGTTAGGGTTAGGGTTTGGGTTAGGGGATGGGGAGGTTTTAGGGTACAGGTTAGTGTACGACAACAGTTTAGGGTGAGCGTACGTGATAGCGTACGGGTTAGGATTGGTGACGGGTTAGGGTAAGGCTTCGGGTGAGGGTTAGGGTTAGGGTTAGGGTTAGGGGACGGGGACGGGGACGGTGTAGGGTACAGGTTAGGGTATGACAACGGTTTAGGGTGAGCGTACGTGTTAGGGCACGGGTTAGTGTTAGCGTACGGATTAGGATTAGGGGACTGGTTAGGGTAAGGCTTCGGGTAAGTGTTAGGGTTAGTGTTAGGTTTAGGGTTAGTGTTAGGGTTAGGGGACGGGTCGGATTAGGCTACAGTTTAGGGTACGACAACGGTTTAGGGTGAGCGTACGTGTTAGGGCACAGATTAGTGTTAGCTTACGGTTTAGGGTTAGGGGACGGGTTAGGGTAAGGCTTCGGGTAAGTGTTAGGTTTAGGTTAAGGGTTAGGGTTAAGTTTAGGGTTACAGGACGGGGACGGTTTAGTGTACCGGTTAGGGTACGACAACGGTTTAGGGTGAGCATACGTGTTAGGGTACGGGTTAGTGTTAGCGTACGGGTTAGGATTAGGGGACGGGTTAGTTTAAGGCTTCGGGTAAGGTTTAGGTTTAGGGTTAGGGTTAGGTGATGGGGATGATTTAGGGTACAGGTTAGGGTACGACAAAGTTTTAGGGTAAGCGTACGTGCTAGGGTATGGGTTAGTGTTAGGGTACGGGTTAGGATAAGGGGACGGGTTAGGGTAAGGCTTCGGGTAAGGGTTAGTGTTAGGGTTAGGGTTAAGAGACGGGGACAGTTTAGGGTACAGTTTAGGGTACGACAACGTTTTAGGGTGAGCGTACGTGTTGGGGTATGGGTTAGTGTTAGCGTACGGATTAGGCTTAGGGGACGGGTTAGGGTAAGGCTACGGGTAAGGGATAGGTTTAGGGTTAGGGTTAGGGGACGGGGACGGGGATGGTTTAGGGTACAGTTGAGGGTACGACAAACGTTTAGGGTGAGCGTATATGTTAGGGTATGGGTTAGTGATAGCCTACGGGTTAGGATTAGGGGACAGGTTAGGGTAAGGCTTCGGGTAAGGGTTAGGGTTAGAGTTAGGGTTAGGGGACGGGGACGGGAAAGGGGACGATTTAAAGTACAGGTTAGTGTACAACAACAGTTTAGGGTGAGCATACGTGTTAGGGTACGGGTTAGTGTTAACGTACGGTTTAGTATTAGGGGACGGGTTAGGGTAAGGTTCGGGTAAGGGTTAGGGTTAAGGTTAGGGTTAGGGTTAGGGTTAGGGGACGGGGACGGTTTAGGGTACAGGTTAGGCTACGACAACGGTTTAGGGTGAGCGTACGTTTTAGCGTACGGGTTAGTGTTAGCGTACGGGTTAGGATTAGGGGACGGGTTACGATAAGGCTTCTGGTAAGGGTTAGGGTTAGGGTTATGGTTAGGGTTAGGGGATGGGGACGGTTTAGGGTACACGTTAGGGTACGACAACGATTTAGGGTGATCGTACGTGTTAGGGTATGGGTTAGTGTTAGCGTACGGTTTAGGGTTAGGGGACGGGTTAGCGTAAGGCTTCTGGTAAGGGTTAGGGTTAGGGTGAGCGGACGGGGACGGGAACAGTTTAGGGTACAGGTTAGGGTACGACAACGGTTTAGGGTGAGCGTACGTGTTAGGGCACGGGTTAGTGTTAGCGTACGGGTTAGGAATAGGGGACGGGATAGGGTAAGGCTTCGGGTAAGGGTTAGGGTTTGGGTTAGGGTTAAGGTTAGGGGACGGGGACGGTTTAGGGTACAGGTTACGGTACGACAACGGTTTAGGGTGAGCGTACGTGTTAGGGCACGGGTTAGTGTTAACGTACGGTTTGGGATTAGGGGACGGGTTAGGGTAAGGCTTCGGGTAAGTGTTAGAGTTAGGGTTAGGGTTAGGGTTAGGGTTAGGGGACGGGGATGGTTTAGGGTACAGGTTACGGTACGACAACGGTTTAGGCTGAGAGTAGGTGTTAGGGTAAGGGTTAGTGTTAGCGTACAGGTTAGGATTAGGTGACGTTTAGGGCAAGGCTTCGGGTACGGCTTACGGTTAGGTTTAGGGGACAGGGACGGTTTAGGGTACAGGTAAGGGTACGACAATGGTTTAGGGTGAGCGTACGTGTTAGGGTACGGGTTAGTGTTAGCGTACGGGTTAGGATTAGGAGACGGGTTAGGGTAAGGATTCGGGTAAGTGTTTGGGTTAGGGTTAGGGTTAGGGGACGGGGACGGGGCTGGTTTAGGGTACAGTTTAGGGGACAACAACGGTTTAGGGTGAGCGTACGTGTTAGGGTACGGATTAGTGTTGGCATACAGGTTAGCATTAGGAGACGGGTTAGCGTAAGGCTTCGGGTAAGGTTTATGGTTAGGGTTAGGGTTAGGGTTAGGGGACGAGGATGGTTTAGGGTACAGGTTAGGGTACGACAACGGTTTGGGGTGAGCGTACGTGTTAGGGCACGGGTTAGTGTTACCGTACGGGTTAGGATTAGGTGACGGGTTAAGTTCAGACTTCGGGTAAGGGTTAGGGTTAGGGTTAGGGTTAGGGTTAGGGGACGGGGAAGGTTTAGGGTACAGGTTAGGGTACGACAATGTTTTAGGGTGAGTGTACGTGTTAGGGCACGGGTTAGTGTTAGCGTACGGGTTAGCATTAGGGGACGGGATAGGCTAAGGCTTCGGGTAAGGGTTAGGGTTAGGGTTAGGGTTAAGGTTAGGGGACGGGGACGGTTTAGGGTACGACAACGGTTTAGATTGAGCGTACGTGTTAGGGCACGGGTTAGTGTTAGCGTACGGTTTAGGATTAGGGGACGGGTTATTGTAAGGCTTCGGGCAAGGGTTAGGGTTAGGGTTAGGGTTAGGGTTAGAGTAAGGGGATAGGGAAGGTTTAGGATACAGGTTAGGATACGACAACGGTTTAGGGTGAGCGTACGTGTTACAGTACGTGTTAGTGTTAGCGTACAGGTTAGGATTAGGGGAGAGTTAGGGCAAGGATTCGGGTAACGCTTAGGGTTAGGGTTAGGGGACGGGGACGGTTTAGGGTACAGGTTAGGGTATGACAACGGTTTAGGGTAACCGTACGTGTTAGGGTACGGGTTAGTGTTAGCGTACGGTTTAGGATTGGGGACAGGTTAGGGTAAGGCTTCGGGTAAGGGTTAGGTTTAGGGTTAGGGTTAGGGGATGGGGACTGTGCAGGGTACAGGTTTGGGTACGACAACGCTATAGGGTGAGTGTACGTGTTAGGGTACGTGTTAGTGTTAGCGTACGGGTTAGGATTAGGGGACGGGTTAGGGTAAGGCTTCGGGTAAGGGTTAGGTTTAGGGTTAGGGTTAGGGTTAGGGGACGGGGACTGTTTCGGGTAAGGTTAGGGTATGACAACGGTTCAGGTTGTGCCTACGTTTTAGGGTACGGTTTAGTGTTAGCGTACGGGTAGGATTAGGGTAAGGGTTAGGGTAAGGCTTCAGGAAAGGTTTAGGGTTAGGGTTAGGGTTTCGGTTAGGGGACGGGGACGGTTTAGGGTACAGGTTTGGGTACGACAACGGTTTAGCGTGAGCGTACGTGTTAGTGTATTGGTTAGTGTTAGCATACGGGTTAGGATTATGGGTTGGATGAGTGTAAGGCTTCTGGTAAGGTTCAGGGTTAGGGGTAGGGTCAGGGGACGGGGACAGGGACGGTTTAGGGTTCAGGTTAAGGTACGACAACAGTTTAGGGTGAGCGTACGTGTTAGGGTATGGGTTAGTGTTAGGTTACGGTTTAGTGTTAGCGTAGGGGTTAGGATTAGGGGACGAGTTAGTGTAAGGCTTCGGGTAAGGGTTAGAGTTAGGTTTAGGGTTAGGGTTTGGGGACGGGGACTCTTTAGGGTACAGGTTAGGGTACGAAAACCGTTTAGGGTGAGCGTACATTTTAGGGTATGGGTTAGTGTTAGGGTACGGTTTAGTGTTAGCGTACGGGTTAGCATTAGGGGACGGGTTAGGGTAAGGCTTCGGGTAAGGGTTAGGGTTATGCTTAGGGTTAGGGTTAGGTTTAGGGGACGGGGACGGTTTAGGGTACAAGTTAGGGTACGACAACGGTTTAGAGTGAGCGTACGTGTTAGGGTAGGCGTTAGTGTTAGTGTACGGGTTAGGATTATGTGTCAGGTTAGGATAAGGCTTTGGGTAAGGGTTAGGGTTAGGCTTAGGGTTAGTGTTAGGGGACGGGGACTGTTTAGGTTACAGGTTAGGGTACGACAACGGTTTAGGGTGAGCGTACGTGTTAGGGTATGGGTTAGTGTTAGCGTAAGGGTTAGGATTCGGTGACGCGTTAGGGTAAGGCTTCGGGTAAGAGTTAGGTTTAGGGTTAGGGAGAGAGTTAGGGGACAGGGACCGTTTAGGGTAAAGGTTAGTGTACGACAACGGTTTAGATTGAGGGTATGTGTTAGGGTACGGGTTAGTGTTAGCGTACGGTTTAGGATTAGGGGACCGGTTAGGGTAAGGCTTTGGGTAAGGGTTAGTGTTACGGTTAGGGTTAGGGTTAGGGTACGGGGACGGTTTAGGGTACAGGTTAGGGTACGACAACGGTTTAGGGTGAGTGTACGTGTTAGGGTATGGGTTAGTGTTAGCGTAGGGTTGAGGATTAGGGGACGGGTTAGGGTAAGGCTTCGGGTTATGGGTAGGGTTAGGGTTAGGGTTAGGGGACGGGGACGGGGACGGTTTAGGGTACAGGTTAGGGTATGTCAACGGTTTAGGGTGAGCGTACGTGTTAGGGTACGTGTTAGTTTTAGCGTACGGGTTAGGATTAGGGGACGGGTTAGTGTAAGGCTTCGGGTAATGGTTAGTGTTAGGGTTACGGTTAGGGTTAGGGTTAGGGGACGAGGACGGTTTAGGGTACAGGTTAGGGTACGACATCGGTTTAGGGTGAGCGAGCGTGTAGGGTATGGATTAGTGTTAGCGTACGATTTAGGATTAGGGGACGGGTTAGGGTAAGGCTTAAGGTAACGGTTAGGGTTAGGGTTAGGGGACGGGGACGGGGATGGTCTAGGGTACAGGTTATGGTACGACATCGGATTAGGGTGAGCATACGTGTTAGGGTACGGGTTAGTGTAAGCGTACGGGTTAGGATTAGGGGACGTGTTAGGGTGAGGCTTCGGGTAAGGGTTAGGTTTAGGGTTCGTGTTAGGGTTAGGGTTAGGGGACGGGGAAGGTTTAGGGTACATGTTAGGGTACGACAACGCTTTAGGTTGAGCGTACGTGTTAGGGTATGGGTTAGTGTTAGCGTACGGGTTAGGGTTAGGGGACGGGTTAGTGTAAGGCTTCGGGTAAGGCTTAGGGATAGGGTTAGGGTTAGGGTTAGGGTTAGGGGACGGGGACGGTTTAGGGTACAGGTTAGTGTACGACAACAGTTTATGGTGAGTGTACGTGATAGCGTAAGGGTTAGGATTGGTGACGGGTTTAGGTAAGGCTTCGGGTGAGGGTTAGGGTTAGGGTTAGGGTTTGGGTTAGGGTTAGGGGATGGGTATGGTTTAGGTTACAGTTTAGGGTACAAAAACGGTTTAGGGTAAGCGTACGTGTTAGGGCACGGGTTAGTGTTAGCATACGGGTTAGGATTAGGGGACGGTTTAGGGTAAGGATTCGGGTAAGGGTTATGGTTAGGGTTAGGGTTAGGGTTAGGGTTAGAGGACGGGGACGGGGACGGTTTAGGGTACAGGTTAGCATACAACAATGGTTTAGGGTGAGCGTACGTGTTAGGGTATGGGTTAGTGTTAGCGTACGGGTTAGGATTAGGGGACGGGGTAGGGTAAGGCTCCGGGTAAGGGTTAGGCTTAGGACTAGGGTTAGGGGACGAGGACAGTTTAGGGTACAGTTTAGGGTACGACAACGTTTTAGGGTGAGCGTACGTGTTAGGGTACGGGTTAGTGTTAGCGTACGGATTAGGATTAGGTGACGGGTTAGGGTAAGGCTTCGGGTAAGGGATAGGTTTAGGGTTACAGTTACGGTTAGGGGATGGGGACGGGGATGGTTTAGGGTACAGGTTAGGGTACGACAAAGGTTTAGGTTGAGCATACATGTTAGGGTACGGTTAGTGATAGCCTACGGGTTAGGATTAGGGGACAGGTTAGGGTAAGTCTTCGGGTAAGGTTTAGGGTTAGGGTTAGGGTAGGGGACGGGGACGGGAAAGGGGACGGTTCAAGGTACAGGTTAGTGTACAACAGCAGTTTAGGGTGAGCTTACGTGTTAGAGTACGGGTTAGTGTTAGCATACGCGTTAGGATTAGGGGACGTGTTAGGGTAAGGCTTCAGGTAAGGTTTAGGTATAGGGTTAGGGTTAGGGTTAGGGTTAGGGTTAGGAGACGGGGATGATTTAGGTTACAGGTTAGTGTGCGACAAAGGTTTACGGTGAGCATACGTGATAGCGTACGGGTTAGGATTGGTGACGGGTTAGGGTAAGGCTTCGGGTAAGGATTAGGGATACAGTTAGGGTTAGGGTTAAGGTTAGGGCACGAGGAAGGTTTAGGGTACAGGTTAGGGTACGACAACTATTTAGGGTGAGCCTACGTGTTAGGGTACGGTTTAGTGTTAGCGTACGGGTTAGGATTAGGGGACGTGTTAGGGTAAGGCTTCGGGAAATGTTTAAGGTTAAGGTTATGGTTAGGGTTAGGGGACGGGGACGGGGACGGTTTAGGGTACAGATTAGGGTAAGACAACGGTTTAGGGTGAGAGTACGTGTTAGGGTATGGGTTAGAGTTAGTGTACGGGTTAGGATTAGGGGACGGGTTAGGGTAAGGCTTCGGGTAAGGTTTAGGTTTAGGGTTAGGGTTAAGTTTAGGGGACGGGGACGGTTTAGGGTAAATGTTAGGGTATGACAATGGTTTAGGGTGAGCGTACGTGTTAGGGTAGGTGTTACTGTTAGCATACGGATTAGGTTTAGGGGAATGGTTAGGTTAAGGCTTCGGGTAAGTGTTAGGTTTAGGGTTAGGGTTAGGGTTAGGGTTAGGGGACTGGGACGTTATAGGGTACAGGTTAGTGTACGACAACAGTTTAGTGTGAGCGTACGTGTTAGGGTACAGGTTAGTGTTAGCGTATGGGTTAGGCTTAGGGGACAGGTTAGGGTAAGGCTTCGGCTAAGGGGTAGGGTTAGGGTTAGGGTTAGGGTTAGGGTTAGGGGACGGGGACTGTTTATGGTACAGGTTAGAGTGCGACAACATTTTAGGCTGAGCGTACGTGTTAGGGTACGTGTTAGTGTTAGCGTCCAGGTTAGGATTAGGGGACGGGTTCGGGTAAGGCTTCGGGTAACGGTTAGGGTTAGGGTTAGGGTGAGGGGATGGGGCCGGGGACGGTTTAGGGTACACGTTAGGGTACAGCAACGATTTAGGGTGAGCGAACATGTTAGGGTACGCGTTAGTGTTAGCGTGCAGGTTAGGATTAGGGGACGGGTTAGTGTAAGACTTCGGGTAAGGGTTAGTGTTAGGGTTATGGTTAGGGTTAGGGGACAGGGACGGTTTAGTGTACAGGTTAGGGTACGTCAACGGTTTAGGGCGAGCATACGTGTTAGGGCATGGGTTAGTGTTAGCGTACCGGTTAGGATTAGGGGACGGGTTAGGGGAAGGCTTTGGGTAAGGGTTAGGGTTAGGGTTAGGGAACGGGGACGGGGACGGTTTAGGCTACAGTTTAGGTTATGACAACTGTTTATGGTGAGCGTACGTTTTAGGGTACAGGTTAGTGTGAGAGTATGGGTTAGGATTAGGGGACGGGTTAGGGTAAGGCTTCGGGAAGGTTTAGTGTTAGTGTTAGGGTTAGGGTTAGGGGACTGGGATGGGGACGGTTTAGGGTACAGGTTAGTGTACGACAATGGTTAAGGGTGAGGGTACGTGTTCGGGTACGGGTTAGTGTTAGCGTACGGGTTAGGATTAGGGGACGGGTTAGGGTAAGGCTTCGGGTAAGGGTTAGGTTTAGGGTTAGCGTTAGGTTTATGGGACGGGAACGGTTTAATGTACAGGTTAGGGTAGGACAACGTTTTAGCGTGAGCGTATGTTGTAGGGTATGGGTTAGTGTTAGCGTACGGTTTAGGATTATTGGACGGGTTAGTGTAAGGCTTCAGGTAAGGGTTAGGGTTAGGTTTAGGTTTAGGGTTAGGGGCCGGGGACGGTTAAGGGTACACGTTAGGGTATGACAACGGTTTAGGGTGTGTGAACGTGATAGTGTACGGGTTAGTGTTAGCGTACGGGTTAGGATTAGGGGACGGGTTAGGGTAAGGCTTCGGGTAAGTGTTAGGGTTAGGGTTAGGGTTAGGGGACGGGGACGGTTTAGGATACAGGTTAGGGTACGAAAACGGTTCAGGGTGAGCGTATGTGTTATGGTACGAGTTAGTGTTAGTGTACGGGTTAGTATTAGGGGACGGGTTAGAGTAAGGCTTCGGGTAAATATTAGGGTTAGGGTTAGGGGATGGGGACGGTTTAGGGTACAGGTTAGGGTACGACAACAGTTTAAGTTGAGCGTACGTGTTAGGGTACCGGTTAGCGTTAGCATACGGGTTACGGTAAGGCTTCGGGTAAAGGTTAGGGTTAGGGTTAGGGTACGGTGACGGTTTAGGGTACAGGTTAGGGTACGACAACGTTTTAGGGTGAGCGTACGTGTTAGGGTATGGTTTAGTGTTAGCGTACATGTTAGGTTTAGGGGACGGTTTAGCGTAAGGCTTCGGGTAAGGGTTAGGGTTAGGTTTAGGGTAAAGCGACGGTTTAAGGTATAGGTTAGGGTACGACAACGGTTTAGGTTGAGCGTATGTGTTAGGGTTCCGGTTAGTGTTAGCGTACGGGTTATGCTAAGACTTCGGGTAAGGGATAGGGTTAGGGTTAGGGGACGGGGACGGTTTAGGGTACAGGTTAGTGTACGACAATGGTGTAGGGTGAGCATAACTGTTAGGGTACGTGTTAGTGTTAGCGTTCTGGTAGGAGTAGGGGATGGATTACGGTAAGGCTTCGGGTAAGGGTTACAGTTAGGGTTAGGGTACGGGGATGGTTTAGGGTACAGGTTAGGGTACGACAACGGTTTAGGTTGAGCGTACATGTTAGGGTACTGGTTAGTGTTAGCATATGGGTTATGGTAAGGCTTCGGGTAAGGGTTAGGTTTAGGGTTAGGGTTAGGGTTAGGGTTAGGGCACGTTGAAAGTTTAGGGTACAGATTAAGGTACTACAATGGCTTAGGGTGAGCGTACGTGTTAGGGTATGGGTTAGTGTTAGCGTACGGTTTAGGATTAGGGGACGGGTTAGGGTAAGGCTTCGGGTAAGGGTTAGGGTTAAGGTTAGGGGATGGTGACAGGGACGGTTTAGGGTACAGGTTAGGGTACGACAACTGTTTAGGGTGAGCGTGCGTGTTAGGGTACGGCTCAGTGTTAGCGTACGGGTTAGGATTAGGGGACGGGTTAAGGTAAGGCTTCGGGTAAGGGTTAGGGTTAGGGTTAGGGTTAGGGTTAGGGGATGGGGACGGTTTAGGGTACAGGTTGGTGTACGAGATCGGTTTAGGGTGATCGTACGTGTTAGGGTATGGGTTAGTGTTAGCGTACGGATTAGGATTAGGGGACGGGTTAGTGGAAGGCTTCGGGTAAGGGTTAGGGTTAGGGGAAAGGGACGGTTTAGGGTACAGGTTAGCGTACGACAACGGTCTAGGGTGAGCATACGTGTCAGGGTACGGGTTAGTGTTAGAGTAGGGGTTAGGATTAGGGTACGGGCTAGGGTAAGGCTTTGCGTAAGGGTTAGTGTTAGGGTTAGGGTTAGGGTTATGGTTAGGGGACGGGACGGTTTAGGGTACAGGTTAGAGTACGACAATATTTTAGGGTGAGCTTACGTGTTAGGGTACGTGTTAGTGTTAGCGTACGGGTTAGGATTAGGGGACGGGTTAGGGTAAGGGTTAGGGTTAGGGTTAGGGTTAGGTTTAGGGGATGGGGACGGTTTAGTGTACAGGTTAGGGTACGACAATGTTTTAGGGTGAGCGTACGTGTTAGTTTACGGGTTAGTGTTAGCGTACGGGTTAGGTTTAGGGGACGGGTTAGGGTAAGGCTTCGGGTAAGTGTTAAGGATAGGGTTAGGATTAGGATTAGGGGAAGGGGACGGTTTAGGGTACAGGTTAGGGTACGACAACGGTTTAGTGTGAGCGTACGTGTTAGGGTACGGGTTAGTGTTAGCGTACGGTTTAGGATTATGTGACGGGTTAGTGTAAGGCTTCGGGTAAGGGTTAGGGTTAGGGTTAGGGTTAGGGTAAGGGTTAGGGGCAGGGACGATTTAGGGTACAAGTTAGGGTACAACAACCTTTTAGGGTGAGCGTACATGTTAGGTTATGGGTTAGTGTTAGTGTATGGTTTAGGATTAGGGGACGGAATAGGGTAACGCTTTGGGTAAGGGTTAGGTTTAGTGTTAGGGTTAGGGGACGGGGACGGGTACGGTTTAGGGTACAGGTTAGGGTACGACGACGGTTTAGTGTGAGTGTAAGTGTTAGGGTATAGCTTAGAGTTAGCGTACGGTTTAGCATTCGGGGACGGGTTAGGACAAGGCTTCGGGTAAGGGTTAGCCTTACGGTTAGGGTTAGGGTTAGGGTTAGGGGATGGGGACTGTTCAGGGTACAGGTTAGAGTACGACAACGGTTTAGGGTGAGCGTACGTGTTAGGGTAGGGTTTAGTGTTAGCGTACGGGTTAGGATTAGGGGACGCGTTAGGGTAAGGCTTCGGGTAATGGTTAGGGTTAGGGTTAGGGTTAGGGGATGGGGACGGGGACGGTTTAGGGTACACGTTAGGGTACGACAACGGTTTAGGGTGAGCGAACGTGTTAGGGTACGGGTTAGTGTTAGCGTACGGGTTAGGATTAGGGGACGGGTTAGGGTAAGACTTCGGGTAAGTGTTAGGATTAGGGTTAGGGTTAGTGTTAGGGTTAGGATAGGGGACAGGAATGGTTTAAGGTAGAGGTTAGGGTACGACAATAGTTTAGGGTGAGCGTACGTGTTAGGGTAGGTGTTAGTGTTAGCGTACCGCTTAGGACTAGGGGACGGATTAGTGTAAGGCTTTGGGTAAGGGTTAGGTTTAGGGTACGGGGACGGTTTAGGGTACAGGTTAGGGTACGACAAAGGTTTAGTATGAGCGTACGTTTTAGGGTACGGTTTAGCATTAGCGTACGTGTTAGGATTAGGTGACAGGTTAGTGTAAGGATTCGGGTAAGGTTTTGGGTTAGGTTTAGGGTTAGGGTTAGGGGATGGGGACGGTTTAGGGTACAGGTTAGTGTACGTCAACGGTTTAGGGTGAGCGTACGTGTTAGGGTACGTGTTAGTGTTACCGTTCAGGATAAGATTATGGAACGGGTTACGGTAAGGCTTCGGGTAAGAGTTAGGGTAGGGTTAGGGTTAGGTTTAGGGTTAGGGGATGGGGACTGTTTAGGGTACAGTTTAGGGTATGACAAAGGTTTAGGGTGAGTGTACGTGTTAGGGTACGGGTTAGTGTTAGCGTACGGGTTAGGATTAGGTGACGGGTTAGGGTAAGGGTTAGGTTTAGGGGTAGGGTTACGGTTAGGTGACGGGGACGGTTTAGGTTACAGGTTAGGGTACGACAACTGTTTAGTGTGAGCGTACGTGTTAGGGTATGTGTTAGTGTTAGCGTATGGGTTAGTATTAGGGGACGGGTTAGGGTAAGGCCTCGGGTAAGCGTTAGGGTTAGGGGACGGGGACGGTTTAGGGTATAGGTTATGGTACGACAACGGATTAGGGTGAGCATACGTGTTAGGGTACGGGTTAGTGTTAGTGTACGGGATAGGATTAGGGGACGGGTTAGGGTAAGGTTTCGGGTAAGGGTTAGGTTTAGGGTTATTGTTATGGTTAGGGTTATGGGACGGGGACGGTTTAGGGTACAGGGTAGAGTACAACAACGATTTAGGGTGAGCGTACGTATTAGGGAACGGGTTAGTGTTAGCGTACGGGTTAGGATTAGGGGACGGTTTTGGGTAAGGCTTCGGGTAAGGCTTAGGTTTAGGGTTAGGCTTAGGGATAAGGTTAGGGTTAGGGGACAGGGACCGTTTAGGGTACAGGTTAGGGTATGACAACGGTTTAGGGTGAGCGTATGAGTTAGGGTATGGGTTAGTGTTAGCGTACGGTTTAGGAATTGGGGCGAGTTAGGGTAAGGCTTCGGGTAAGGGTTAGGGTTAGGGTTAGGGTTAGGGGACCGGGACGGTTTAGGGTACAGGTTAGGGTTAGGGTTAGGGTTAGGGTTAGGGTTAGGGGACAGGGACGGTTTAGGGTACAGTTTAGGGTACCACAAAGGTTTAGGGTGAGCATACGTGTTAGGGTACGGGTTAGTGTTAGCGTACGGGTTAGTAGTAGGGGACGGGTTAGGGTAAGGCTTCAGGTAACGGTTAGTGTTAGGGTTACGTTTTGGGTTAGGGTTAGGGGACGGGGATGGTTTAGGGTACAGGTTAGTATACGACAACGGTTTAGGGTGAGCGAACGTGTTAGGGTATGGGTTAGTTTTAGCGTACGGGTTAGGATTAGGTGACGGGTTGCTGTAAGGCTTCAGGTAAGGTTTAGTGTTAGGGTTAGGGTTAGGGGACGGGGCGGTTTAGGGTACAGGTTAGTGTACGACAAGAATTTAGGGTGAGCGTACGTGTTAGGGTACGGGTAAGTGTTAGCGTATGGGTTAGGATTAGGGGACGGGTTAGGGTAAGGCTTCGGGTAAGGGTTAGGGTTAGGGTTAGGGATAGGGGACGGGGACGGTTTAGGGTACAGTTTAGGGTACGACAAGGTTTTAGAGTGAGCGTACGTGTTAGGGTATGGGTTAGTGTTAGCGTATGGGTTAGGATCAGGGGACGGGTTAGGGTAAGGCTTCGGGTATGGGTTAGGGTTAGGGTTACGGTACGGGGATGGTTTAGGATACAGGTTAGTGTACGACAATGGTTTAGGGTGAGCGTACGTGTTAGGGTATAGGTTAGTGTCAGCGTACGGTTTAGGATTATGGGACGGGTTACGGTAAGTCTTCGGGTAAGGGTTAGGGTTAGGGTAGGGTTAGGCTTAGGATTAGGGGATGGGGACGGTTTAGGGTACAGGTTAGGGTATGACAACGGTTTAGGGTGAGCGTACGTGTTAGAGTATGGGTTAGTGTTAACGTACGGGTTAGGATTAGAGGACGGGTTAGTGTAAGGCTTCAGGTAAAGGTTAGGGTTAGGGTTAGGGTTAGGGGATGGGGACGGTTTAGGGTACAAGTTAGGGTACAACAACGGTTTAGAGTGAGCGTACGTGTTAGGGTACGGGTTACTGTTAGCGTACTGGTTAGGATTAGGGGACGGGTTAGGTTAAGGCTTCAGGTAAGGGTTAGCGTTAAGTTTAGGGTTAGGGTTAGGGAATGGGGATGGTTTAGGGTACAGGTTAGGGTACGACAATGGTTTAGGGTGTGCGTAAGTGTTAGGGTACGAGTTAGTGTTAGCGTACGGTTTAGGATTAGGGGAAGTGTTAGGGTAAGACTTCGCGTAAGAGTTAGCGTTCGGTTTAGGGTTAGGGTTAGGGTTCGGTGACGGGGACGGTTTAGGGTACAGGTTAGGGTACAACAATGGTTTAGGGGGAGCGTACGTGTTAGGGCACGGGTTAGTGTTAGTGTACGAGTTAGGATTAGGGGACGGGTTAGGGTAAGGCTTCGGGTAAGGGTCAGTGTTAGGGTTAGGCTTAGGGTTAGTGTTAGGGGACGGGGACGGTTTATGGTACAGTTTAAGGTACGACAACGGTTTAGGGTGAGCATACGTGTTAGGGCACGGGTTAGTGTTAGCGTACGGATTAGGATTATTGGACGGGTTAGGGTAAGGCTTCGGGTAAGTGTTAGGGTTAGGGTTAGGGGACTGGGGCGGTTTAGCGTACAGGTTAGGGTACGACAACGGTTTAGGGTTACCGTACGTGTTCGGGAACGGGTTAGAGGTAGTGTACGGGTTAGGTTTAGGGGACGGGTGAGGGTAAGGCTTCGGGTAAGGTTTAGGGTTAGGGTTAGGGTTACAGTTAGGGACGGGGACGGTTTAGGGTACAGGTTAAGGTATGACAATGGTTTAGGGTGAGCGTACGTGTCAGGGTAAGGGTTAGTGTTAGCGTTCGGATTAGGATTAGGGGACTGGTTAGGTTAAGGCTTCGGGTAAGGGTTAGGGTTAGGGTTAGGGGACGGGGATGGTTTAGGGTACAGGTCAGGGTACGACAACAGCTTAGTTTGAGCGTACCTGTTAGGGTACATATTAGTGCTAGTGTACCGGTTAGGATTAGGGGACAGGTTAGAGTAAGGCTTCGGCTAAGTGTTAGGGTTAGGTTTAGGGGATGAGGACGGGGACGGTTTAGGGTACAGGTTAGGGTACGACAACGGTTAAGGGTGAGGGTACGTTTTTGGGTACGGGTTAGTGTTAGCGTACGGGTTAGGATTAGGGGACGGGTTAGTGTAAGGGTTCGGGTAAGGGTTAGGGTTAGGGTTAGGGTTAGGTTTAGGGGACGGGGACGGTTTAGGGTAGAGGTTAGGGTACGACAACATTTTAGGGTGAGCGTACGTGTTAGGGTATGGGTTAGTGTTTGCGTACGGTTTACTATTATGGGACGGGTTAGTGTAAGGCTTTTGGTAAGTGTTAGGGTTAGGGTTAGGGTTAGGGGACGGGGACGGTTTAGGGTACAGGTTAGCATACAACAACCGTTTAGGGTGAGCGTACGTGTTAGGGTATGGGTTAGTGTTAGCGTGCGGGTTACAATTAGGGGACGGGTTAGGTTAACGCTTCGGGTAAGGGTTAGGGTTAGGTTTAGGGTTCGGGTTAGGAGACAGGAGCGGTTTAGGGTACAGGTTAGGGTACGAAAACAGTTTAGGGTGAGCGTACGTGTTAGGGTATGGGATAGCGTTAGCGTAGGGGTTAGGATTAGGGAATGGGTTAGGGTAAGTGTTCGGGTAAGTGTTAAGGTTAGGGTTAGGGTTAGGGGACGGGTACGGTTTAGGGTAGAGGTTTGGGTACGACAACGGTTCAGGGTGAGCTTATGTGTTAGTGTATGGGTTAGTGTTAGCGTACCGGTTAGGATTAGGGGACGAGTTAGGGTAAGGCAAGTCTTCGGGTAAGGGTTAGGTTTAGGGTTAGGGTTAGGAGACGGGGACGATTTATGGTAGAGGTTAGTGTACGACAACTGTTTAGAGTGAGCGAACGTGATAGGGTACATGTTAGTGTTAGCGTACGGGTTAGGATTAGGGGACGGTTTAGGGTAAGGCTTCGGGTAAGGGTTAGGGTTAGGGTTAGGGGACGGGGACGGGGATGATTTAGAGTACAAGTTAGGGTACGACAATGGTTTAGGGTGAGCGTACGTGTTAGGGTACTGGTTAGTGTTAGCGTACGGGTTAGGATTAGGGGAGAGGTTAGGGTAAGGCTTCGGGTAAGGGTTAGTGTTAGGGTTAGGGTATGGGGACGGTTTAGGTTACAGGTTAGGGTACGACAACTGTTTAGTGTGAGCGTACGTGTTAGGGTATGTGTTAGTGTTAGCGTATGGGTTAGTATTAGGGGACGGGTTAGGGTAAGGCCTCGGGTAAGCGTTAGGGTTAGGGGACGGGGACGGTTTAGGGTATAGGTTATGGTACGACAACGGATTAGGGTGAGCATACGTGTTAGGGTACGGGTTAGTGTTAGTGTACGGGATAGGATTAGGGGACGGGTTAGGGTAAGGTTTCGGGTAAGGGTTAGGTTTAGGGTTATTGTTATGGTTAGGGTTATGGGACGGGGACGGTTTAGGGTACAGGGTAGAGTACAACAACGATTTAGGGTGAGCGTACGTATTAGGGAACGGGTTAGTGTTAGCGTACGGGTTAGGATTAGGGGACGGTTTTGGGTAAGGCTTCGGGTAAGGCTTAGGTTTAGGGTTAGGCTTAGGGATAAGGTTAGGGTTAGGGGACAGGGACCGTTTAGGGTACAGGTTAGGGTATGACAACGGTTTAGGGTGAGCGTATGAGTTAGGGTATGGGTTAGTGTTAGCGTACGGTTTAGGAATTGGGGCGAGTTAGGGTAAGGCTTCGGGTAAGGGTTAGGGTTAGGGTTAGGGTTAGGGGACCGGGACGGTTTAGGGTACAGGTTAGGGTTAGGGTTAGGGTTAGGGTTAGGGTTAGGGGACAGGGACGGTTTAGGGTACAGTTTAGGGTACCACAAAGGTTTAGGGTGAGCATACGTGTTAGGGTACGGGTTAGTGTTAGCGTACGGGTTAGTAGTAGGGGACGGGTTAGGGTAAGGCTTCAGGTAACGGTTAGTGTTAGGGTTACGTTTTGGGTTAGGGTTAGGGGACGGGGATGGTTTAGGGTACAGGTTAGTATACGACAACGGTTTAGGGTGAGCGAACGTGTTAGGGTATGGGTTAGTTTTAGCGTACGGGTTAGGATTAGGTGACGGGTTGCTGTAAGGCTTCAGGTAAGGTTTAGTGTTAGGGTTAGGGTTAGGGGACGGGGCGGTTTAGGGTACAGGTTAGTGTACGACAAGAATTTAGGGTGAGCGTACGTGTTAGGGTACGGGTAAGTGTTAGCGTATGGGTTAGGATTAGGGGACGGGTTAGGGTAAGGCTTCGGGTAAGGGTTAGGGTTAGGGTTAGGGATAGGGGACGGGGACGGTTTAGGGTACAGTTTAGGGTACGACAAGGTTTTAGAGTGAGCGTACGTGTTAGGGTATGGGTTAGTGTTAGCGTATGGGTTAGGATCAGGGGACGGGTTAGGGTAAGGCTTCGGGTATGGGTTAGGGTTAGGGTTACGGTACGGGGATGGTTTAGGATACAGGTTAGTGTACGACAATGGTTTAGGGTGAGCGTACGTGTTAGGGTATAGGTTAGTGTCAGCGTACGGTTTAGGATTATGGGACGGGTTACGGTAAGTCTTCGGGTAAGGGTTAGGGTTAGGGTAGGGTTAGGCTTAGGATTAGGGGATGGGGACGGTTTAGGGTACAGGTTAGGGTATGACAACGGTTTAGGGTGAGCGTACGTGTTAGAGTATGGGTTAGTGTTAACGTACGGGTTAGGATTAGAGGACGGGTTAGTGTAAGGCTTCAGGTAAAGGTTAGGGTTAGGGTTAGGGTTAGGGGATGGGGACGGTTTAGGGTACAAGTTAGGGTACAACAACGGTTTAGAGTGAGCGTACGTGTTAGGGTACGGGTTACTGTTAGCGTACTGGTTAGGATTAGGGGACGGGTTAGGTTAAGGCTTCAGGTAAGGGTTAGCGTTAAGTTTAGGGTTAGGGTTAGGGAATGGGGATGGTTTAGGGTACAGGTTAGGGTACGACAATGGTTTAGGGTGTGCGTAAGTGTTAGGGTACGAGTTAGTGTTAGCGTACGGTTTAGGATTAGGGGAAGTGTTAGGGTAAGACTTCGCGTAAGAGTTAGCGTTCGGTTTAGGGTTAGGGTTAGGGTTCGGTGACGGGGACGGTTTAGGGTACAGGTTAGGGTACAACAATGGTTTAGGGGGAGCGTACGTGTTAGGGCACGGGTTAGTGTTAGTGTACGAGTTAGGATTAGGGGACGGGTTAGGGTAAGGCTTCGGGTAAGGGTCAGTGTTAGGGTTAGGCTTAGGGTTAGTGTTAGGGGACGGGGACGGTTTATGGTACAGTTTAAGGTACGACAACGGTTTAGGGTGAGCATACGTGTTAGGGCACGGGTTAGTGTTAGCGTACGGATTAGGATTATTGGACGGGTTAGGGTAAGGCTTCGGGTAAGTGTTAGGGTTAGGGTTAGGGGACTGGGGCGGTTTAGCGTACAGGTTAGGGTACGACAACGGTTTAGGGTTATCGTACGTGTTCGGGAACGGGTTAGAGGTAGCGTACGGGTTAGGTTTAGGGGACGGGTGAGGGTAAGGCTTCGGGTAAGGTTTAGGGTTAGGGTTAGGGTTACAGTTAGGGACGGGGACGGTTTAGGGTACAGGTTAAGGTATGACAATGGTTTAGGGTGAGCGTACGTGTCAGGGTAAGGGTTAGTGTTAGCGTTCGGATTAGGATTAGGGGACTGGTTAGGTTAAGGCTTCGGGTAAGGGTTAGGGTTAGGGTTAGGGGACGGGGATGGTTTAGGGTACAGGTCAGGGTACGACAACAGCTTAGTTTAAGCGTACCTGTTAGGGTACATATTAGTGCTAGTGTACCGGTTAGGATTAGGGGACAGGTTAGAGTAAGGCTTCGGCTAAGTGTTAGGGTTAGGTTTAGGGGATGAGGACGGGGACGGTTTAGGGTACAGGTTAGGGTACGACAACGGTTAAGGGTGAGGGTACGTTTTTGGGTACGGGTTAGTGTTAGCGTACGGGTTAGGATTAGGGGACGGGTTAGTGTAAGGGTTCGGGTAAGGGTTAGGGTTAGGGTTAGGGTTAGGTTTAGGGGACGGGGACGGTTTAGGGTAGAGGTTAGGGTACGACAACATTTTAGGGTGAGCGTACGTGTTAGGGTATGGGTTAGTGTTTGCGTACGGTTTACTATTATGGGACGGGTTAGTGTAAGGCTTTTGGTAAGTGTTAGGGTTAGGGTTAGGGGACGGGGACGGTTTAGGGTACAGGTTAGCATACAACAACCGTTTAGGGTGAGCGTACGTGTTAGGGTATGGGTTAGTGTTAGCGTACGGGTTACGATTAGGGGACGGGTTAGGTTAACGCTTCGGGTAAGGGTTAGGGTTAGGTTTAGGGTTCGGGTTAGGAGACAGGAGCGGTTTAGGGTACAGGTTAGGGTACGAAAACGGTTTAGGGTGAGTGTACGTGTTAGGGTATGGGATAGCGTTAGCGTAGGGGTTAGGATTAGGGGATGGGTTAGGGTAAGTGTTCGGGTAAGTGTTAAGGTTAGGGTTAGGGTTAGGGGACGGGTACGGTTTAGGGTAGAGGTTTGGGTACGACAACGGTTCAGGGTGAGCTTATGTGTTAGTGTATGGGTTAGTGTTAGCGTACCGGTTAGGATTAGGGGACGAGTTAGGGTAAGGCAAGGCTTCGGGTAAGGGTTAGGTTTAGGGTTAGGGTTAGGAGACGGGGACGATTTATGGTAGAGGTTAGTGTACGACAACTGTTTAGAGTGAGCGAACGTGATAGGGTACATGTTAGTGTTAGCGTACGGGTTAGGATTAGGGGACGGTTTAGGGTAAGGCTTCGGGTAAGGGTTAGGGTTAGGGTTAGGGGACGGGGATGATTTAGAGTACAAGTTAGGGTACGACAATGGTTTAGGGTGAGCGTACGTGTTAGGGTACTGGTTAGTGTTAGCGTACGGGTTAGGATTAGGGGAGAGGTTAGGGTAAGGCTTCGGGTAAGGGTTAGTGTTAGGGTTAGGGTATGGGGACGGTTTAGGGTACAGGTTAGTGTACGACAACGTTTTAGTGTTAGCGTACGTGTTAGGCTATGTGTTAGTGTTAGTGTAGGGGTCACGGTAAGGCTTCGGGTAAGGGTTAGGGTTAGGGTTGGGGTTAGGGTTAGGGGAAGGGGATGGTTTAGGGTACAGGTTAGTGTACGACAACGGTTTAGGGTGGGCATAAGTTTTAGGGTACGTTTTAGTGTTAGCGTACGGGTTAGGAGTAGGGGACGGGTTAGTGTAAGGCTTCGGGTAAGGGTTAGGTTTAGGGTTAGGGTTAGGGTTAGAGTTAGTGGATGGGGACGGTTTCGTGTACAGGATACGGTACGACAACGGTTTAGGGTGAGCGTACGTGTTAGGGTACAGGTTAGTGTTAGCGTACGTGTTAGGATTAGGGGACCGTTTAGGGTAAGGCTTCGGGTAAGGGTTAGGGTTAGGGTTACGGTTAGGGTTAGGGGACGGGGACGGTTTAGTGTACAGGTTAGGGTACGACAACGGTTTAGGGTGAGCGTATGTGTTAGGGTATGGGTTAGTGTTAGCATATGGGTTAGGATAAGGAGACGAGTTAGGGTAAGGCTTCGGATAAGGGTTAGGTTTAGGGTTAGTGTTAGGGTTAGTGTTAGGGGACAGGAACGGTTTAGGGTACAGTTTAGGGTACCACAAAGATTTAGGGTGAGCGTACGTGTTAGGGTACGGGTTAGTGTTAGCGTACGGGTTAGGATTAGGGGATGGTTTAGGGTAAGGCTTCGGCTAAGGGTTAGGTTTAGGGTTAGAGTTAGGGTTAGGAGACGGGGACAGTTTAGGTTACAGGTTAGTGTACGACAATGTTTTAGGTTGAGCGTACGTGTTAGGGTATGGTTAGGTTTAGCGTACGGTTTAGGATTATGGGACAGGTTAGAGTAAGGCTTCGGGTAAGGGTTAGGGTTAGGGTTAGGGTTAGGGGACGGGGACGGTTTAGGGTACATGTTAGGTTATGACAACGGTTTAGGGTGAGCGTACATGTTAGGGTACGGGTTAGTGTTAGCATACGGGTTACGATTAGGCGATGGGTTAGGGTAAGGCTTCGGGTAAGGGTTAGGGTTATGGTTAGGGTTAGGGTTAGGGGACAGTAACGGTTTAGGGTAGAGGTTAGGGTACGACAACGGTTTAGGGTGAGCGTACGTGTTAGGGTACCGGTTGTTGTTAGCATACGGGTTAGGATTAGGGGACGGGTTAGGTTAAGGCTTCGGGTAATGGTTAGGGTTAGGTTTAGAGTACGGGGACGGTTTAGGGTACAGGTTAGTGTACGACAACGGTTTAGGTTGAGCGTACGTGTTAGGGTACCGATTTGTGTTAGCGTACGGGTTATGGTAAGGCTTCGGGTAAGGGTTAGGTTTAGGGTTAGGGTTAGGGGACGGGGATGGGGACGGTTTAGGGTACAGGTTAAGGTACGACAATGGTTTAGGGTGAGCGTATGTGTTAGGGTATTGGTTAGTGTTAGCCTACGGGTTAGAATTAGGGGACGGGTTAGGGGAAGGCTTCGGGTAAGGTTTAGGGTTAGGGTTAGCGTTAGGGTTAGGGGGCAGTTTAGGGTACAGGTAAGGGTACGAAAATGGTTTAGGGTGAGCGTACCTGTTAGTGTATGCGTTAGTGTTAGCATACGGCTTAGGATCAGGGGACGGGTTAGGGTAAGGCTTCGGGTAAGGGTTAGGTTTAGTGTTAGGGTTAGGAGACGGGGACAGTTTAGAGTACATGTTAGGGTAGGAGAGCGGTTTAGGGTGAGCGTACCTGTTAGGGTACGGGTTAGTGTTAGCGCACGGGTTAGGTTTTGGAGTCAGGTTAGGGTAAGGTTTCGGGTAAGGGTTGGGGTTAGGGTTAGGTTTAGGGGATGGGGACGGGTTATGGTACAGGTTAGGGTACGACAATGGTTTATGGTGAACGTACGTGTTAGGGTACAGGTTAGAGTTAGCGTACGGGTTAGGATTAAGGGACGGGTTAGGGTAAGGCTTCAGGTAAGGTTTAGGTTTAGGGTTAGGGTTAGGGGACGGGGACGGGAACGGTATAGTGTAAAGGTTAGGGTACGAAAACGGTTTAGGGTGAGCGTACGTGTTAGGGTATGGGTTACTTTCAGCGTTGGGTAAGGATTAGGGGATGGGTTAGGGTAAGGCTATGGGTAAGGTTTAGGGTTAGGGTTAGTGTAAGGGTTAGGGGACGGGGACGGTTTAGGGTACAGGTTAGGGTACGACAACGGTTTAGGGTGAGCGTACATGTTAGGGAACGTGTTAGTGTTAGCGTACACGTTAGGATTAGGGGACGGGTTAGGGTAAGGCTTCGGGTAAGGGTTAGGGTTAGGGTTAGGGTTAGGTTTAGCGTTAGGGGATGGGGACGGTTTAGTGTACAGGTTAGTGTATGACAACAGTTTAGGGTGAGCGTACGTGATAGCATATGAGTTAGGATTGGTTACGGGTTAGGGGAAGGCTTCGGTTGAGGGTTAGGGTTAGGGTTAGGGTAAGGGTTAGGGGACGGTTACGGTTTAGGGTACAGGTTAGGGTACGACAGCGGTTTAGGGTAAGCGTACGTGTTAGGGCACGGGTTAGTGTTAGCGTACGGGTTAGGATTAGGGGACGGGTTAGGGTAAGGCTTAGGTTAAGGGTTAGGGTTAGGGATAGGTTTAGGGTTCGGGTTAGGGGACGGGGACTGGGACGGTTTAGGGTACAGGTTAGGGTACGACAACGGTTTAGGTTGAGGGTACGTGTTAGGGCATGGGTTAGTGTTAGCGTACGGGTTAGGATTAGGAGACGGTTTAGGGTAAGGCTTCGGGTAAGGGTTCGGGTTACGGTTAGGGTTAGGGTTAGGGTTAGGGGACGGGAACGGTTTAGGGTACAGTTTAGGGTACGACAACGGTTTAGGGTGAGCGTACGTGTTAGGGTACGGGTTATTGTTAGGGTACGGGTTAGGATTAGGGGATGGTTTAGGGTAAGGCTTTGGGTAAGGCTTAGGGTTAGGGTTAGGGTTAGGGTTAGGGTTAGTTTTAGGGGACGGTTTAGGTTACAGTTTACGGTACGACAACGGTTTAGGGTGAGCTTAGGTTTTAGGGTATGGGTTAGTGTTAGCGTACGGTTTAGGATTAAGCGAAGGTTTAGAGTAAGGCTTCGGATAAGGGTTAGGGTTAGGGTTAGGGTTAGGGGACGGGGACGGTTAAGGGTACAGGTTAGGGTACGACAAAGTTTTAGGGTGAGCGTACGTGTTAGGGTACGGGTTAGTGTTAGCGTACAGTTTAGGATTAGGGGACGGCTTAGGGTAAGGCTTCGGATAAGGGTTTGGGTTAGGGTTAGGGTTAGGGTTAGGAGACGGGGAAGATTTAGGTTACAGGTTAGGGTACGTCAATGGTTTAGCGTGATCGTACGTGTTAGGGTATGGTTTAGTATTAGCGTACGGGTCAGGATTAGGGGACGGCTTAGGTTAAGGCTTCGGGTAAGGTTTAGGGTTAGGGTTAGGGTTAGGATTAGGGTTAGGGTACGGGGATGGTTTACGGTACAGTTTAGTGTACGACCACGGTTTAGGGTGAACGTACGTGTTAGGGTACGTGTTAGTGTTAGCGTACGGGTTAGGATTAGGGGACGGGTTAGGGTAAGGCTTCCGATAAGGGATAGGGTTAGGGTTAGGGGACGGGGACGGTTTAGGGTACAGTTTAGAGTATGACCACGTTTTAAGGTGAGCATACGTGTTAGGGTATGGGTTACTGTTAGCGTACGGGTTAGGATTAGGGAACGGGTTAGGGAAAGGCTTCGGGTAAGGGTTAGGGTTAGGGTTCGGGTTAGGGTTACGGTTAGGGGACGGGGACGGTTTAGGGTACAGGTTAGTGTACGACAACGGTTTAGGGTGAGCGTACGTGTTAAGTTATGGGTTAGTGTTAGCGTACGGGTTAGGATTAGGGGACGTGTTAGGATAAGGCTTCGAGTAAGGGTCAGTGTAAGGGTTAGCGGACGGGGACGGGGATGGTTTAGGGTACAGGTTAGGGTTCGCCAATTGTTTAGGGTGAGCGTACGTGTTAGGGTACGGTTTAGTGTTAGCGTACGGGTTAGGATTAGGGGACAGGTTAGGGTAAGGCTTCGGGTAAGGGTTAGTGTAGGGTTAGGGTTAGGCTTAGGGGACGGGGACGGTTTAGGGTATAGGTTAGGGTACGACAACGGTTTAGTGTGAACGTACGTTTTAGGGTATGGGTTAAAGTTAGAGTACGGGTTAGAATTAAGGGAAGGGATAGAGTAAGGCTTCGGGTAAGGATTAGGGTTAGTGTTAGGGTTAGGGGACTGGGACATGGATGGTTTAGGGTACAGGTTAGGGTACAACAACGGTTTAGGTTGAGCGTACGTGTTAGGGTACGGGTTAGTGTTAACGTACGGGTTAGGATTAAGGGACGGGTTAGGGTAAGGTTTCGGGTAAGGGTTAGCGTTAGGGTTAGGGTTAGGGTTAGGGTTACGGGATGGGGACGGTTTAGGGTACAGCTTAGGGTACGACCACGGTTTAGGGTGAGAGTACATGTTAGTGTACAGGTTAGTGTTAGCGTACGGGTTAGGATTAGGGGACGGGTTAGGGTAAGGCTTTTGGTAAGGGTTAGGGTAAGGGTTACGGTTAGGGTTAGGGGACGGGGACGGTTTAGGGTACAGGTTAGGGTACGACAACGGTTTAGGGTGAACGTACGTGTTAGGGTACGGGTTAGTGTTAGCGTACGGGTTAGGATTATGGGTCAGGTTACGGTAAGGCTTCGGGTAAGGGTTGGGGTTAGGGTTAGGGTTATGGTTAGGGGACCGGGACGGTTTAGGGTAGAGTTTAGGGTACGACAACGGTTTAGTGTGAGCGTACCTGTTAGGTACTGGTTAGTGTTAGCGTAAGTGTTAGGATTACTGGACGGGTTAGGGTAAGGCTTCGGGTAAGGGTTAGGTTTAGGGTTAGGGTTAGGGTTAGGGGACTGGGACAGGGATGGTTTAGGGTAAAGTTTACGGTACGACAATGGATTAGGGTGAGCGTACGTGTTAGGGTACGGGTTAGTGTTAGGGTATGGGTTAGGATTAGGGGACGGGTTAGGGTAAAGCTTCAGGTAAGGGTTAGGATTACAGTTAAGGGACGGGGATGGTTTAGGGTACAGGTTAGGGTATAACAACGTTTTAGTGTCAGCGTATGTGTTAGGGTACGTGTTAGTGTTAGCGTACGGGTTAGGATTAGGGGACGGGTTAGCGTAACGTTTCGGGTAAGTGTTAGGGTTAGGGGACGGGGACAGGGACGGTTTAGGGTACAGGTTAGGGTTCACCAACGGTTTAGGGTGAGCGTACATGTTAGGGTACGGGTTAGTGTTAGCGCATGGGTTAGGATTAGGGGACGGGTTAGTGTAAGGCTTCGGGTAAGGGTTAAGGTTAGGGTTAGGGTTAGGGTTAGGGGACATGGCGGTTTAGGTTACAGGTTAGGGTACGACAACGGTTTAGGGTGAGGGTACGTGTTAGGGTATTGGTCAGTGTTAGCGTACGGGTTAGGATTAAGGGACGGATTAGAGTAAGGCTTCGGGTAACGGTTAGGGTTAGGGTTAGGGTTAGGGTTAGGTTTAGGGGAAGGGGACGGGGACGGTTTAGGGTACAGGTTAGGGTATGACAAAGGATTAAGGTGAGCATACGTGTTAGGGTATGGGTTAGTGTTAGCGTACGGGTTAGGATTAGGGGACGGGTTAGGGTAAGGCTTCGGGTAAGGGTTAGGGTTAGGGTTAGGGTTAGGGTTAGGGTTAGGGTTACGGTTAGGGGACTGGGATGGTTTAGGGTTCCGGTTAGGGTACGACAGTGGTTTAGGGTGAGCGTACGTGTTAGGGTATGGGTTAGTGTTAGCGTACGGGTTAGGATTAGGGGACGTGTTAGAGTAAGGCTTCGAGTAAGTGTCAGGGTTAGGATTAGGGGACGGGGACGGGGACAGTTTAGAGTACAGGTTAGGATTCGCCAATGGTTTAGGGTGAGCGTACATGTTAGGGTACGGGTTAGTGTTAGCGCACGGGTTAGGATTAGGGGACGGGTTAGTGTAAGGATTCGGGTAAGGGTTAAGGGTAGGGTTAGGGTTAGGGTTAGGGAACGGGGACGGTTTAGGTTACCGGTTAGGGTACGACAACGGTTTAGGGTGAGCGTACGTTTTAGGGTATGGGTTAGTGTTAGCGTACGGGTTAGGATTAAAGGAAGGGTTAGAGTAAGGCTTCGGGTAAGGATTAGGGTTAGGTTTTGGGTTAGGGGACTGGGACACGGATGGTTTAGGGTACAGGTTATGTTACAAAAACGGTTTAGGGTGAGCGTACGTGTTAGGGTACGGGTTAGTGTTAGAGTACGGGTTAGGATTAGGGGACGGGTTAGGGTAAGGTTTCGGGTAAGGGTTATCGTTAGGGTTAGGGTTAGGTTTAGGGTTACTGGATGGGGACGGTTTAGGGTACAGCTTAGGGTACGACCACGGTTTAGGGTGAGAGTACATGTTAGGGTACAGGTTAGTGTTAGCGTACGTGTTACGATTAGGGGACGGTTTAGGGTAAGGCTTTGGGTAAGAGTTAGAGTTAGGGTTTGTTAGGGTTTGGGGACGGAGACGGTTTAGGGTACAGGTTAGGGTACGACAACGGTTTACGATGAGCGTACGTGTTAGGATACGGGTTAGTGTTAGCGTATGATTAGAGGACGGATAAGGGTAAGGCTTCGGGTAAGGGTTAGGTTGAGACATAAGGCTGGACACTTCGGGCTGATGGCATTGGTGAGGTTCGATGAGCAAATGCAGACCCTTTGAAGTCATACTGCATGGTACCCATTCCATGGGTCCGAACTCTCCAGGTTTAAGGGATTCTTCCTTCAGCTAAAACATGCATGGGAAACCCAGAGTACGTTCCACCGTGTCATTGGGAAACGTTTTCAAATGCATCTCAGTTTTCGTCCCCTGGTTCTCGGGTTCACCATTCCAGACGCTTTACTAACACTCTCCCCACTTGGAGAGTCAGTGCCTTTAACCTCCTGTTTGGCACACTTTGCAATTTCTGCGCAACATGAACAGGAATTTGGAGATCCAAAGAGACTAGCTGTAGGTGTCTGCACGGGCAAATGGAACGCTTATTTCCCACCAGGAAGAGGAATTAACCAAAGGCTCAGCGTGCCCTGCCAGAAACAGATTAGGGCCTGAAGCAATCCTGCGGTTTTGCAGTCAGCTCACAAGAAAGCGAGTTGAAGAAAAGAGCTCAAGGGCACTGTAATCCACAAACCTGCAGAGTTATGAATGATAGCTATCGTCCAAAATATATTCAAGTAAGTCTGTGAAGAGGGCTTTAAAGCGGTGCAGAATTTCAGGAAAACGATTTCAGGGGGTAGACTGGAATTGCACTTAAAGCATAGGAAAAGAGGCAGAATGTCGACAATGATGCACTTGGCCAAAAAGAGCATATGGGTTTTTTCCTGAATATATTCAGGAAAAAACGCATACGCACTTTTTGGCCAACCAAGCAAGCGTTTAAAGGAAATCTGCACTACAATGAAGTCTCACTGCCCCCCGGTCAAAAGGGCCATGTGAAAAAAGTGTAAAAGAAGGCATCATTGAAGACTAATACAGAATACCAAGTCCTGGTCGTTGGTAGAATAACCAGCAGGGTATAGGATTTAGGAACTACTGGAGGTATATCCTCGGTGGCTTCACTGACTCTCCTGACATCCGTTACCTTGACTGCTGCAGCCCATGGGGCTCTCAAAGTCAGGCCAATCCCAGGATATGGAGCTCACCCAGGCAGGTACCCCACCCCCACCCCAGCCCACAGGGCCCTCGTGTTCAGGCCCCTCCCAGGATATGGTGTTCTCTGGGCAGGTCACCTGCAGCCCATGGGGCTCTCGTTGTCACGTCCCTCCCAGGATACAGAGCTACCCTTGCATGTTCCGTGGCAAGTCTGGGCAAACAGGAACCGTGCACATAGCGCACATTGCAAAGCACTCCCAGCTCACCTGTCGCTCAGATCTGACACAGAGCACCTCAGAGCAGTACTTGAACTAACAAACAGCAGCTCCAAAAGGTCTGTGATCTTGGGGATCACTCTGTGCGGCCTCCCTCCACCTGGTCTTCCAGAGACTTCCACTGCACCCGGGGCACCAGGCCTCTGTCTCCACCCACCACCCTCCCCTCCTCTCCCTGACTCCTGGGTTCCTCTCATTAGGAGAGGGTTTTCTTGAAGTTTTCTCCCACTCATGGGCCAGTTAAAATGATTAGAAAACAAGCCGGAGCTACAACCCCTTGTCTATCCTGACTCTCAAGAGCCCACACCTGTTCCTTGGACCTGGCTGATTCAGCAAGTTCCATTTTCTGCAACTGTGAGACCCTGAGGGGTGATGATTGGCTGACCTGGGCAGCCTGACCGTGCCGGCCAGCCCTCCCCAGGTGTGCCTGGGTTGAGATCGATATAAACACACATATAAAATGGCTGTGCCTGACGCCATTTTCTCTGCCCTGTCAACAGTCTCGGGGCTGGGCTGGTGGGACGGAGTGAGAGGCCACGGCTTTGTGGGTGGCCCAGTGTGAGTGGGGTTCTGCTGGACTTTCTGCAGCAGTTGCCAAGATGCCACCTGCTAAAGAAGAGGATGTGACACCCATACCTGCCGCTGGAATTTCTTCCTGGGCAGAGGTGAGGAAGGAAGAAAGCAGTGGGGGCGAGGACAGGAGGGGTATCTCAGGCAGGGAAATGGAAAGCTTCCAGAAGAGCACCCAGGGCCAGGACCATCCTGGCTGGCCTGCAGGCACCAAGTCGGCCGGCATGCTGTCACTCGTGTGGCTCCATGGCCCTTCCTCTAGGCTTTCAAGTCCTTGTACATATTCAGGTGTTTTACCTGGGAAGGGTGGGAACATTTCAGCAGCAGCTGGCCTGGGGTTCGGCCCACGTTTACTCACAGATGCCTCGGCATGGTCCCCCAGCTTTGCAAAGAGGACGCTTGTTGCGTGGGGCCTGCTGGCTGAATGGGAGATGATTCCCCACCACTGACCAACTTCAGAATGGTTTACAACTGGAGCAAGTGCCCTGATACGGTTTTCCTCTGTGTAAATGGTGGGTTCTGATTTTTTTTCTTTTTTCCGTTTTTGGTTCAAGGTAGATTTTATTCCTCTTTTTTGTATTTACAGATATAAGCATGGAAATAATTTATTCATATAAATACATGTATGTGAAGGGAAGAATATTTTTTCTGTTTTACTTTTTTTAATTTTATTTTTTTAATTTTGAATTTTATTTTATTTTTTATACAGCAGGTTCTTATTGGTTATCTATTTTATACATATAAATGTATACATGCCAATCCCAATCTCTCAACTCCTCCCACCACCACCCCCCCAACCGCTCTCCCCCCTTGGTGTCCATACGTTTGTTGTCTACATCTGTTGCTCTATTTCTGTCTTGCAAAACGGTTCATCTGTACAATTTTTCTAGGTTCCACATATATGCATTAATATACAAGATTTGTTTTGTTTTTCTCTTTCTGACTTACTTCACTCTGTATGACAGTCTCTAGATCCATCAACGTCTCTACAAATGATCCAATTTCATTCCTTTTTATGGCTTAGTAATATTCCATTTTATATATGTACCACATCTTTATGCATTCGTCTGTCTGGGCATTTAGGTTGCTTCCATTACCTGGATATTGTAAATAGTGATGCAATGAACATTGCGGTGAATGTCTCTTTTTGATTTTTGGTTTTGTCTGGGTATATGCCCAGTAGTGGGATTGCTGTATCATATGGTAATTCTATTTTTAGTTTTATAAGAAACTCCATAATGTTCTCCACAGTGACTGTATCTATTTACATTCCCAACAATAGTGGAAGAGGGTTCCTTATCTCCACACCCTTTCCAGCATTTGTTGTTTGTAGATTTTCTGATGATGCCCATTCTAACAGGTGTGAGATGATACAGCATGGATGAGTCTATTTCGTTGAGCAAGGAGTAGGTCTTGTCTATTACATATTTGGCTTATGGAAAGGTATCTGTGCTAATTTCAATCTCTGGTTTTATACAGCACCCCAACTCAACTTTCCCCTTAAGCAAGCATAAGTTTTTTAGCTAAATGTGAGACACTGTTCGGTTTTGTAATTCAGTTCATGTGGAGCCAAGTTTACACTCCCTCTATTAGTGATATCTTATGATTACTGTCTTTCTCTGTGTGACATATTTCTCTTAGAGTCATCGTGCTTAAATCCACTCAATTTGCTGCTACAGGCCTGATGACATTGATTTCATTGCTGAGTGATATTCCGTTGTACGTAAGTAGCACAACTTCTTTATCCATTTTTTTCTTTCTGGGATATTTAATTTGTACTGGACTCAAGGTTCTTGAAAACACAGCAGCCCTAAATTTTGTGTTGGCTGTGTCTTGTTGATTTTAATTTTCCTAAGCTATAGGACCATAAGTGGAAGTGCCCTAGGCTCTGTAGCTTTGTTTTTTAGATGTTTCAGGATACACCATAAACATCTCCAGAGTGTCTGTTGGCAATTTACATCCCACCCGTCAGCATAACAAGGCTCCCTCTTCTCCATGGCCTGTCCTGTGTTTCTCGTTTTTACACTTTTTTCAGATGGCCCTTTTGACGAATGGGAAAAGAGACTTCATTGTAGTGCGGATTTCCATTGCTCGAGTGCTTGGTTGACCAAAAAGGGCGTATGCGTTTTTTCCTGAATATATTCACGAAAAAATGCATACGCTCTTTTTCTCCAAGTGCATCACTGTCAAAGATCTGCTGCTTTTCATATACTTTAAATGCAATTCAAATCTACCTCCTGAAATCTGATTCCTGGAATTCTGCCGTGTTTTCAAGTCTTCTTTGCAGCCTTACTTCAATATATTTTTGACAATAGTTGTCATTTATAACTCTGCAGGTTTGTGAATTACAGTGTCCCTGATTTCCTTTCTTAACTCGCTTCCTTGTAAGCTGGCCACAAAACCGCAGGTTTGCTTCAGGCCATAATCTGGTTCCGGCACGGCACGCTGAGCGTTTGGTTAATTCCTCTTCCTGGTGGGAAATGAGAGTTAAATGTGCCCGTCCAGACACCTGCCTCACTCCCAGCCCATTGGTGATGTGTGTCCTCTGGTTTGAGGCCACATGTGCCGGTTTACTCACCTATTAAGGATGTGGACCCACTGGTGTGAGGACACTCCTGCCTGGTTCATATCCCCTTGGTGATGTGGGCTGTCTGGTGAGAGTCTGATCCTGGCTGGTTTCGTCACCTTTCTGTGAGGTGGTCCCTCTGCTCTGAGGTCACAACTGCCTGGCTTGTTCCCGTTGCCTTGGAGACGTCGGCCCTCTGGTGGCAGTTGGAGCTTGCTGGGAGTCTCCTCCCCTCGGTGATGAGGGCCCTGTGGCATCAGTCAATAACTGCTGGGCTCCCCATTTTTTCTGATGTTTGCCCACTTGTGCGATGACACTCCTGCCGGGTTCCCATCCCCATGTGGATGTGCGCCTTCTGCTGTGAGGTCCCAACGGTTGGGTCGCTCACAGTTTAATGATGAGGGCCCTCTGGTGTGAGTTCATTCCAGAAAGGATCCCATTGCCTCGCTGCTCCTGGCCGCCTGCTGGGACGTTCCAACTGCTGGATTCCTCACATTTTTTGATCTATGGTCCCTGTGTTGTTAGGCTACTCCTGCCTGCCTCACTCTGAGCACCTTGGAGATGTGGTTCCTGTGGTTTAGGCCACATGTTCTGGGTTCCTCACCTTTCCATTATTTGGCCACCCTGGTGTGAGGATACTTCTGCCTGGTTCCGATCCCCTTGGTGATGTGGGCCCTCTGGTGAGAGTCTTATCCTGGCTGGGTTCCTCTCCCTTCTGTGACGTTTGCCCTCTGCTGTGAGGTCACTCCTGCCTGGCTGGCGCACGTCACCTTGGCGACGTGGGCCCTCAGTTGGGATTTGGTGCCTGCTGGGAGTTTCCTCCCTTCGGTAATGAGGGCCCTCTGGCGTCTGGCCCTAACTCCTGGGCTCCCAAATTTTTCTGATGTGTGCCCTGTGGTGCGAGTACACTCCTGCCAGGTTCCCAACCCCATGGAAATGTGGGCCTTCTGCTCTGTGGACACAATGGCTGGGTTGTTCACAGTTTCATGATGAGGGCCCTCTTTTGTGAGTTCACACCGACCTGGAACCCATAGCCTCGCTGCTCCTTGCCACCTGCTGGGACGTTCCAACTGCGGGATTCTTCACCTTTTTTATTCTATGGGCCCTCTGTTTTGAGGCTACTCCTGCCTGCCTCCCTCCCAGACCCTTGGTGATGTGTGTCCTCTGGTTTGAGGCCACGTGTGTTGAGTCCCTCACCTTTCGATGATATGGCCCCAATGGTGTGAGGACACTCCTGCCTGGTTCCCATCCCCTTGGTGATGTGGGCCCTCTGGTGAGAGTCTGATCCTGCCTGGATTCCTCACACGTCTGGGAGGTGGGCCCTCTTCTCTGAGGTCAATCCTGCCTGGGTGGCACACCGTGCCTTGGCGACATCGGCCCTCTGGTGGCAGTTGGAGCCTGCTGGGAGCCTCCTCCCCTTGGTGATGAAGGCGCTCTGGTGTCAGGCCCTAACTGCTGGCCTCCCGACATTTTCTGATGTGTGCCCATGGTGCGATGACACTCCTGCCAGGTTCCCATCCCCATACGGATTTTGGCCTTCTGCTCTGTGGTTCCAACGCCTGGGTTGCTCACAGTTTCATGACATAGGCTCTCTGGTGTTAGTTCACTCAGGCCGGGATCCCATAGCCTCTGTGCTCTGGGCCGCCTGCTGGAAGATTCGAACTGCTGGATACCTCACCTTTTTTCTTCTATGGGCACTGTGTTGTGAGACATCTCCTGCCTGACTCACTCCGAGCCCCTTTTTGATGTGGCTCTTCTGGTTTGAGGCCACATGTGCTGGGTTCCTCACCTTTCAATGATGTGGCCCCACTGGAGTGAGCACACTCCTGCCTTGTTCCCATCCCCTTGGTGATGTAGGCCCTCTGGTGAGAGTCTGATCCTGGTTGGGTTCCTCAAGCTTCTGTGAGCTTGGCCCTCTGCTCCAAGGTCACTCCAGCCTGGCTGGCACACCCCACCTTGGCGACGTCGGCCCTCTGGTGGCAGTTGGCGCGTGCTGGGAGCCTCGTCCCCTCAGTGATGAGGGCCCTTTTGCATCAGGCCCTAACTGCTGGATACCCTCATTGTCTAATACGTACTAAGTGGTGCGAGGACACTCCTGCCAGGTTCCCATCCCCATGGGGATGTGGGCCTTCTGCTCTGAGGTCCCAACGGCTGGGTTTCTCACAGTTTCATGATGTGGGCCCTCTGCTGTGAGTTCACTTTGGCCTGGATCCCATAGACTCCGTGTTCTGGGCCGCCAGCTGCAAGGTTCCAACTGCTGGATTCCTCACATTTTTTAATCTATGGGCCCTGTGTTGTTAGGCTAGTCCTGCCTTCCTCACTCCAAGCACCTTGGAGATGTGGTTCCTGTGGTTTAGGCCACATGTTCTGGGTTCCTCACCTTTCCATTATTTGGCCACACTGCTGTGATGATACTTCTGCCTAGTTCCGATCCCCTTGGTGATGTGGGCCCTCTGGTGAGAGTGTTATCCAGGCTGGGGTCCTCACCCGTCTGTGACGTATGCCCTCTGCTGTAAGGTCACTCATGCCTGGCTGGCGCACGTCACGTTGGCGACGTGGGCCCTCAGTTGGGAGTTGGTGCCTGCTGGGAGTCTGATCCCCTCGGTAATTAGGGCCGTCTGGCGTCAGGCCCTAACTCCTGGGCTCCCAAACATTTCTGATGTGTGCCCTGTGGTGCGAGTACACTCCTGCCAGGTTCCCAAAGCCTTGGGATGTGGGCCTTCTGTTCTGTGGTCCCAACACCTGTGTTGTTCACAGTTTCATGATGAGGGCCTTCTTTTGTGAGTTCACACTGGCCGGGATCCCATAGCCTCGCTGCTCCTTGCCGCATGCTAGGAGGTTCCAACTGCGGGATTCCTCACCTTTTTTATTCTATGGGTCCTCTGTTTTGAGGCTCCTCCTGCCTGCCTCCCTCCCAGCCCCTTGGAGATGTGGGTCCTCTTGTTTAGGCCACATGTTCTGGGTTCCTCACATTTCTATGATTTGGCCACACTGGTGTGAGGCCACTCCTGCCTGGCTTGCTCCCGTTGCCTTGGTGACGTCGGACTTCTGGTGGCAGTTGGAGCCTTCTTGTACCCTCCTCTCCAAGGTGATGAGGGCTCTCTTACGTCAGGTTCTAATGGCTGGGCTCCCCAAGATTTCTGATGTGAGCTCAGTGATGCCAGGACACTCTTGTAAGGTTCCAATCCTCATGGGGATGTGGGCCTTCTGCTCTGTGGTCGCAACGCCTGGGTTGCTCACAGTTTCCTTATGTTGCCACTCCGGTGTTAGTTCACTCGGGCCTAGATCCCATAGCCTCTGTGCTCTGGGCCGCCTGCTGGGAGGTTCCAACTGCTGGATTCCTCACCTTTCTTATACTTTGGGCCCTGTGTTGTGAGGCTCCTCCTGCCTGCCTCACACCGAGCCCCTTGGTGATGTAGGTCTTCTGGTTTGAGACCACATGTGCCGTTTGCCTCACCTTTTTGGGATGTGGCCCTACTGGTGCGATGACTCTCCTGCCAGGTTCCCATCCCCATGCAGGTTTGGACCTTCTGTTCTGAGGTCCCAGCGGCTGGGTTGCTCACAGTGTCAGGATGAGCGCCCTCTGCTGTGAGTTCACTCCGGCATGGATCCCATTGCCTCGGTGCCCTGGGCCACCTGCTTGGAGCTTCCAACTGCTGGATTCCTCACCTTTTTTCTTCTATGGGCCCTGTGTTGTGAGACATCTCCTGCCTGACTCACTCCGAGCCCCTTTTTGATGTGGCTGTTCTGGTTTGAAGCCACATGTGCTGGGTTCCTCACCTTTCAATGATGTGGCCCCACTGGTGTGAGCACACTCCTGCCTGGTTCGCATCCCCTTGGTGATGTGGACCCTCTGGTGAGAATCTGATCCTGGTTGGGTTACTCACACTTCTGTGAGCTTGGCCCTCTGCGCTGAGGTCATTCCTTCCTGGGTGGCACACCGCGGCGTGGCGACGTCGGCCCTCTGGTGGCAGTTGGAGCGGGCTGGGAGCCTCCTCCCCTCAGTGATGAGGGCCCTTTGGCGTCAGGCCCTCACTGCTGGGTACCCACATTTTCTAGTACGTACTAAGTGGTGCGAGGATACTCCTGCCAGATTCCCATCCACATGGGGATGTGGGCCTTCTGCTCTGAGGTCCCAACGGCTGGGTTGCTCACAGTTTCATGATGTGGGCCCTCTGCTGTGAGTTCACTTCAGCCTGGATCCCATAGACTCCGTGCTCTGGGCCGCCTGCTGCAAGGTTCCAACTGCTGGATTCCTCACATTTTTTAATCTATGGGCCCTGTGTTGTTAGGCTAGTCCTGCCTGCCTCACTCCGAGCACCTTGGAGATGTAGTTCCTGTGGTTTAGGCCACATGTTCTGGGTTCCTCACCTTTCCATTATTTGGCCACACTGGTGTGAGGATACTTCTGCCTGCTTCCGATCCCCTTGGTGATGTGGGCCCTCTGGTGAGACTCTTATCCTGGCTGGGTTCCTCACCCTTCTGTGACATTTGCCCTCTTCTGTGAGGTAACTCCTGCCTGGCTTGCTCCCATTGCCTTGGTGACGTCGGCCATCTGGTGGCAGTTGGAGCCTGCTGGGAGCCTCCTCTCCTAGCTGATGAGGGCCCTCTGGCATCACGATCTAACTGCTGGGCATCCCACGTTTTCTGACTGAGCCCAGTGATGCCAGGACACTCCTGTAAGGTTCCCATCCCCATGCGGATGTGGGCCTTCTGCTCTGTGGTCCCATCGCCTGGGTTGCTCACAGTTTCGTGATGTTGGTTCTCTGGTGTTAGTTCACTCAGGCCTAGATCCCATAGCCTCTGTGCTCTGGCGCGACTGCTGGGAGGTTCCAACTGCTGGATTCCGCCCCTTTTTTATACTTTGGGCCCTGTGTGTGAGGCTCCTCCTGCCTGCCTCACTCCAAGCCCCTTGGTGATGTAGGTCCTCTGGTTTGAGGCCACATGTGCCGGTTGCCTCACCTTTTAGGTATGTGACCCCACTGGTGTGAGGACACTCCTGACTGGTTCCCATCCTCTTGTTGATGTGGGCCCTCTGGTGAGAGTCTGACCCTGGCTTGATTCCTCACACTTCTGGGAGGTGGGTCCTCTGCTGTGAGGTCACTCCTGCCTGGGTGGCACACGTCGCCTTGGCCACATGGGCCCTCTGGTTGCAGTTGGAGCATGCTGGGAGCCTCCTCCCGTCGGTGATGAGGGCCCTCTGGCGTCAGGCCCTAACTGCTGGGCTCCCCACATTTTCTGATGTGTGCCCACTGGTGTGAGGACACTCCTGCCAGGTTCCCATCCCCATGCGGATTTGGGCCTTCTGTTCTGAGGTGCCAACGTCTGGGTTGCTCACAGTTTCGTCATGTTGGCACTCCGGTGTTAGTTCACTCAGGCCTAGATCCCATAGCCTCTGTGCTCTGGGCCGCCTGCTGGGAGGTTCCAACTGCTGGATTCCTCACCTTTCTTATACTTTGGGCCCTGTGTTGTGAGGCTCCTCCTGCCTGCCTCACACCGAGCCCCTTGGTGATGTAGGTCTTCTGGTTTGAGACCACGTGTGCCGTTTGCCTCACCTTTTAGGGATGTGGCCCTACTGGTGCGATGACACTCCGGCCAGGTTCCCATCCCCATGCAGGTTTGGACCTTCTGTTCTGAGGTCCAAGCGGCTGGGTTGCTCACAGTGTCAGGATGTGCGCCCTCTGCTGTGAGTTCACTCCGGCATGGATCCCATTGCCTCGGTGCCCTGGGCCACCTGCTTGGAGCTTCCAACTGCTGGATTCCTCACCTTTTTTCTTCTATGGGCCCTGTGTTGTGAGACATCTCCTGCCTGACTCACTCCGAGCCCATTTTTGATGTGTCTGTTCTGGTTTGAAGCCACATGTGCTGGGTTCCTCACCTTTCAATGATGTGGCCCCACTGGTGTGAGCACACTCCTGCCTGGTTCGCATCCCCTTGGTGATGTGGACCCTCTGGTGAGAATCTGATCCTGGTTGGGTTCCTCACACTTCTTTGAGCTTGGCCCTCTGCTCTGAGGTCATTCCTTCCTGGCTGGCACACCCCGCCGTGGCGACGTCGGCCCTCTGGTGGCAGTTGGAGCGGGCTGGGAGCCTCCTCCCCTCAGTGATGAGGTCCCTTTGGCGTCAGGCCCTAACTGCTGGGTACCCACATTTTCTAGTACATACTAAGTGGTGCGAGGATACTCCTGCCAGGTTCCCATCCACATGGGGATGTGGGCCTTCTGCTCTGAGGTCCCAACGGCTGGGTTGCTCACAGTTTCATGATGTGGGCCCTCTGCTGTGAGTTCACTTCGGCCTGGATCCCATAGATTCCGTGCTCTGGGCCGCCTGCTGCGAGGTTCCAACTGCTGGATTCCTCACATTTTGTAATCTATGGGCCCTGTGTTGTTAGGCTAGTCCTGCCTGCCTCACTCCGAGCACCTTGGAGATGTGGTTCCTGTGGTTTAGGCCACATGTTCTGGGTTCCTCACCTTTCCATTATTTGGCCACACTGGTGTGAGGATACTTCTGCATGGTTCCGATCCCCTTGGTGATGTGGGCCCTCTGGTGAGAGTCTTATCCTGGCTGGGTTCCTCACCCTTCTGTGACATTTGCCCTCTTCTGTGAGGTCACTCCTGCCTGGCTGGCGCACGTCACGTTGGCGACGTGGGCCCTCAGTTGGGAGTTGGTGCCTGCTGGGAGTCTCCTCCCCTCGGTCATGAGGGCCCTCTGGCGTCAGGCCCTAATTTCTGGGCTCCCATACTCTTCTGATGTGTGCCCTCTCGTGGGAGTACACTCCTGCCAGTTTCCCAACCCCATGGGAATGTGGTCCTTCTGCTCTGTGGTCCCAACCGCTGGGTTGTTCACAGTTTCATGATGAGGTCCCTCTGTTGTGAGTTCACACCGGCCGGGATCCCATAGCCTCGCTGCTCCTTGCCGCCTGCTGGGAGGTTCCAACTGCGGGATTCCTCACCTTTTTTATTTTATGGGCCCTCTGTTTGAGACACCTACTGCCTGCCTCACTCTGAGCCCCTTGTTGATGTGGGTCCTCTGGTTTAGGCCATATGTACTGGGATCCTCACTTTTCTATGATTTGGACATACTGGTGTGAGGCCACTCCTGCCTGGTTCTGATCCCCTTGGTGATGTGGGCCCTCTGGTGAGAGTCTTATCCTGGCTGGGTTCCTTCCCCTTCTGTGACGTAGGCCCTCTGCTGTGAGGTCACTCCTGCCTGGCTGACGCACGTCACCTTGGCGACGTGGGCCCTCAGTTGGGAGTTGGTGCCTGCTAGGAGTCTGCTCCCCTCGGTAATTAGGGCTGTCTGGCGTCAGGCCCTAACTCCTGGGCTCCCAAAATTTTCTGATGTGTGCCCTGTGGTGCGAGTACACTCCTGCCATGTTACCAACCCCATGGGAATGTGGGCCTTCTGTTCTGTGGTCCCAACACCTGTTTTGTTCACAGTTTCATGATGAGGGCCCTCTGTTGTGAGTTCACACTGGCTGGGATCCCATAGCCTCGCTGCTCCTTGCCGCATGCTAGGGGTTTCCAACTGCGGGATTCCTCGCATTTTTTATTCTATGGGTCCTCTCTTTTGAGGCTCCTCCTGCCTGCCTCACTCCCAGCCCCTTGGAGGTGTGGGTCCTCTGGTTTAGGCCACATGTGTTGGGTTCCTCACCTTTCTATGATTTGGCCACACTGGTGTGGGGCCCCTCCTGCCTGGATTGCTCCTGTTACCTTGGTGACGTCGGACCTCTGGTGGCAGTTGGAGCCTTCTTGTACCCTCCTCTCCAAGGTGATGAGGGCACTCTTGCATCAGGCTCTAACTGCTGGGCTCACCATGATTTCTGATGTGAGCCCAGTGATGCCAGGACACTCCTGTAAGGTTCCAATCCTCATGGGGACGTGGGCCTTCTGCTCTGTGGTCGCAAGGCCTGGGTTGCTCACAGTATCGTTATGTTGGCACTCCAGTGTTAGTTCACTCAGGCCTAGATCCCATAGCCTCTGTGCTCTGGGCCGCCTGCTGGGAGGTTCCAAGTGCTGGATTCCCCACCTTTCTTCTACTTTGGGCCCTGTGTTGTGAGGCTCCTCCTGCCTGCCTCACACCGAGCCCCTTGGTGATGTAGGTCTTCTGGTTTGAGACCACGTGTGCCGTTTGCCTCACATTTTAGGGATGTGGCCCTACTGGTGCGATGACACTCCTGCCAGGTTCCCATCCCCATGCAGATTTAGACCTTCTGTTCTGAGGTCCCAGCGGCTGGGTTGCTCACAGTGTCAGGATGTGCGCCCTCTGCTGTGAGTTCACTCCGGCATGGATCCCATTGCCTCGGTGCCCTGGGCCACCTGCTTGGAGCTTCCAACTGCTGGATTCCTCACCTTTTTTCTTCTATGGGCCCTGTGTTGTGAGACATCTCCTGCCTGACTCACTCCGAGCCCCTTTTTGATGTGGCTCTTCTGGTTTGAGGCCACATGTGCTGGGTTCCTCACTTTTCAATGGTGTGACCCCACTGGTCTCAGAACACTCCTGCCTGGTTCGCATCCCCTTGGTGATGTGGACCCTCTGGTGAGAGTCTGATCCTGGTTGGGTTCCTCACACTTCTGTAAGGTTGGCCCTCTGCCCTGAGGTCACTCCTGCCTGGCTGGCACACCCCGCCTTTGTGACGTCGGCCCTCTGGCTGCAGTTGGAGCGTGCTGGGAGCATTCGCCTCTTGGTGATGAGGACACTCTTGTGTCTGGCCCTAACTGCTGGGTAACCACATTTTCTGATACGTGCTAAGAGGTGAGAGGACACTCCTGCCAGGTTCCCATCCCCATGTGGTTTTGGGCCTTCTGCTCTGGGGTCACAACGGCTTGGTTGCTCACAGTGTCAGGATGTGAGCCCTCCGCTGTGAGTTCAATCCGGCATGGATCCCATAGCCTCGGTGCTCTGGGATAACTGCTTGGAGCTTCCAACTGCTGGATTCCTCACCTTTTTCTTCTATATGCACTGTGTTGGGAGAAACCCCCACCCTGCCTCACTGCGAACCCCTTTTTGATCTGGGTCTTCTGGTTCGAGGCCACATGTGCTGGGTTCCTCACCTTTCAATGATGTGCCCCACTGGTCTCAGAACACTCCCACCTGGTTCCCATCCCCTTGGTGATGTGGGCCCTCTGGTGAGAGTCTGATGCTGGTTGGGTTCCTCACACTTTTGTGAGCTTGGCCCTCTGCTCTGAAGTCACTCCTGCCTAGCTGACACACACCGCCTTGGTGACGTCGGCCTTCTGGTGGCAGTTGGAATGTGCTGGGAACCTCCTCCCCTCGGTGATGAGGGCCATCTCGCGTCAGGCCCTAACTGCTGGGCACCCACATTTTCTGATACGTACTAAGTGGTGAGAGGACACTCCTGCCAGGCTCTCATCACCATGGGGATGTGGGACTTCTGCTCTGATGTCCAAAAGGCTGGGTTGCTCAGTTTCACGATGTGGGCCCTCTGTTGTGAGTTCACTGCCACCTGGATCCCAGAGACTGGGTGCTGTGGGCCAACTGCTGGGAGGTTGCAACTGCTGGATTCCTCACATTTTTTATTCTATGGGCCCTGCGTTGTGAGGCTAGTCCTGCCTGCCTCACTCCAAGCCCCTTGGAGATGTGGGTCCTCTGGTTTAGGCCACATGTTCTGGGTTCCTCACCTTTCTATGATTTGGCCACACTGGTGTGAGGCCACTCTTGCCTGGATCTCATTCCCTTGGTGATTTGGGCGCTCTGGAGAGAGTCTTATCCTGGCTGGGTACTTCACCCTTCTGTGACGTAGACCCTCTGTTGTGAAGTCATTCCTGCCTGGCCTGCGCACGTCACCTTGGCGACGTGGGCCCTCAGTTGGGAGTTGGTGCCTGCTGGGAGTCTCCTCCCCTCGGTCATGAGGGCCCTCTGGCGTCAGGCCCTAATTTCTGGGCTCCCATACTCTTCTGATGTGTGCCCTCTCGTGGGAGTACACTCCTGCCAGTTTCCCAACCCCATGGGAATGTGGTCCTTCTGCTCTGTGGTCCCAACTGCTGGGTTGTTCACAGTTTCGTGATGAGGTCCCTCTGTTGTGAGTTCACACCGGCCGGGATCCCATAGCCTCGCTGCTCCTTGCCGCCTGCTGGGAGGTTCCAACTGCGGGATTCCTCACCTTTTTTATTTTATGGGCCCTCTGTTTGAGACACCTACTGCCTGCCTCACTCTGAGCCCCTTGTTGATGTGGGTCCTCTGGTTTAGGCCATATGTACTGGGATCCTCACTTTTCTATGATTTGGACATACTGGTGTGAGGCCACTCCTGCCTGGTTCTGATCCCCTTGGTGATGTGGGCCCTCTGGTGAGAGTCTTATCCTGGCTGGGTTCCTTCCCCTTCTGTGACGTAGGCCCTCTGCTGTGAGGTCACTCCTGCCTGGCTGACGCACGTCACCTTGGCGACGTGGGCCCTCAGTTGGGAGTTGGTGCCTGCTAGGAGTCTGCTCCCCTCGGTAATTAGGGCTGTCTGGCGTCAGGCCCTAACTCCTGGGCTCCCAAAATTTTCTGATGTGTGCCCTGTGGTGCGAGTACACTCCTGCCATGTTACCAACCCCATGGGAATGTGGGCCTTCTGTTCTGTGGTCCCAACACCTGTTTTGTTCACAGTTTCATGATGAGGGCCCTCTGTTGTGAGTTCACACTGGCTGGGATCCCATAGCCTCGCTGCTCCTTGCCGCATGCTAGGGGTTTCCAACTGCGGGATTCCTCGCATTTTTTATTCTATGGGTCCTCTCTTTTGAGGCTCCTCCTGCCTGCCTCACTCCCAGCCCCTTGGAGGTGTGGGTCCTCTGGTTTAGGCCACATGTGTTGGGTTCCTCACCTTTCTATGATTTGGCCACACTGGTGTGGGGCCCCTCCTGCCTGGATTGCTCCTGTTACCTTGGTGACGTCGGACCTCTGGTGGCAGTTGGAGCCTTCTTGTACCCTCCTCTCCAAGGTGATGAGGGCACTCTTGCATCAGGCTCTAACTGCTGGGCTCACCATGATTTCTGATGTGAGCCCAGTGATGCCAGGACACTCCTGTAAGGTTCCAATCCTCATGGGGACGTGGGCCTTCTGCTCTGTGGTCGCAAGGCCTGGGTTGCTCACAGTATCGTTATGTTGGCACTCCAGTGTTAGTTCACTCAGGCCTAGATCCCATAGCCTCTGTGCTCTGGGCCGCCTGCTGGGAGGTTCCAAGTGCTGGATTCCCCACCTTTCTTCTACTTTGGGCCCTGTGTTGTGAGGCTCCTCCTGCCTGCCTCACACCGAGCCCCTTGGTGATGTAGGTCTTCTGGTTTGAGACCACGTGTGCCGTTTGCCTCACATTTTAGGGATGTGGCCCTACTGGTGCGATGACACTCCTGCCAGGTTCCCATCCCCATGCAGATTTAGACCTTCTGTTCTGAGGTCCCAGCGGCTGGGTTGCTCACAGTGTCAGGATGTGCGCCCTCTGCTGTGAGTTCACTCCGGCATGGATCCCATTGCCTCGGTGCCCTGGGCCACCTGCTTGGAGCTTCCAACTGCTGGATTCCTCACCTTTTTTCTTCTATGGGCCCTGTGTTGTGAGACATCTCCTGCCTGACTCACTCCGAGCCCCTTTTTGATGTGGCTCTTCTGGTTTGAGGCCACATGTGCTGGGTTCCTCACTTTTCAATGATGTGGCCCCACTGGTGTGAGCACACTCCTGCCTGGTTCGCATCCCCTTGGTGATGTGGACCCTCTGGTGAGAGTCTGATCCTGGTTGGGTTCCTCACACTTCTGTAAGCTTGGCCCTCTGCCCTGAGGTCACTCCTGCCTGGCTGGCACACCCCGCCTTTGTGACGTCGGCCCTCTGGCTGCAGTTGGAGCGTGCTGGGAGCATTCGCCTCTTGGTGATGAGGACACTCTTGTGTCTGGCCCTAACTGCTGGGTAACCACATTTTCTGATACATGCTAAGAGGTGAGAGGACACTCCTGCCAGGTTCCCATCCCCATGTGGTTTTGGGCCTTCTGCTCTGGGGTCACAACGGCTTGGTTGCTCACAGTGTCAGGATGTGAGCCCTCCGCTGTGAGTTCAATCCGGCATGGATCCCATAGCCTCGGTGCTCTGGGATAACTGCTTGGAGCTTCCAACTGCTGGATTCCTCACCTTTTTCTTCTATATGCACTGTGTTGGGAGAAACCCCCACCCTGCCTCACTGCGAACCCCTTTTTGATCTGGGTCTTCTGGTTCGAGGCCACATGTGCTGGGTTCCTCACCTTTCAATGATGTGCCCCACTGGTCTCAGAACACTCCCACCTGGTTCCCATCCCCTTGGTGATGTGGGCCCTCTGGTGAGAGTCTGATGCTGGTTGGGTTCCTCACACTTTTGTGAGCTTGGCCCTCTGCTCTGAAGTCACTCCTGCCTAGCTGACACACACCGCCTTGGTGACGTCGGCCTTCTGGTGGCAGTTGGAATGTGCTGGGAACCTCCTCCCCTCGGTGATGAGGGCCATCTCGCGTCAGGCCCTAACTGCTGGGCACCCACATTTTCTGATACGTACTAAGTGGTGAGAGGACACTCCTGCCAGGCTCTCATCACCATGGGGATGTGGGACTTCTGCTCTGATGTCCAAAAGGCTGGGTTGCTCAGTTTCACGATGTGGGCCCTCTGTTGTGAGTTCACTGCCACCTGGATCCCAGAGACTGGGTGCTGTGGGCCAACTGCTGGGAGGTTGCAACTGCTGGATTCCTCACATTTTTTATTCTATGGGCCCTGCGTTGTGAGGCTAGTCCTGCCTGCCTCACTCCAAGCCCCTTGGAGATGTGGGTCCTCTGGTTTAGGCCACATGTTCTGGGTTCCTCACCTTTCTATGATTTGGCCACACTGGTGTGAGGCCACTCTTGCCTGGATCTCATTCCCTTGGTGATTTGGGCGCTCTGGAGAGAGTCTTATCCTGGCTGGGTACTTCACCCTTCTGTGACGTAGACCCTCTGTTGTGAAGTCATTCCTGCCTGGCCTGCGCACGTCACCTTGGCGACGTGGGCCCTCAGTTGGGAGTTGGTGCCTGCTGGGAGTCTCCTCCCCTCGGTCATGAGGGCCCTCTGGCGTCAGGCCCTAATTTCTGGGCTCCCATACTCTTCTGATGTGTGCCCTCTCGTGGGAGTACACTCCTGCCAGTTTCCCAACCCCATGGGAATGTGGTCCTTCTGCTCTGTGGTCCCAACTGCTGGGTTGTTCACAGTTTCGTGATGAGGTCCCTCTGTTGTGAGTTCACACCGGCCGGGATCCCATAGCCTCGCTGCTCCTTGCCGCCTGCTGGGAGGTTCCAACTGCGGGATTCCTCACCTTTTTTATTTTATGGGCCCTCTGTTTGAGACACCTACTGCCTGCCTCACTCTGAGCCCCTTGTTGATGTGGGTCCTCTGGTTTAGGCCATATGTACTGGGATCCTCACTTTTCTATGATTTGGACATACTGGTGTGAGGCCACTCCTGCCTGGTTCTGATCCCCTTGGTGATGTGGGCCCTCTGGTGAGAGTCTTATCCTGGCTGGGTTCCTTCCCCTTCTGTGACGTAGGCCCTCTGCTGTGAGGTCACTCCTGCCTGGCTGACGCACGTCACCTTGGCGACGTGGGCCCTCAGTTGGGAGTTGGTGCCTGCTAGGAGTCTGCTCCCCTCGGTAATTAGGGCTGTCTGGCGTCAGGCCCTAACTCCTGGGCTCCCAAAATTTTCTGATGTGTGCCCTGTGGTGCGAGTACACTCCTGCCATGTTACCAACCCCATGGGAATGTGGGCCTTCTGTTCTGTGGTCCCAACACCTGTTTTGTTCACAGTTTCATGATGAGGGCCCTCTGTTGTGAGTTCACACTGGCTGGGATCCCATAGCCTCGCTGCTCCTTGCCGCATGCTAGGGGTTTCCAACTGCGGGATTCCTCGCATTTTTTATTCTATGGGTCCTCTCTTTTGAGGCTCCTCCTGCCTGCCTCACTCCCAGCCCCTTGGAGGTGTGGGTCCTCTGGTTTAGGCCACATGTGTTGGGTTCCTCACCTTTCTATGATTTGGCCACACTGGTGTGGGGCCCCTCCTGCCTGGATTGCTCCTGTTACCTTGGTGACGTCGGACCTCTGGTGGCAGTTGGAGCCTTCTTGTACCCTCCTCTCCAAGGTGATGAGGGCACTCTTGCATCAGGCTCTAACTGCTGGGCTCACCATGATTTCTGATGTGAGCCCAGTGATGCCAGGACACTCCTGTAAGGTTCCAATCCTCATGGGGACGTGGGCCTTCTGCTCTGTGGTCGCAAGGCCTGGGTTGCTCACAGTATCGTTATGTTGGCACTCCAGTGTTAGTTCACTCAGGCCTAGATCCCATAGCCTCTGTGCTCTGGGCCGCCTGCTGGGAGGTTCCAAGTGCTGGATTCCCCACCTTTCTTCTACTTTGGGCCCTGTGTTGTGAGGCTCCTCCTGCCTGCCTCACACCGAGCCCCTTGGTGATGTAGGTCTTCTGGTTTGAGACCACGTGTGCCGTTTGCCTCACATTTTAGGGATGTGGCCCTACTGGTGCGATGACACTCCTGCCAGGTTCCCATCCCCATGCAGATTTAGACCTTCTGTTCTGAGGTCCCAGCGGCTGGGTTGCTCACAGTGTCAGGATGTGCGCCCTCTGCTGTGAGTTCACTCCGGCATGGATCCCATTGCCTCGGTGCCCTGGGCCACCTGCTTGGAGCTTCCAACTGCTGGATTCCTCACCTTTTTTCTTCTATGGGCCCTGTGTTGTGAGACATCTCCTGCCTGACTCACTCCGAGCCCCTTTTTGATGTGGCTCTTCTGGTTTGAGGCCACATGTGCTGGGTTCCTCACTTTTCAATGGTGTGACCCCACTGGTCTCAGAACACTCCTGCCTGGTTCGCATCCCCTTGGTGATGTGGACCCTCTGGTGAGAGTCTGATCCTGGTTGGGTTCCTCACACTTCTGTAAGCTTGGCCCTCTGCCCTGAGGTCACTCCTGCCTGGCTGGCACACCCCGCCTTTGTGACGTCGGCCCTCTGGCTGCAGTTGGAGCGTGCTGGGAGCATTCGCCTCTTGGTGATGAGGACACTCTTGTGTCTGGCCCTAACTGCTGGGTAACCACATTTTCTGATACGTGCTAAGAGGTGAGAGGACACTCCTGCCAGGTTCCCATCCCCATGTGGTTTTGGGCCTTCTGCTCTGGGGTCACAACGGCTTGGTTGCTCACAGTGTCAGGATGTGAGCCCTCCGCTGTGAGTTCAATCCGGCATGGATCCCATAGCCTCGGTGCTCTGGGATAACTGCTTGGAGCTTCCAACTGCTGGATTCCTCACCTTTTTCTTCTATATGCACTGTGTTGGGAGAAACCCCCACCCTGCCTCACTGCGAACCCCTTTTTGATCTGGGTCTTCTGGTTCGAGGCCACATGTGCTGGGTTCCTCACCTTTCAATGATGTGCCCCACTGGTCTCAGAACACTCCCACCTGGTTCCCATCCCCTTGGTGATGTGGGCCCTCTGGTGAGAGTCTGATGCTGGTTGGGTTCCTCACACTTTTGTGAGCTTGGCCCTCTGCTCTGAAGTCACTCCTGCCTAGCTGACACACACCGCCTTGGTGACGTCGGCCTTCTGGTGGCAGTTGGAATGTGCTGGGAACCTCCTCCCCTCGGTGATGAGGGCCATCTCGCGTCAGGCCCTAACTGCTGGGCACCCACATTTTCTGATACGTACTAAGTGGTGAGAGGACACTCCTGCCAGGCTCTCATCACCATGGGGATGTGGGACTTCTGCTCTGATGTCCAAAAGGCTGGGTTGCTCAGTTTCACGATGTGGGCCCTCTGTTGTGAGTTCACTGCCACCTGGATCCCAGAGACTGGGTGCTGTGGGCCAACTGCTGGGAGGTTGCAACTGCTGGATTCCTCACATTTTTTATTCTATGGGCCCTGCGTTGTGAGGCTAGTCCTGCCTGCCTCACTCCAAGCCCCTTGGAGATGTGGGTCCTCTGGTTTAGGCCACATGTTCTGGGTTCCTCACCTTTCTATGATTTGGCCACACTGGTGTGAGGCCACTCTTGCCTGGATCTCATTCCCTTGGTGATTTGGGCGCTCTGGAGAGAGTCTTATCCTGGCTGGGTACTTCACCCTTCTGTGACGTAGACCCTCTGTTGTGAAGTCATTCCTGCCTGGCCTGCGCACGTCACCTTGGCGACGTGGGCCCTCAGTTGGGAGTTGGTGCCTGCTGGGAGTCTCCTCCCCTCGGTCATGAGGGCCCTCTGGCGTCAGGCCCTAATTTCTGGGCTCCCATACTCTTCTGATGTGTGCCCTCTCGTGGGAGTACACTCCTGCCAGTTTCCCAACCCCATGGGAATGTGGTCCTTCTGCTCTGTGGTCCCAACTGCTGGGTTGTTCACAGTTTCGTGATGAGGTCCCTCTGTTGTGAGTTCACACCGGCCGGGATCCCATAGCCTCGCTGCTCCTTGCCGCCTGCTGGGAGGTTCCAACTGCGGGATTCCTCACCTTTTTTATTTTATGGGCCCTCTGTTTGAGACACCTACTGCCTGCCTCACTCTGAGCCCCTTGTTGATGTGGGTCCTCTGGTTTAGGCCATATGTACTGGGATCCTCACTTTTCTATGATTTGGACATACTGGTGTGAGGCCACTCCTGCCTGGTTCTGATCCCCTTGGTGATGTGGGCCCTCTGGTGAGAGTCTTATCCTGGCTGGGTTCCTTCCCCTTCTGTGACGTAGGCCCTCTGCTGTGAGGTCACTCCTGCCTGGCTGACGCACGTCACCTTGGCGACGTGGGCCCTCAGTTGGGAGTTGGTGCCTGCTAGGAGTCTGCTCCCCTCGGTAATTAGGGCTGTCTGGCGTCAGGCCCTAACTCCTGGGCTCCCAAAATTTTCTGATGTGTGCCCTGTGGTGCGAGTACACTCCTGCCATGTTACCAACCCCATGGGAATGTGGGCCTTCTGTTCTGTGGTCCCAACACCTGTTTTGTTCACAGTTTCATGATGAGGGCCCTCTGTTGTGAGTTCACACTGGCTGGGATCCCATAGCCTCGCTGCTCCTTGCCGCATGCTAGGGGTTTCCAACTGCGGGATTCCTCGCATTTTTTATTCTATGGGTCCTCTCTTTTGAGGCTCCTCCTGCCTGCCTCACTCCCAGCCCCTTGGAGGTGTGGGTCCTCTGGTTTAGGCCACATGTGTTGGGTTCCTCACCTTTCTATGATTTGGCCACACTGGTGTGGGGCCCCTCCTGCCTGGATTGCTCCTGTTACCTTGGTGACGTCGGACCTCTGGTGGCAGTTGGAGCCTTCTTGTACCCTCCTCTCCAAGGTGATGAGGGCACTCTTGCATCAGGCTCTAACTGCTGGGCTCACCATGATTTCTGATGTGAGCCCAGTGATGCCAGGACACTCCTGTAAGGTTCCAATCCTCATGGGGACGTGGGCCTTCTGCTCTGTGGTCGCAAGGCCTGGGTTGCTCACAGTATCGTTATGTTGGCACTCCAGTGTTAGTTCACTCAGGCCTAGATCCCATAGCCTCTGTGCTCTGGGCCGCCTGCTGGGAGGTTCCAAGTGCTGGATTCCCCACCTTTCTTCTACTTTGGGCCCTGTGTTGTGAGGCTCCTCCTGCCTGCCTCACACCGAGCCCCTTGGTGATGTAGGTCTTCTGGTTTGAGACCACATGTGCCGTTTGCCTCACATTTTAGGGATGTGGCCCTACTGGTGCGATGACACTCCTGCCAGGTTCCCATCCCCATGCAGATTTAGACCTTCTGTTCTGAGGTCCCAGCGGCTGGGTTGCTCACAGTGTCAGGATGTGCGCCCTCTGCTGTGAGTTCACTCCGGCATGGATCCCATTGCCTCGGTGCCCTGGGCCACCTGCTTGGAGCTTCCAACTGCTGGATTCCTCACCTTTTTTCTTCTATGGGCCCTGTGTTGTGAGACATCTCCTGCCTGACTCACTCCGAGCCCCTTTTTGATGTGGCTCTTCTGGTTTGAGGCCACATGTGCTGGGTTCCTCACTTTTCAATGGTGTGACCCCACTGGTCTCAGAACACTCCTGCCTGGTTCGCATCCCCTTGGTGATGTGGACCCTCTGGTGAGAGTCTGATCCTGGTTGGGTTCCTCACACTTCTGTAAGCTTGGCCCTCTGCCCTGAGGTCACTCCTGCCTGGCTGGCACACCCCGCCTTTGTGACGTCGGCCCTCTGGCTGCAGTTGGAGCGTGCTGGGAGCATTCGCCTCTTGGTGATGAGGACACTCTTGTGTCTGGCCCTAACTGCTGGGTAACCACATTTTCTGATACGTGCTAAGAGGTGAGAGGACACTCCTGCCAGGTTCCCATCCCCATGTGGTTTTGGGCCTTCTGCTCTGGGGTCACAACGGCTTGGTTGCTCACAGTGTCAGGATGTGAGCCCTCCGCTGTGAGTTCAATCCGGCATGGATCCCATAGCCTCGGTGCTCTGGGATAACTGCTTGGAGCTTCCAACTGCTGGATTCCTCACCTTTTTCTTCTATATGCACTGTGTTGGGAGAAACCCCCACCCTGCCTCACTGCGAACCCCTTTTTGATCTGGGTCTTCTGGTTCGAGGCCACATGTGCTGGGTTCCTCACCTTTCAATGATGTGCCCCACTGGTCTCAGAACACTCCCACCTGGTTCCCATCCCCTTGGTGATGTGGGCCCTCTGGTGAGAGTCTGATGCTGGTTGGGTTCCTCACACTTTTGTGAGCTTGGCCCTCTGCTCTGAAGTCACTCCTGCCTAGCTGACACACACCGCCTTGGTGACGTCGGCCTTCTGGTGGCAGTTGGAATGTGCTGGGAACCTCCTCCCCTCAGTGATGAGGGCCATCTCGCGTCAGGCCCTAACTGCTGGGCACCCACATTTTCTGATACGTACTAAGTGGTGAGAGGACACTCCTGCCAGGCTCTCATCACCATGGGGATGTGGGACTTCTGCTCTGATGTCCAAAAGGCTGGGTTGCTCAGTTTCACGATGTGGGCCCTCTGTTGTGAGTTCACTGCCACCTGGATCCCAGAGACTGGGTGCTGTGGGCCAACTGCTGGGAGGTTGCAACTGCTGGATTCCTCACATTTTTTATTCTATGGGCCCTGCGTTGTGAGGCTAGTCCTGCCTGCCTCACTCCAAGCCCCTTGGAGATGTGGGTCCTCTGGTTTAGGCCACATGTTCTGGGTTCCTCACCTTTCTATGATTTGGCCACACTGGTGTGAGGCCACTCTTGCCTGGATCTCATTCCCTTGGTGATTTGGGCGCTCTGGAGAGAGTCTTATCCTGGCTGGGTACTTCACCCTTCTGTGACGTAGACCCTCTGTTGTGAAGTCATTCCTGCCTGGCCTGCGCACGTCACCTTGGCGACGTGGGCCCTCAGTTGGGAGTTGGTGCCTGCTGGGAGTCTCCTCCCCTCGGTCATGAGGGCCCTCTTGCGTCAGGACCTGACTCCTGGGCTCCCATACTCTTCTGATGTGTGCCCTCTGGTGGGAGTACACTCCTGCCAGGTTCCCAACACCATGGGAATGTGGGCCTTCTGCTCTGTGGTTCCAACCGCTGGGTTGTTCGCAGTTTCGTGATGAGGGCCCTCTGTTGTGAGTTCACACCGGCCGGGATCCCATAGCCTCACTGCTCCTTGCCGCCTGCTGGGAGGTTCCAACTGCAGGATTCCTCAACTTTTTTATTTTATGGGCCCTCTATTTGAGACACCTCCTGCCTGCCTCACTCTGAGCCCCTTGTTGATGTGTGTCCTCTGGTTTAGGCCATATGTTCTGGGTTCCTCACTTTTCTATGATTTGGCCATACTGGTGTGAGGCCACTCCTGCCTGGTTCTGATCCCCTTGGTGATGTGGGCTCTCTGGTGAGAGTCTTATCCTGGCTGGGTTCCTCCCCCTTCTGTGACGTAGGCCCTCTGCTGTGAGGTCACTCCTGCCTGGCTGACGCATGTCACCTTGGCGACGTGGGCCTTCAGTTGGGAGTTGCTGCCTGCTAGGAGTCTGCTCCCCTCGATAATTAGGGCCCTCTGGCGTCAGGCCCAAACTCCTGGGCTCCCAAAATTTTCTGATGTGTGCCCTGTGGTGCGAGTACACTCCTGCCAGCATACCAACCCCATGGGAATGTGGGCCTTCTGTTCTGTGGTCCCAACAGCTGTGTTGTTCACAGTTTCATGATGAGGCCCTCTGTTGTGAGTTCACACCGGCCGGGATCCCATAGCCTCGCTGCTCCTTGCCGCATGCTAGGAGGTTCCAACTGCAGGATTCCTCACCTTTTTTATTCTATGGGCCTCTCTTTTGAAGCTCCTCCTGCCTGCCTCATTCCCAGCCCCTTGGAAATGTGGGTCCTCTTGTTTAGGCCAAATGTTCTGCGTTCCTCACCTTTTTATGATTTGGCCACACTGGTGTGAGGCCACTCCTGCCTGGTTTGCTCCCGTTGCCTTGGTGACGTCGGACCTCTGGTGGCAGTTGGAGCCTTCTTGTACCCTCCTCTCCAAGGTGATGAGGGCCCTCTTGCGTCAGGCCCTAACTGCTGGGTACCCACATTTTCTGATACGTGCTAAGTGGTGAGAGGACACTCCTGCCATGTTCCCATCCCCATGCGGTTCTGGGCCTACTGCTCGGGGGTCAAAACGGCTGGGTTTCTCACAGTGTCAGGATGTGGGCCGTCTTCTGTGAGTTCACTCCAGCATGGATACCATAGCCTCGGTGCTCTGGGATAACTGCTTGGAACTTCCAACGGCTGGATTCCTCATCTTTTTTCTTCTATGTGCACTGTGTTGTGAGACACCTCTTCCCTGCCTCCTTCCGAGCCCCTTTTTGATTTGGGTCTTCTGGTTCGAGGCCACATGTGCTCTGTTCCTCACCTTTAAATGATGTGGCCCCACTGGCCTCAGAAGACTCCTGCCTGCTTCCCATCCCCTTGGTGATGTGGGCCCTCTGGTGAGAGTCTGATCCTGGTTGGGTTCCTCACACTTCCGTGAGCTTGGCCGTCTGCTCTGAGGTCACTCCTGCCTGGTTGGCACACCTCGCCTTGGCGACGTAGGCCCTCTGGTGGCAGTTGGAGTGCGCTGGGAACCTCCTAACCTCGGTGATGAGGGCCCTGTCGGGTCAGGCCCTAACTGCTGAGTTCCCACATTTTCTGATATGTACTAAGTGGTGCGAGGGCACTCCTGCCAGGTTCCCATCCCCATGGGGATGTGGCGCTTCTGCTCTGATGTCCAAAAGGCTGGGTTGCTCAAAGCTTCATGATGTGGGCCGTCTGCTGTGAGTTCACTGCGGCCTGGATCGCATAGACTGGGTGCTCTGGGCCACCTGCTGGTATGTTTCAACTGCTGGATTCCTCACATTTTTTTATACTTGGGCCCTGCGTTGTGAGGCTAGTCCTGCCTGCCTCACTCTGAGCCCCTTGGAGATGTGGGTCCTCTGGTTTAGGCCACGTGTTCTGGGTTCCTCACCTTTCTATGATTTGGCCACACTGGTGTGAGGCCACTCCTGTCTGGATCCGATCCCCTTGGTGATGTGGGCCCTCTGGTGAGAGTCTTATCCTGGCTGGGCACCTCACCCTTCTGTGACGTAAGCTCTCTACTATGATGTCACTCCTGCCTGGCTGGCGCACGTCACCTTGGCGATGTGGGCCCTCAGTTGGGAGTTGGTGCCTGTTGGGAGTCTCCTCCCCTCGGTAATGAGGGCCCTCTGGCGTCAGGCCCTAACTCCTGGGCTCCCATACATTTCTGATGTGTGCCCTCTGGTGGGAGTACACTCCTTCCAGGTTCCCAACCCCACGTGAATGTGGGCCTTCTGCTCTGTGGTCCCAACCGCTGGGTTGTTCACAGTTTCATGATGAAAGCCCTCTGTTGTGAGTTCACACCGCCTGGGATCCCATAGCCTCGCTGCTCCTTGCCGACTGCTGGGAGGTTCCTATTTCGGGATTCCTCACCTTTTTTATTTTATGGACCGTCTGTTGTGAGTCTCCTCCTGCATGCCTCACTCCCAGCCCCTTCGTGATGTGTGTCCCCTTGTTTGAGGCCACATGTCCTGGATTCCACACCTTTCGATGATGTGGCCCCACTGGTGTGAGGGCACTCCTGCCTGGTTCACATCCACTTGGTGATACGGGCCCTCTGGTGAGAGTCTGATCCTGGTTGGGTTCGTCACACTTCTGTGAGGTGGGCCCTCTGCTCTGAGGCCAATCCTGCCTTTGTGGCACACCCCGCCTTGGCGACATCGGCCGTCTGGTGGCAGTTGGATCCTGCTGGGAGACTCCTACCCTTGGTGATGAGGGCGCTCTGGCGTCAGGCCCTAACTGCTGACCTCCCCACATTTTCTGATGTGTGCCCACGTGTTCGATGACACTCCTGCCAGGTTCCCATCCCCATGGGGATGTGGGCCTTTTGCTCTGAGGTCCCAACGGCTGGGTTGCTCACAGTATCTTGATGTGGGCCCTCTGCTGTGAGTTCACTGCAGCCTAGATCCCATAGACTCGGTGCCCTGGGCCGCCTGCTGGGAGGTTCCAATTACTGGATTCCTCACCTTTTTTATTCTATGGGCCCTGTGTTGTGAGGCTACTCCTACCTGCCTCACTCCGAGCCCCTTGGAGATGTGGGTCCTCTGGTTTGAGGCCACATGTTCTGGGTTCCTCACCTTTCTATGATGTGGCCACACTGGTGTTAGGACACTCCTGCATGGTTCCGATCCCCTTGGTGCTGTGGGCCCTCTGGCGACCGTCTTATCCTGGCTGGGTTCCTCACCTTTCTGTGAGGTAGGCCCTCTGCTGTGAGGTCACTCCTGCCTGGCTGGCACACGTCACCTTGGCGACGTGGGCCCTCGGTTGTGTGTTGGTGCCTGCTGGGAGTCTCCTTCCCTCGGTAATGAGGGCCCTGTGGCGTCAGACCCTAACTCCTGGGCTCTCAAAATTTTCTGATGTGCGCCCTGTGGTGCCAGTACACTCCTGCCAGGTTCCCAACCCCATGGGAATGTGGGCCTTCTGCTCTGAGGTCCCAACGTCTGGGTTTCTCACAGTTTCATGATGAGGGCCCTCTGGTGTGAGTTCACCCAGCCTGGATCCCATAGCCTCGCTATTCCTGGCCGCCTGCTGGGAGGTTCCAACTGCGGGATTCCTCACCGTCTTTATTCTATGGGCCCTCTGTTTTGAGGCTCCTCCTGCCTGCCTCACTCCCAGCCCCTTGTTGATGTGTGTCCTCTGATTAGAGGCCACGTGTGCTGGGTCCCTCACCTTACGATGATGTGGCCCCACTGGTGTGAGGATACTTGTGCCTGGTTCCCCTCCCCTTGGAGATATGGGCCCTCTGGTGAGAGTCTGATCCTGGCTTGGTTCCTCACACTTCTGTGAGGTTGGCCCTCTGCTGTGAGGTAACTCCTGCCTGGCTTCCCATTTCCTTGGTGACGTCGGCCCTCTGGTGGCAGTTGGAACCTATTGGGAGCCTCCTCCCCTCGGTGATGAGGGCCCTCTGGCGTCAGGCCGTAACTGCTGGGCTCCCCACGTTTTCTGATGTGAGCCCAGTGATAACAGAACACTCCTATAAGGTTCCCATCCCCATGGGGATGTGGGCCTTCTGCTCTGTGGTTCCAACGCCTGGGTTGCTCACAGTTTCATGACATAGGCTCTCTGGTGTTAGTTCGCTCAGGCCAGGATCCCATAGCCTCTGTTCTCTGGGCAGCCTGCTGGAAGATTCCAACTGCTGGATACCTCACCTTTTTTATTCTTTAGGCCCTGTGTTGTGAGGCTCCTCCTGCCTGCCTCACTCCCAGTCCCTTTGTCATGTGGGTCCCGTAGTTTGAGGCCACATGTGCCGCTTTCCTCACCTTTTAGTGATGTGGACCCACTGGTGTGAGGACACTCCTGCCTGGTTCCCATCCCCTTGGTGATGTGGGCCGTCTGGTGAGAGTCTTATCCTGTCTGGTTTCGTCACCTTTCTGTGAGTTGGTCCCTCTGCTCTGAGGTCACACCTGCCTGGCTTGCTCCCGTTGCCTTGGTGACGTCGGCCCTCTGGTGGCAGTTGGAGCTTGCTGGGAGCCTCCTCCCCTCGGCGATGAGGGCTCTGTGGCATCAGTCAATAATTGCTGGGCTCCCCATATTTTCTGATTATGCCCACTGGTGCGATGACACTCCTGCCGGGTTCCAATCCCCATGTGGATGTGCGCCTTCTGCTGTGAGGTCCCAACGTTTGGGTTGCTCACAGTTTAATGATGAGGGCCCTCTGGTGTGAGTTCATTCCGGACTGGATCCCATAGCCTCGCTGCTCCTGGCTGCCTGCTGGGAGGTTCCAACTGCGGGATTCCTCACCTTTTTTATTCTATGGGCCCTCTGTTTTGAGGCTCCTCCTGCCTGCCTCACTCCCAGCCCCTTGGTGATGTGTGTCCTCTGGTTTGAGGCCACATGTGCTCTGTTCCTCAACTTTCGATGATGTGGTCCCACTGGTGTGAGGACACTCCTGCCTGGTGCCCATCCCCTTGGTGATGTGGGCCCTCTGGTGAGAGTCTGATCGTGGCTGGGTACCTCACCCTTCTGTGAGGTGTGCCCTCTGACATGAGGTCACTCCTGCCTTGCTGGCACACGTCGCCTTGGTGACATGGGCCCTCTGTTGGCCATTGGAGTGTGCTGGGAGCCTCCTCCCCTCTTTATGAGGGCCCTGGATAAAACGCATATGCCCTTCTTGGCCAAATGCATCATTGTCGACGTACTGCCTCTTTTCCTATGCTTTAAATGCAATTACTGTCTACCTCCTGAAATCGGTTTCCTGCAATTCTGCCCCACTTTCAAGTCTGCTTCGCAGCCTTACTTCAATATATTTTTGGAAGATAGCTGTCATTGATAACTGCAGGTTTGTGAATGACAGTGCCCCTGAGCTCTTTTTTTCAACTAGCTTTCTTTTGAGCTGGCTGCAAAACTGCAGGATTGCTTCAGGCCCTAACCTTGTTCCGGCATGGCACGCTGAGCCTTTGGTTCATTCCTCTTCCTGGTGGGAAATGAGAGTTAAATTTGCCCGTGCAGACAGCTACAGCTACTCTCTCATTAGTTCTCCCTATTCCTGTTCATGTTCCACAGAAATTGCAAACTTTGCCAAACAGGAGGTTAAAGGCACTGACTCTTCAAGTGGGGAGAGTGTTAGAAAAGCGTCTGGAATGGTGAACCTGAGTACCAGGGGACGAAAACTGAGATGCAATTAAAAACGTTTCCCGATCACATGTTGGACCATATTCTGGGTTCCCCATGCATGTTTTAGCTGAAGAAAGAATCCCTTAAACCTGGAGAGTTTGGACCTATGGAATGGTTACCATGCAGTAAGCCTTCAAAGGGTGTGCATTTGCGCACCGAACCTCACCAATCCTATCAGCTCCAAGTGTCCAGCCTTATGTCTCACCCAGGTCTGGGTGTAGATGTGGTAAATCCAGGTTGCATCACAAACCCTGAATGAATTATTTAAGAATTGCTCTCTATTTCACTGTCATTGTGTTTGTTTTTGAAATTTATTTTGATAATGGGATATAGCTGATTTTCACTGCTGCGTTTATGCCGCTGTACACATGCTTGATTCTCTTACGGAGACATATAAATACATAGGTTTTAAGATACTTACTAGTCAGCTATATTCCTAGGCGTTGAATATGCGTTGTTGAGTCCATTTCATTCAGCAAGGAGTAGGTCTTGTCTATTATATATTTGGCTTATGGAACGGTATCTGTGCTAATTTCAATCTCTGGTTTTATGCAGCACCCCAACTCACCTTTCCCCTTAAGCAAGGATAAGTTGGTTTTCTAAATTTGAGTCCCTCTTCTGTTTTATAAATATGTTCATGTGTAGCCAAGTTTACATTCCGTGTATTAGTGATAACTTCTGATGTTTCTTTTTCTGTGTGATTTATTTCACGTAGAATCATCGTACCTGTATCCACTCATTATGCTGCTACGGGCCTGATGACATAGATTTCATTGCTGAGTGATATTCCATTGTACATAGGTACCACTACTTGTTTACCCATTTTTCGATTTCTGGGATATTTATCTTGTACCGTAGGCGAGGATCTTGTAAACAGAGCCGTCCCAAACTTTGGGGGGGCTGTGTGTTTTTGATTTTAATTTCCCTAAGCTATAGGACCATAAGTGGAAGTGCTCTAGGCTCTATTTCTTTGTCTTTTAGAAGTTTCAGGAAACACCATACACTTATCTAGAGTGGCTGTTGGCAATTTACATCCTGCCCACCAGCATAACAAGTCTCCCTGTTCTCCATGGCCTGTCCTGCCTTTCTGGATTTTACACTTTTCTCAGATGGCCCTTTGACTGGTGGGAAGTGAGACTTCGTTGTACTGCAGATTTCCTTAGCACGCTTGCTTGGTTGGCCATAAAGGGCATATGCGTTTTTTCCTGAATATATTCAGGAAAAAACGCATACGCCCTTTTTCGCCAAGTGCATCATTCTTGACGTTCTGCCTCTTTTCCTATGCTTTAAATGGAATTCCAGTCTACCTCCTGAAATCGGTTTCCTGCAATTCTGCCCTGCTTTCAAGTCCTCTTCGCAGCCTTACTTCAATATATTTTTGGACGAAATCTGTCATTTATAACTCTGCAGTTTTGTGAATTACAGTGCCCCTGAGCTCCTTTCTTCAACTCGCTTTCTTGTGAGCTGGCCGCAAAACCTTAGGATTGCTTCAGTCCCTAATCTGGTTCCCGCATGGCACGCTGAGCCTTTGGTTAATTCCTCTTCCTAGTGGGAAATGAGAGTTAAATTTGCCCGTGCAGACACCTACAGCTAGTCTCTCATTGGTTCTCCCTATTCCTGTTCGTCTTCCGCAGAAATTGCAAAATGAGCTAAACAGGAGTTTAAAGGCACTGACTCTCCAAGTGGGGAGAGTGTTAGTAAAGCGTCTGGAATGGTGAACCCGAGTACCAGGGGACGAAAACTGAGATGCATTTAAAAACGTTTCCCGATCACTCCATGGACCATACTCTGGGTTCCCCATGCATGTTTAGCTGAAGGAAGAATCCCTTAAACCTTGAGAGTTGGGACCCATGGAATGGGTACCATGCAGTGTTACTTCAAAGGGTCTGCATTTGCTCACCGAACCTCACCAAACGTATCATCCCCAAGTGCCCCGCCTTCTGTCTCAACCAGCTCTGGATGTAGATGTGGTAAATCCAGGTTGCATCACAAGCCCTGAATGAATTATTTAAGAACTGCTCTCTATGTCACTGTCATTGTGTTTTGTTTTCGAAATTTATTTTGATAATTGGATTTAGCTGATTTTCACTGCTGCGTTTATGTCGCTGTACACATGCTTGATTCTCTTATGGAGACATATAAATCCGTAGGTTTTAAGACTCTTACTAGTCAGGTATATTCCTAGGTGCTGAATATGGGGTGTTGGGTCCATTTCGTTGACCAAGGAGTAGGTTTTGTCTATTATATATTTGGCTTATGGAACCGTATCTGTGCTAATTTCAATCTCTGGTTTTATGCAGCACCCCAACTCACCTTTCCCCTTAAGCAAGCATAAGTTGGTTTTTTAAATTTGAGAACCCGTTCTGTTTTGTAATTCAGTTCATGCGTAGCCAAGTTTACAATCCATGTATTAGTGATATCTTATGTCTTTTCCTTTTTGTATTATGTGACTTCGTATGATCATACGTAACTCCTCTGGAGTTGTTACAAATGGCCATATTTCATTGATTTCCAGGCTGAGTAATATTCCACTCTACATAAGTACCACATCTCAATCCATTTTTTCCCTCCAGAGACATTCAAGTTATATCCTAGTCGAGGTTCTTTTACACAGAGAGGCGGTAAATATTGGGGTGCCTGTGTCCTCTCGATTTTTGTTTTTCCCAGGATATACGTCCATGAGTGCAAGTGCCCTGTGCTATGTAGCTCATTTTTTAGATGCTTTAGTAAACACAATACACTTCTCCAGAGTGACCGTTGGCAACATACATTTCCACTATAAGCCTCACAGGTCTCCCTTTTCTCCTTGCCCTGTCCTGCATTTCTGGTGTTTACACTTTATGAGGACGGCTCTTCTGACTGATGCGAAGTGATATCTTTTGTAGTATTGATTTCCAGTGCCGACCTTTTTGGTTGGCTAAAAATATGTGTGCCCTTTTCTTGAATGTACACAGAAAGTGACGCATACAACCTTTGTGGCCAAGTGCAATGTTGGCAATGTTCAGCCCCTTTTCTTGTGCTTAATGGTGAGTCCTTTCTACCTCTTCCAATCCCTTTCCTGCCATTCTCCATTGCTTACAAGTCCTTTTCTCTGACTTTCCTCAAGACATTGTTCAGTGATAGATATTTTCAACTCTGCAGTTTCGTGAATTTTAGTGTCCCTGAGTTCCATTTTTCAACTTGTGTTTATGGGAACTGGCCACAAAGCAGCGGGATTTCCTCAAGCCCTATTCTGTTTCCATGGGCAGCCCTTGCGTTTGGTCAATTCGTCTTCCTGATTGGAAATTAGAGTGACTTGTGCCTGTCCGAACACCTAGGACTTGTCTCTCATTGTTCCTCCTCCTTCCGCTTCATCCTCTGGAGAAATTCCAAACTGTACACAACAGGGTGTTGACAGTGCTGAAATCTCCAAGTGGGGAGACTGTTAGTAAAGACGCTGGAGGGGTGAACCCGAGTACCAGGAGATGAGGAGATGAGATGCCTTTTCCTAACTCTTCCCGATCAGACGGTATACCATCCTCTGGGTGTGACAGGCATGTTTTAGCTGTAGGAAGTGTCCCATTCATGTGAGGAGAACACCAGGGCTTTTTCAAAATCAGTGTCTCTCCGCAACCCAAACTGGGGAATTTTTTAAGCTACGGCTACACGAATGTTCATTAAGGGCCTTGGGAAGTAGGCAGAGTCCAAACCTTAGATGATTGAAGTCTTCCTGGTCAGAAGCACTCACCAACGGCTTCCCTTAGGTTCCATTTTAACTGTCATTGATAGATGATGTCAATAAAAATATCTATTCTTTTTCAGATTATTTCCCCTTATAGGTTATTGCAAGATACTGAGTGTAGTTCCCTGTGCTATACAGTAGTTCCTTGTTGATGATCGATTTTATACATAGCAGTGTGTATGTGTTAATCCCAAACTGTTAATTTATCCCTCCTCCCAACTTTCCCCTTTGGTAATAATAAATTATAAGATTTTATACTTCTCAGAAATGGGGGAGCTGAAAGAGAGGTATCATTTTCAATGGAAAAGCATTTAAAACAAGATTGAAGATTTAACCAAGATTATTAGGTGTACATCCTTGGAAAGAAATCACTTCGTTTCTCTAATATTGACCTGACAAATAAGACAAAACTTTTCACTGAACTTGCTTATAATAAAGTGATGGAAATATCAAATGGAAGTGTTAGAAACATCTTATTTTACCAGAACCTTATACACTGTTCTATGTTAATTACAGTTTGGCTCACACATCTGTTCATTGAAGTTACAAGGTTCTCAATTTCTATTACTGATCCTCCAGAGTGGACCCCAACAAGTGTCCCCCTGCCCAGGGTCATTGGAGGCAACAGATCGAGACTGAGTTTGGTTCAGAAGCAAAGGAAACTTTATATTTTGATCAGAGAATGGAGAGGTGAGAACATGTGCTACCCTGTGGGCTGTGGGCTGGGCTGCTGTGTAGAGATCCTGTCAAAGTCAGTGGGAGGGAGGGGGCGGAGCTCTTGAGGGCCCGGTTGGCTGCAGCTCAGGCTCTATATCACGGAGTGTGCACTGTGCCCCAAGAGCTGATGTGTCGACCCAGCCATTCTGCACTAGAAAATCTGGTCTGAAGTGCCAGGTGTGGAACCTCTGTATGCGCGACCCTAGGAGCACATTAAATTAGGCAAAGCACAAAGGATAAAAAAGTTTAGACTTTATTTTATTGCCCAGATTCTATTTTTATCTTCCAGGGATTTTTAAGGGGCTTTGCCTGGGACAAACCCTGCTTCTGCCTTTTCTCCCCTTCCTCATTCTTGGAGTGCTGAGTGTGCAGACCCTTCTTTTGTAACTGCTGAGTGCTGAGTTAGGAGCCCTCATACCCGTGGGCGAGGGTCAGAACTTCTCCCCAGCAGCCTCCAGGTGACGTTGATTGTCCCCAGGCCTGCTGCCTCCCTGCTCATCTGCCTGAGCACCAATATTGGAAGTGTTATAGATTCTAATGACCTTTAAGGGTCCAGGAAGGAGAGGTGCAGTGATGCTGTGAAGTCCAGTCTCACACCGCTCCCCATTTATTCTGCCACCTTAGGCTGACCGTTTCTGCCAGCCTAGATGCTCTGACCAGTAGTCTGCGCTTTCTTCAATTAGGCCCCTGAATTAACGTAAAAACAGCACCAGGTGTCAGGACCCTGCCCGCTCAACTCCCAGACAGTCCAGGGTCAGTGGTGATGAAGGACCATGATGGCCACAGAGTCAACAGCCTTTTGAAGTAAATAGGAGTCCAGCCGGTCTTATTGGCCACCATCATCACGGTGTCTGTTGGCTTTTCTATGGTGACAGCGTGATATACGGTTCCCCCGCCAAGATTATTAGCTCCCCTCTGGGTGCAATAAGTCCTGCAAGCAGTAGTCTACTCTTTTGGGACACACTGTTGTTGTTTTATGAGAGAAACTCCAGGTCATGTGATGGTCACACGAGTTGTCATGTTGCCCTGTTGCCCCCGGTTATCTCTCTGGAGGTTGGAGTTGGAGGGCCTCCTTACTCGAGGTCAGTGTGCCCACGGAGGAAATCCTGCAACTTCAGGACATGGTTGGGGGTTAGGAACACCACGTGGGGTCCTTTTCCCTTAGGCGGGAGGTGGCCTTTCGGGCTGCTGATTTCCAGGTTTTTAGATACCGCCAGTATCTTGGGCAGATGTAGCGGTGGGCCAAGCCCCTTGGTGACCGTAGTTTATCCTACCTGGATGGCATTCTTGCATTGTTCCATTTCAAGTGGTCCCAGTTTTTGCACTAATACTCCAATGGCGATTCACCTTTCACCAGGAATGTAAAGGTCAAAGGGTTTAGCTAAATTAGGGAGCTCCAGGGCAAGGGTCTAATTGACTGCTCTTTCCATTCTTGAAAGGCCACTTCTGGATTCTATTCAAAAGGATCATCATCTTTTCCTTTCAGTGTTTCATATAGAGGCCCAGCTAGTAGACTGTAGTTAGGGATCCAGAAGCAGCAAACCCTGGCCTCCCCAGGAACCCGTAAGCTGTCTTCTAGTTTTAGAAATGGGTAAGGCTGTAAATTGTTTCTTCCCTTTCCTGGGATGGGCTTCTCCGACCTTCTGTGAGAATGAAGCCCAGGCAGGTCACCGTAGTCTGTGATATTTGAGCTTTTTCTTGGACAACTTGTATCCTTTATTGGCTTGGTAGTTCAGAGGTCTCCTTAGTAGGGCTGGCGATCAGAATGTCGTCTGCATATTGAAGGAGTGTTTCCTTTTCCAGAGGTAGAACTTTTAGGTCTTTAGCTGAGCTTTCCCCAAAGATGGTGTGGGAATTTTTGAACCCTTGGGGCAAGACGGCCCGGAAGTATTGTTTTAGTTGTATGTTGAGTCCTGCCACTCACAAGCCAAAATTTTTTGTGACTCTCGGACTAATGGAATACAAAAGAAGGCATCATTGAAGACTAATACAGAATACCAAGTCCTGGTGGTTGGTAGAATGAGCAGCAGAGTGTAGGATTTAGGAACTACTGGAGGTATATCCTCGGTGGCTTCACTGACTGTCCTGACATCCTTTACCAGGACTCCAGCAGCCCATGGGGCTCTCGAGGTCAGGTCCCTCCCAGGATACAGAGCTACCCTTGCAGATACCGTGGCAAGGCTTGGCACACAGGAACCGTGCACATAGCCCACATTGCAGAGCACTCCCAGCTCACCTGTTGCTCAGATGTGACACAGAGCACCTCAGAGCAGGACTTGAACTAACAAACAGCAGCTCCGACAGGTCTGTGACCCTGGGCATCACTCTGTGTGGCCTCCCTCCACCTGGTCTTCCAGAGCCTTACACTGCACCCGGGGCACCAGGCCTCTGTCTCCACCCACCACCCACCCCTTCTCTCCCTGACTCCTGGGTTCCTCTCATTAGGAGAGGGTTTTCTTGAAGTTGTCTCCCACTCATGGGCCAGATAAAATGATTAGAAAACAAGCCAGAGCTACAGTCCCTTGTCTATCCTGACTCTCAAGAGCCCACACCTGTTCCTTGGACCTGGCCGATTCAGCAATTTCCATTTTCTGCAACTGTGAGACCCTGAGGGGTGATGATTGGCTGACCTGGGCAGCCTGACCATGCCGGCCAGCCCTCCCCAGGTGTGCTTGGGTTGAGATAAATATAAACACCACTCCAGGCAGCAAGAGCCCCTGCAGCTGTGCCTGACGCCATTTTCTCTGCCCTGTCAACAGTCTCGGGGCTGGGCTCGTGGGAGGGAGGGAGAGCCCACGGCTTTGTGTGTGGCCCAGTGTGAGTGGGGCTCTGCTGGACTTTCTGCAGCAGTTGCCAAGATGCCACCTGCTAAAGAAGAGGATGTGTCACCCATACCTGCTGCTGGAATTTCTTCCTGGGCAGAGGTGAGGAAGGAAGAAAGCAGTGGGGGCCAGGACAGGATGGGTATCTCAGGCAGGGAAATGGAAAGCTTCCAGAAGAGCACCCAGGGCCAGGACCATCCTGGCTGGCCTGCAGGCACCAAGTCGGCCGGCATGCTGTCGCTCGTGTGGCTCCATGGCCCTTCCTCTAGGCTTTCAAGTCCTTGTACATATTCAGGTGTTTTACCTGGGAAGGGTGGGAACATTTCAGCAGCAGCTGGCCTGGGCCTCGGCCCACGTTTACTCACAGATGCCTCGGCATGGTCCCCCAGCTTTGCAATGAGGGCGCTTGTTGTGTGGGGCCTGCTGGCTGAATGGGAGATGATTCCCCACCACTGACCAACTTCAGAATTGTTTACAACTGGAGCAAGTGCCCTGATACGGTTTTCCTCTGTGTAACTGATGGGTTCTGTTTTTCTTTTTTTCGTTTTTAGTTCAAGGTAGATTTTATTCCTCTTTTCTGTATTTACAGATATATGCATGGAAATAATTTATTCATATAAATACATGTATGTGAAGGGAAGAATATTTTTTCTGTTTTACTTTTTTTAGTTTTATTTTTTTAATATTGAATTTTATTTTAATTTTTATACAGCAGGTTCTTATTGGTTATCTGTTTTATCCATACAAATGTATACATGCCAATCCCAATCTCTCAACTCCTCCCACCACCACCCCCCCAACAGCTTTCCCCCCTTGGTGTCCATACGTTTGTTGTCTACATCTGTTGCTCTATTTCTGTCTTGCAAAACGGTTCATCTGTACAATTTCTCTAGGTTCCACATGTATGCATTAATATACAAGATTTGTTTTTCTCTTTCTGACTTACTTCACTCTGTATGTCAGCCTCTAGATCCATGAACGTCTCTACAAATGACCCAATTTCATTCCATTTTATGGCTTAGTAAGATTCCATTTTATATATGTACCACATCTTTATGCATTCGTCTGTCTGTGGGCATTTAGGTTGCTTCCATTACCTGGATATTGTAAATAGTGATATAATGAACATTGCGGTGAATGTCTCTTTTTGATTTATGGTTTTGTCTGGGTATAGGCCCAGTAGTGGGATTGCTGTATCATATGGTAATTCTATTTTTAGTTTTATAAGAAACTCCATAATGTTCTCCACAGTGACTGTATCAATTTACATTCCCAACAAGAGTGGAAGAGGGTTCCTTATCTCCACACCCTTTCCAGCATTTGTTGTTTGTAGATTTTCTGATGATGGCCATTCTAAGAGGTGTGAGGTGATACACCATGGATGAGTCTATTTCGTTGAGCAAGGAGTAGGTCTTGTCTATTACATATTTGGCTTATGGAAAGGTATCTGTGCTAATTTCAATCTCTGGTTTTATGCAGCACCCCAACTCACCTTTCCCCTTAAGCAAGGATAAGTTGGTTTTCTAAATTTGAGTCCCTGTTCTGTTTTATAAATGTGTTCATGTGTAGCCAAGTTTACATTCTGTGTATCAGTGATAACTTCTGAAGTTTCTTTTTCTGTGTGACTTATTTCACGTAGAATCATCGTACCTGTATCCACTCATTATGCTGCTACGGGCCTGATGACATAGATTTCATTGCTGAGTGATATTCCATTGTACGTAGGTACCACTACATGTTTATCCATTTTTCGATTTCTGGGATATTTATCTTGTACCATAGACGAGGTTCTTGTAAACAGAGCCGTCTGAAACTTTGGGGTGGCTGTGTGTTTTTGATTTTAATTTCCCTAAGCTATAGGACCATAAGTGGAAGTGCCGTAGGCTCCGTTGCTTGGTTTTTAGGTGTTTCAGGAAACACCATACACTTCTCCAGAGTGGCTGTTGGCAATTTACATCCCAGCCATCAGCATAACAAGGCTCCCTCTTCTCCATGGCCTGTGCTGCATTTCTGGATTTTACACTTTTTTCAGATGGCCCTTTTGACCGGGGGGCAGTGAGGCTTTATTGTAGTGCAGATTTCTTTAACATGCTTGCTTGGTTGGCCAAAAAGGGCGTATGCGTTTTTTCCTGAATATATTCAGGAAAAAACGCATACGCCCTTTTCGTCCAAGTGCATCATTGTCGATGTTCTGCCTCTTTTCCTATGCTTTAAATGCAATTCCAGTCTACCCCCTGAAATCGTTTTCCTGCAATTCTGCCCCGCTTTCAAATCCTATTCGCAGCCTTCCTTCAATATATTTTTGGATGATAGCTGTCATTTATAACTCTGCAGGTTTGTGAATTACAGTGCCCCTGAGCTCCTTTCTCCAACTCGCTTTCTTGTGAGCTGGACTTAAACCCGCAGGATTGCTTAAGGCCCTAATCTGTTTCCGGGACGGCATGCTAAGCGTTTGGTTAATTCCTCTTCCTGGTGGGAAATGAGCATTAAATTTGCCCGTGCAGACACCTACAGCTAGTCTCTCATTGGTTCTCCCTATTCCTGTTCATCTTGCTCAGAAATTGCAAACTGTGCCAAAGAGGAGGTTAAAGGCACTGACTCTCCAAGTGGGGAGAATGTTAGTAAAGGGTCTGGAATTTTGAACCCGGGTAAAAGGGGACGAAAACTGAGATGCATTTGAAAACGTTTCCCGGTCACACGGTGCACCATACTGTGGGTTTCCCATGCATGTTTTAGCTGAAGGAAGAATCGCTTAAACGGGGAGAGTTGGGACCCATGGAATGGATACCATGCAGTATGACTTCAAATGGTCTGCATTTGCTCATCGAACCTCACCAATGCTATCAGCCCGAAGTGTCCAACCTTATGTCTCACTCAGCTCTGGGTGTAGATGACGTAAATCCAGGTTGCATCACAAGCCCTGAATGAATTATTTAAGAATTGCTCTCTATTTCACTGTCATTGGTTTTTGTTTTTCTAATTCATTTTGATTATGAGATTTATCAGATTTTCTCTGCTGCATTCATGCAGCTGTACACACGATTGATTCTCTTATGGAGACATATAAATCCATGGGTTTGAAGATTCTTACTAGTCAGGTGTATTCTTAGGCACTGAATCTGGGGTGTTTAGTCCATTTCGTTGAGAAAGGATTAGGTCTTGACTATTACATATTTGGCCTATGGAAAGGTACATGTGCTAATTTCTATCTCTGATTTTATGCAGCAGCCCAACTCACCTTTCCCCTTAAGCAAGCATAAGTTGGTTTTCTAAATTTGAGGACCTGTTCTGTATTGTAATTCAGTTCGGGTGTAGCCAAGATTACATTCCGTGTATTAGTGATATCTTATGATGTTTCATTTTCTGTGTGACTTATTTCACTTAGAATCATCGTACCTGAATCCACTCATTATGCCGAGACGGGCCTGATGACATAGATTTCATTGGAGAGTGATACTCAATTGTACGTATGTACCACAACTTCTTTATCCATTTTTTGCTTTCTGTGATATTTAACTTGTACCGTAGACGAGGTTTTTGTAAACAGAGCCGTCTGAAACTTTGGGGTGGCTGTGCGTTTCTGATTTTAATTTCCCTAAGCTATAGGACCATAAGTGGAAGTGCCGTAGGCTCCATTGCTTTGTTTTTTAGGTGTTTGAGGAAACACCATACACTTCTCCAGAGTGGCTGTTTGTAATTTACATCCCGCCCCTCAGCATAACAAGGCTCTCTGTTCTCCATGGCCTGTGCTGCCTTTCTGGATTTTACACTTTTCTCCGATGGCCCTTTTGAATGGGGGGCAGTGAGACTTCACTGTAGTGCAGATTCCTTTAACATGTTTGCTTGGTTGGCCAAAAAGTGCGTATGCGTTTTTTCCTGAATATATTCAGGAAAAAACGCATACGCCCGTTTTGGCCAAGTGCATCATTGTTGACGTTCTGACTCTTTTCCTATGTTTTAAAAGCAATTCCAGTCTACCCCCTGAAATCGTTTTCCTGCAATTCTGCCCCGCTTTCAAGTCCTCTTCGCAGCCTTCCTTCAATACCTTTTTGGACGATAGCTGTCATTTATAACTCTGCAGGTTTGTGAATTACAGTGCCCCTGAGCTCCTTTCTTCAAATGGCTTTCTTGTGAGCTGGCCGCAAACCCGCAGGATTGCTTCAGGCCCTAATATGGTTCCGGAACGGCATCCTGAGCCTTTGGTTAATTCCTCTTCCTGGTGGGAAATGAGTGTTAAATTTGCCCGTGCAGACACCTACAGCTAGTCTCTCATTGGTTCTCCCTATTCCTGTTCATCTTGCGCAGAAATTGCAAACTGTGCCAAACAGGAGGTTAATGGCACTGACTCTGCAACTGGGGAGAGTGTTAGTAAAGGGTCTGGAATGGTGAACCCGAGTAAAAGGGTACGAAAAGTGAGATGCATTTGAAAACGTTTCCCAGTCACACGGTGCACCATACTGTGGGTTTCCCATGCATGTTTTAGCTGAAGGTAGAATCGCTTAAACCTGGAGAGTTGGGACCCATGGAATTGGTACCGTGCAGTATGACTTCAAGGGGTCTGCATTTGCTCATCGAACCTCACAAATGCTATCAGCCCGAAGTGTCCACCTTATGTCTCACTCAGCTCTGCTTGTAGATGTGGTAAATCCAGGTTGCATCACAAGCCCTGAATGAATTATTTAAGAATTGCTCTCTATTTCACTTTCATTGTGTTTTGTTTTTGTAATTTATTTTGATAATGGGATATATCGCATTCTCTCTGCTTCATTTATGCCACTGTACACACGCTTGATTCTCTTACGGAGACATATAAATCCATGGGTTTGAAGATCCTTACTAGTCAGGTATATTCCTAGGCGTTGAATATGTGGTGTTGAGTCCATCTCGTTGAGCAAGGAGTAGGTTTGGACTATTACGTATTTGGCTTATGGAACGGTATCTGTGCTATTTTCAAGCTCTGGTTTTATGAAGCACCCCAGCTCACCTTTCCCCTTAAGCAAGCATAAGTTGGTTTTCTAAATTTGAGTCCCTGTTCTGTTTTGTAATTCAGTTGATGTGTAGCCAAGTTTACATTCCGTGTATTAGTGATATCTTATGATGTTTCTTTCTCTGTGTCACTAATTTCACTTAGAATCATCAGGCCTAAATCCACTCATTATGCTGCGATGGGCTTGATGACATAGATTTCATTGCTGAGTGATATTCCATTGCACGTAAGTACCACAACTTCTTTATCCATTTTTCGCTTTCTGGGATATTTAACTTGTACCGTAGACGAGGATCTTGTAAACAGAGGCTTCTGAAATTTTGGGGTGGCTGTGTGTTTTTGATTTTAATTTCCCTAAGCAATAGGACCATCAGTGGAAGTGCCGTAGGCTCCGTTGCTTTGTGTTTTAGGTGTTTGAGGAAACACCATACACTTATCCAGAGTGGCTGTTGGCAATTTTCATCCTGCCCATCAGCATAACAAGTCTCCCTATTCTCCATGGCCTGTGCTGCCTTTCTGGATTTTACACGTTTTTCAGATGGCCCTTTTGACCAGGGGGCAGTGAGACTTCATTGTAGTGCAGATTTCTTTAACATGCTTGCTTGGTTGTCGAAAAAGTGCGTATGCGTTTTTCCCTGAATATATTCATGAAAAAAGGCATACGCACTTTTTGGCCAAGTGCATCATTGTCGACGTTCTGCCTCTTTTCCTATGCTTTAAATGCAATTGCAGTCTACCCCCTGAAATCATTTTCCTGCAATTCTGCCCCGCTTTCAAGTCCTCTTCGCAGCCTTCCTTCAATATATAGTTGGAGGATAGCTGTCATTTATAACTCTGCAGGTTAGTGAATTACAGTGCCCCTGAGCTCCTTTCTTCAACTCGCTTTCTTGTGAGCTGGCCACAAACCCGCAGGATTGCTTCAGGCCCTAATCTGGTTCCGGCACGGCATGCTGAGCCTTTGGTTAATTCCTCTTCCTGGTGGGAAAGGAGCGTTAAATTTGCCCATGCAGACACCTACAGCTAGCCTCTCATTGGTTCTCCCTATTCCTGTTCATCTTGCGCAGAAATTGCAAACTGTGCCGAGCAGGTTGTTAAAGACACTGACTCTCCAAGTGGGGAGAGTGTTAGTAAAGGGTCTGGAATGATGAACCCGAGTAAAAGGGGACGAAAACTGAGATGCATTTGAAAACGTTTCCTGGTCACACGGTGCACCATACTGTGGGTTTCCTATGCATGTTTTAGCTGAAGGAAGCATCCCTTAAACTTGGAGATTTTGGAACCATGGAATCGGTACCATATAGTATGACTTCAAAGGGTTTGCATTTGCTCACCGAACCTCACCAGTCCTATCAGCCCCAAGTGTCCAGCCTTATGCTTCACCCAGCTCTGGGTGTAGATGTGGTAAATCCAGGTTGCATCACAAGCCCTGAATGAATTATTTAAGAATTGCTCTCTATTTTACTGTCATTGTGTTTTGTTTTTGAAATTTATTTTGATAATGGGATTTAGCTGATTTTCACTGCTGCGTTTATGTCACTGAATACACGCTTGATTCTCTTATGGAGACATATAATTCCATAGGTATTAAGACTCTTACTCGTCCGGTATATTCCTAGGCACTGAATATGGGGTGTTGAGTCCATTTCGTTGACCAGGGAGTAGGTTTTTTCTATTACATATTTGGCTTATTGAAGGGCACCTGTGCTAATTTCAATCTCTGGTTTTATGCAGCAACCCAACACTCCTTGATCCTTAAGCAAGCATAAGTTGGCTTTCTAAATTTGAGACCCCGTTCTCTTTTTTAATTCAGTTCATTTGTAGCCACGTTTACATTCCATGTATTAGTAATATCGTATGTCTTTTTCTTTTTGAATTATGTGACTTCGAAAGATCATACGTAACTCCTCTGGGGTTGTTACAACTGGCCATGTTTCATTGATTTTCAGGCTGAGTAATATTCCACTCTACATAAGTGCCACATCTCTGTCCATTTTTTCCCTCCAGAGACATATAAATTATATCCTAGTCGAGGATATTTTAAACAGAGAGGCGGTAAACATTGGGGTGCCTGTGTCCTCCCGATTTTTGTTTTTCCCAAGATATATGTCCATGAGTGCAAGTGCCCTGTGCTCTGTAGCTCATTTTTTGGATGCTTTAGTAAACACAATACACTTCTCCAGAGTGACCGTTGGCAATATACATTTCCACTATTAGCCTCACAGGGCTCCCTTTTCTCCTTGCCCTGTCCTGCATTTCTGGTGTTTACACTTTATGAGGAAGGCTCTTCTGACTGATGCGAAGTGATATGTTTTGTAGTATTGATTTCCAGGGCCCACCTGTTTGGTTGGCTAAAAAAGTGTATGCCCTTTTCTTGAATATATACAGAAAAAGACGCATACACCCTTTTTGGCCAACTGCAATGTTGGCAATGTTCAGCCCCTTTTCTTGTGCTTAATGGTGAGTCCTTTCTACCTCATCCAATCCCTTTCCTGCCATTCTCCGTTGCTTACGAGTCCTTTTCTCTGACTTTCCTCAAGACATTTTTCAGTGATAGATATTTTCAACTCTGCAGTTTCGTGAATTTTAGTGTCCCTGAGTTCCATTTTTCAACTTGTGTTTATGGGAACTGGCCACAAAGCAGCGGGATTTCCTCAAGGCCTATTCTGTTTCCATGGGCAACCCTAGCCTTTGGTCAATTCGTCTTCCTGATTGGAAATTAGAGTGACTTGTGCCTGTCCGAACACCTAGGACTTGTCTCTCATTGTTCCTCCGCATTCTGCTTCATCTTCTGGACAAATTCCAAACTGTATGCAACAGGATGTTGACAGTGCTTTCATCTCCAAGTGGGGAGACTGTTCGTAAAGACGCTGGAGGGGTGAACCCGAGCACCAGGAGATGAGGAGATGAGATGCCTTTTCCAAACTCTTCCCGATCAGACGGTATACCATCCTCTGGGTGTGACAGGCATGTTTTAGCTGTAGGAAATGTCCCATTCATGTGAGGAGAACACCAGGGCTTTTGCAAAATCAGTGTCTCTCCACAACACAAACTGTGGAATTTTTTAAGCTACAGCTACACATATGTTCATTAAGGGCCTTGGGAAGTAGGCAGAGTCCAAACTTTAGATGATTGAAGTCTTCCTGGTCAGAAGCACTCACCACCGTCTTCCCTTAGGTTCCATTTTAACTGTCATTAATAGATGATGTCAATAAAAATATCTATTCTTTTTCAGATTATTTCCCCTTATAGGTTATTGCAAAATATTGAGTGTAGTTCCCTGTGCTATACAGTAGTTCCTTGTTGATGATCGATTTTATACAAAGCAGTGTGTATGTGTTAATCCCAAACTGTTAATTTATCCCTCCTCCCACCTTTCCCCTTTGGTAATAATAAATTATAATATATATTTATTATATTTTTATATATTTATATTATTTATTTATATATATTTATATATTTATATTATATATATATTATATTTTATATAATAAAATATAAATTATAATAATAAATAATAATAAACTTCTCAGAAATGGGGGAGCTGTAAGAGAGGTATCATTTTCAATGGAAAAGCATTTAAAACAAGATTGAAGCTTTAACCAAGATTATTAGATGTACATCCTTGGAAAGAAATCACTTCCTTTCTCTAATATTGACCTGACAAATAAGACAAACCTTTTCACTGAACTTGCTTATAATAAAGTGATGGAAATATCAAATGGAAGTGTTAGAAACATCTTATTTTACCAGAGCCTTATACACTGTTCTATGTTAATTACAGTTTGGCTCACACATCTGTTCATTGAAGTTACAATGTTCTCAATTTCTGTTACTGATCCTCCAGAGTGGACCCCAACAAGTGTCCCTCTGCCCAGTGTCATTGGAGCCAACAGATTGAGACTGAGTTTGGTTCAGAAGCAAAGGAAACTTTATATTTTGATCAGAGAATGGAGAGGTGAGAGCATGTGCTACCCTGTGGGCTGTGGGCTGGGCTGCTGTGTAGAGATCCTGTCAGAGTCAGTGGGAGGGAGGGGGTGGAGCTCTCGAGGGCCCGGTTGGCTGCAGCTCAGGCTCTATATCACGGAGTGTGCACTGTGCCCCAGGAGCTGAGGTGTCGACCCAGCCATTCTGCACTAGGAAATCTGGTCTGAAGTGCCAGCTGTTGAACCTCTGTATGCGGGACCCTAGGAGCACGTGAAATTAGACAAAGCACAAAGGATAAAAAAGGTTAGACTTTATTTTATTGCCCAGATTCTATTTTTATCTCCCAGGGATTTTTAAGGGGCTTTGCCTGGGACAAACCCCTCTTCTGCATTTTGTCCCCTTCCTCATTCTTAGAGTGCTGAGGGTGCAGACCCTTCATCTGTAACTGCTGAGTGCTGAGTTAGGAGCCCTCATACCCGTGGGCGAGGGTCAGAACTTCTCCCCAGCAGCCTCCAGGTGATGTTGATTGTCCGCAGGCCTCCTGCCTCCCTGCTTGTCCGCCTGAGCACAAGTATTGTTAGTGTTATAGATTCTAATGACCTTTAAGGGTCCAGGAAGGAGATGTGCAGTGACGCTTTGAGGTCCAGTTTCACCCCGCCCCACATTTGTTCGGCCACCTTAGGCTGACCGTTTCTGCCAGCCTAGATGCTCTGACCAGTAGTCTGTGCTTTCTTCAGTTAGGCCCCTGAATTAACGTAAAAACAGCACCAGGTGTCAGGACCCTGACTGCCCAACTCCCAGACAGTCCAGGGTAAGTGGTGATGAAGGACCATGATGGTCACTGAGTCAACAGCCTTTTGAAGTAAACAGGAGTCCAGCCGGTCTTATTGGCCACCATCATCACAGTGTCTGTAGGCTTTTCTATGGTGACAGCGTGATATACGGTTCCCCCGCCAAGATTATTACCTCCCCTCTGGGTGCAGTAAGTCCTGCAAGCAGTAGTCTACTCTTTTGGGACACACTCTTGTTGTTTTATGAGAGAAACTCCAGGTCAAGTGATGGTCACACGAGTCGTCATGGTGCCCCTTTGCCCCAGTTATCTCTCTGGAGGTTGGAGTTGGAGGACCTCCTCACTCAAGGTCAGTGTGCCCACGGAGCAAACCCTGCAACTTCAGGGCATGGTTGGGGGTTAGGATCACCACGTGGGGTCCTTTTCCCTTAGGAGGGAGGTGGCCTTTTGGGCTGCTGATTTCCAGGTTTTCAGATACTGTCAGTATCTTGGCTAGATGTGGCAGTCGGCCAAGCCCCTTGGTGACCGTAGTTTATCCTACCTGGATGGCATTCTTGCATTGTTCCATTTCAAGTGGTCCCAGGTTTTGCACTAATACTCCAATGGTGATTCACTGTTCACCAGGAAAGTAAAGGTCAAAGGGTTTAACTAAATTAGGGAGTTCCAGGGCAAGGGTCTGAATTGACTGCTCTTTCCATTCTTGAAAGGCCACTTCTGGATTCTATTCAAAAGGATCATCATCTTTTTCTTTCAGTGTTTCATATAGAGGCCCAGCTAGTAGACTGTAGTTAGGGATCCAGAAGCAGCAAACCCTGGCCTCCCCAGGAACCCCTAAGCTGTCTTCTAGTTTTAGAAATGGGTAAGGCTGTAAATTGTTTCTTCCCTTTCCTGGGATGTGCTTCTCCGACCTTCTGTGAGAATGAAGCCCAGGCAGGTCACCGTAGTCTGTGATATTTGAGCTTTTTCTTGGACAACTTGTATCCTTTATTGGCTTGGTAGTTCAGAGGTCTCCTTAGTAGGGCTGGCGATCAGAATATCGTCTGCATATTGAAGGAGTGTTTCCTTTTCCAGAGGTAGAACTTTTAGGTCTTTAGCTGAGCTTTCCCCAAAGATGGTGTGGGAATTTTTGAACTCTTGGGGCAACACGGCCCGGAAGTATTGTTTTAGTTGTATGTTGAGTCCTGCCACTCACAAGGCAAAATTTCTTGTGAGTCTGGGACTAGTAGAATACAAAAGAAGGCATCATTGAAGACTAATACAGAATACCATGTCCTACTGGTTGGTAGAATGAGCAGCAGAGTGTAGGATTTAGGAACTACTGGAGGTATATCCTCGGTGGCTTCACTGACTGTCCTGACATACTTTACCAGAATTCCAGCAGCCCATGGGGCTCTCGAGGTCAGGCCAATCCCAGGATATGGAGCTCACCTGGGCAGGTACCCCACCCCCACCCCAGCCCACGGGGCTCTCGTGTTCAGGCCCCTCCCAGGATATGGGGTTCCCTGGGCAGGTTCCCCTGCAGCCCATGGGGCTCTCGTGGTCAGGCCCTTCCCAGGATACAGAGCTACCCTTGCAGATACCGTGGCAGGGCTGGGCACACAGGAACCGTGCACATTGCCCTCATTTCAGAGCACTCCCAGCTCACCGGTCACTCAGATCTGACACAGAGCACCTCAGAGCAGGACTTGAACTAACAAACAGCAGCTCCGACAGGTCTGTGACCCTGGGCATCACTCTGTGTGGCCTCCCCCCACCTGGACTTCCAGAGATTTCCACTGCACCCGGGGCACCAGGCCTCTGTCTCCACCCACCACCCACCCCTGCTCTCCCTGACTCCTGGGTTCCTCTCATTAGGAGAGGGTTTTCTTGAAGTTGTCTCCCACTCATGGGCCAGATAATATAATTAGAAAACAAGCCAGAGCTGCAGCCCCTTGTCTATCCTGACTCTCAGGAGCCCACACCTGTTCCTTGGACCTGGCCGATTCAGCAAGTTCCATTTTCTGCAACTGTGAGCCCCTGAGGGATGATTATTGGCTGGCCTGGGAAGCCTGACCGTGCCCCCCATCCCTCCCCTGGTGTGCCTGGGTTGGGATCAATATAAACACTGCACCAGGCAGCAAGAGCCCCTGCAGCTGTGCCTGACGCCATTTGCTCTGCCCTGTCAGCAGTCTCGGGGCTGGACTGGTGGGAGGGAGTGAGAGGCCACGGCTTTGTGGGTGGCCCAGTGTGAGTGGGGCTCTGCTGGACTTTCTGCAGCAGTTGCCAAGATGCCACCTGCTAAAGAAGAGAATGTGTCACCGATACCTGCTGCTGGAATTTCTCCCTGGACAGAGGTGAGTGAGGGAGAAATCAGTGGGGGCCGGGACAGCAGGGGTATCTCAGGCAGGGAAATGGAAAGCTTCCAGAAGAGCACCCAGGGCCAGGACCATCCTGGCTGGCCTGCAGGCACCAAGTCGGCTGGCATGCTGTCGCTCATGTGGCTCCATGGCCCTTCCTCTAGGCTTTCAAGTCCTTGTACATATTCAGGTGTTTTACCTGGGAAGGGTGGGAACATTTCAGCAGCAGGTGGCCTGGGGCTCGGCCCACGTTTACTCACAGATGCCTCGGCAAGGTCCCCCAGCTTTGCAATGAGGACGCTTGTTGCGTGGGGCCTGCTGGCTGAACGGGAGATGATTCCCCACCACTGACCAACTTCAGGATTGTTTACAACTGGAGCAAGTGCCCTGATACGGTTTTCCTCTGTGTAAATGGTGGGTTCTGATTTTTTTTCTTTTTTTCGTTTTTGGTTCAAGGTAGATTTTATTCCTCTTTTTTGTATTTACAGATATAAGCATGGAAATAATTTATTCATATAAATACATGTATGTGAAGGGAAGAATATTTTTTCTGTTTTACTTTTTGTAATTTTGAATTTTATTTTATTTTTTTATACAGCAGGTTCTTTTTGGTTATCTATTTTATACATATAAATGTATACATGCCAACCCCAATCTCTCAACTCCTTCCTCCACCACCCCCCAACAGCTTTCCCCCCTTGGTGTCCATACGTTTGTTGTCTACATCTGTTGCTGTATTTCTGCCTTGCAAAACGGCTCGTCTGTTAAATTTTTCTAGGTTCCACATATATGCATTAATATACAAGATTTGTTTTTCTCTTTCTGACTTACTTCACTCTGTATGACAGTCTCTAGATCCATGAACGTCTCTACAAATGACCCAATTTCATTCCTTTTTATGGCTTAGTAATATTCCATTTTATATATGTACCACATCTTTATGCATTCGTCTGTCTGTGGGCATTTAGGTTGCTTCCATTACCTGGATATTGTAAATAGTGATGCAATGAACATTGCAGTGAATGTCTCTTTTTGATTTATGGTTTGTCTGGGTATAGGCCCAGTAGTGGGATTGCTGTATCATATGGTAATTCTATTCTTAGTTTTATAAGAAACTCCATAATGTTCTCCACAGTGACTGTATCAATTTACATTCCCAACAATAGTGGAAGAGGGTTCCTTATCTCCACACCCTTTCCAGCATTTGTTGTTTGTAGATTTTCTGATGATGCCCATTCTAACAGGTGTTAGGTGATACACCATGGATGAGTCTATTTCGGTGAGCAAAGAGTAGGCCTTGTCTATTACATATTTGGCTTATGGAATGGTATGTGTGCTAATTTCAATCTCTGGTTTTATACAGCACCCCAACTCAACTTTCCCCTTAAGCAAGCATAAGTTTTTATCTAAATGTGAGACTCTGTTCGGTTTTGTAATTCAGTTTATGTGTAGCCAAATTTACACTCCCTCTATTAGTGATATCTTATGATAATTATCTTTCTCTGTGTGACATATTTCTCTTAGAATCGTCATACTTAAATCCACTCAATTTGCTGCTACAGGCCTGATGACATTGATTTCATTGCTGAGTGATATTCCGTTGTACGTAAGTAGCACAACTCCTTTATACATTTTTTTCTTTCTGGGATATTTAATTTGTACTGGACTCGAGGTTCTTGTAAACACAGCAGCCCTAAATTTTGTGTTGGCTGTGTCTTGTTGATTTTAATTTTCCTAAGCTATAGGGCCAAAAGTGGAAGTGCCCTAGGCTCTGTAGCTTTTTTTTGCAGATGTTTCAGGATACACCATAAACATCTCCAGAGTGTCTCTTGGCAATTTACATCCCACCCATCAACATAACAAGGCTCGCTGTTCTCCATGGCCTGTCCTGTGTTTCTGGGTTTTACACTTTTTTCTGATGGCCCTTTTGACTGGGGGGCAGTGAGACTTCATTGTACTGCAGATTTCTTTAACATGCTTGCTTGGTTGGCCAAAAAGTGCGTAGGCGTTTTATCCTGAATATATTCAGGTAAAAACGCATACGCCCTTTTTGGCCAAGTGCATCATTGTCAAAGTTTTGCCTCTTCTCCTATGCTTTAAATGCAATTCCAGTCTACCCCCTGAAATCGTTTTCCTGCAATTCTGCCCCGCTTTCAAGTCCTCTTCTCAGCCTTCCTTCAATATATTTTTGGACGATAGCTGTCAATAATAACTCTGCAGGTTTGTGAATTACAGTGCCCCTGAGCTCCATTCTTCAAATCGCTTTCTTGTGAGCTGGCCGCAAACCCGCAGGATTGCTTCAGGCCCTAATCTGGTTCCGGAACAGCATGCTGAGCCTTTGGTTAAATCCTCTTCCTGGTGGGAAATGAGCGTTAAATTTACCCTTGCAGACACCTACAGCTAGTATCTCATTGGTTTTCCCTATTCCTGTTCATCTTACACAGAAATTGCAAACTGTGCCAAACAGGAGGTTAAAGGCACTGACTCTCCAAGTGGGGAGAGTGTTAGTAAAGGGTCTGGAATTGTGAACCCGAGTGAAATGGGACGAAAACTGAGATGCATTTCAAAACGTTTCCCGGTCACACGGTGCACCATACTGTGGGTTTCCCATGCATGTTTTAGCTGAAGGAAGAATTGATTAAACCTGGAGAGTTGGGACCCATGGAATGGGTACCATGCAGTATGACTTCAAAGGGTCTGCATTTGCTCATCGAACCTCACCAATGCTATCAGCCCGAAGTGTCCAACCTTATGTCACACTCAGCTCTGGGTGTAGATGAGGTAAATCCAGGTTGCATCACAAGCCCTGAATGAATTATTTAAGAATTGCTCTCTATTTCACTGTCATTGTGTTTTGTTTTTTAATTCATTTTGATAATGGGATTTATCGGATTTTCTCAGCTGCCTTCATACAGCTGTACGCACGCTTGATTCTCTTATGGAGACATATAAATCCATCGGTTTGAAGATTCTTACTAGTCAGGTGTATTCCTAGGCGTCGAATATAGGGTGTTTAGTCCATCACGTTGAGCAAGGGGTAGGTCTTGACTATTACATATGTGACTTATGAAATGGTATCTGTGCTAATTTCTATCTCTGGTTTTATGCAGCACCCCAATTCACCTTTCCCCTTAAGCAAACATAAGTTGGTTTTCTAAATTTGAGACCCTGTTCTGTTTTGTAATTCAGTTCAGGTGTAGCCAAGATTACATTCCGTGTATTAGAGATATCTTATGATGTTTCATTTTCAGTGTGACTTATTTCACTTAGAATCATCGTACCTGAATCCACTCATTATGCCACGACGGGCCTGATGACATAGATGTCATTGGTGAGTGATATTCCATTGTACGTACGTACTACAACTTCTTTATCCATTTTTCGCTTTATGGGATATTTAACTTGTACCGTAGACGAGGTTCTTGTAAACAGAGCCGTCTGAAACTTTGGGGTGGCTGTGTGTTTTTGAATTTAATTTCCCTAAGCTATAGGACCGTAAGTGGAAGTGCCGTAGGCTCCGTTGGTTTGTTTTTTAGGTGTTTCAGGAAACACCATACACTTCTCCAGAGTGGCTGTTGGAAATTTATATCCCACCCATCAGCATAACAAGGCTCCCTGTTCTCCATGGCCTGTGCTGCATTTCTGGATTTTACACTTTTTTCAGATGGCCCTTTTGACCAGGGGGCAGTGAGACTTCATTGTAGTGCAGATTTCTTTAACATGCTTGCTTGGTTGGCCAAAAAGTGCGTATGCGTTTTTTCTTGAATATATTCAGGAAAAAACGCATACGCCCTTTTTGGCCAAGTGCATCATTGTCGACGTTCTGCCTCTTTTCCTATGCTTTAAATGCAATTCCAGTCTACCCCCTGAAATCGTTTTCCTGCAATTCTGCCCCGCTTTCAAGTCCTCTTCACAGCCTTCCTTCAATATATTTTTGGACGATAGCTGTCATTTATAACTGTGCAGGTTTGTGAATTACATTGTCCCTGAGCTCCTGTCTTCAAATCGCTTTCTTGTGAGCTGGCCGCAAACCCGCAGGATTGCTTCAGGCACTAATCTGGTTCCGGCACGGCATGCTGAGCCTTTGTCTAATTCCACTTCCTGGTTGGATATGAGCATTAAATTTGCCCGTGCAGACACCTACAGCTAGTCTCTAATTGGTTCTCCCTATTCCTGTTCATCTTGCGCAGAAATTGCGAACTGTGCCAAACAGGAGGTTAAAGGCACTGACGCTCCAAGTGGGGAGAGTTTTAGTAAAGGGTCTGGAATGGTGAACCCGAGTAAAAGGGGCCGAAAACTGAGATGCATTTGAAAACGTTTCCCGGTCACACGGTGCACCATACTGTGGGTTTCCCATGCATGTTTTACCTGAAGGAAGAATCGCTTAAACCTGGAGAGTTGGGACCCATGGAATGGGTACCATGCAGTATGACTTCAAATGGTCTGCATTTGCTCATCGAACCACACCAATGCTATCAGCCCGAAGTGTCCAACCTTATGTCTCACTCAGCTCTGGGAGTAGATGAGGTAAATCCAGGTTGCATCACAAGCCTTGAATGAATCATTTAAGCATTGCTCTCTATTTCACTGTCATTTTGTTTTGTTTTTTAATTCATTTTGATAATGGGATTTATCGGATTTTCTCTGCTGACTTCATGCAGCTGTACACACGCTTGATTCTCTTATGGAGACATATAAATCCATGGGTTTGAAGATTCTTACTAGTGAGGTGTATTCCTAGTCGTTGAAAATATGGTGTTTAGCCCATTTCGTTGAGCAAGGGGTAGGTCTTGATTATTATATATTTGATTTATGGAATGGTATCTGTGCTAATTTCTATCTCTGGTTTTATGCAGCACCCCAACTCACCTTTCCCCTTAAGCAAACATAAGTTGGTTTTCTAAATTTGAGACCCTGTTCTGTTTTGTAATTCAGTTCATGTGTAGCCAAGATTACATTCCGTGTATTAGTGATATCTTATGATGTTTCATTTTCTGTGTGACTTATTTCACTTAGGATCATCGTACCTGAATCCACTCATTATGCCACGACGGGCCTGATGACATAGATTTCATTGGTGAGTGATATTCCATTGTACGTACGTACCACAATTTCTTTATCCATTTTTCGCTTTGTGGGATATTTAACTTGTACCGTAGACGAGGTTCTTGTAAACAGAGCCGTCTGAAAGTTTGGGGTGGCTGTGTGTTTTTGATTTTAATTTCCCTAAGCTATAGGACCATAAGTGGAAGTGCCGTAGGCTCCGTTGGTTTGTTTTTTAGGTGTTTCAGGAAACACCATACACTTCTCCAGAGTGGCTGTTGGCAATTTACATCTCACCCATCAGAATAACAAGGCTCCCTGTTCTCCATGGCCTGTGCTGCATTTCTGGATTTTACACTTTTTTCAGATGGCCCTTTTGACCGGGGGGCAGTGAGACTTCATTGTAGTGCAGATTTCTTTAACATGCTTGCTTGGTTGGCCAAAAAGTGCGTATGCGTGTTTTCCTGAATATATTGAGGAAAACACGCATACGCCCTTTTTGGCCAAGTGCATCATTGTCGACGTTCTGCCTCTTTTCCTATGCTTTAAATGCAATTCCAGTCTACCCCCTGAAATCGTTTTCCTGCAGTTCTGCCCCGCTTTCAAGTCCTCTTCTCAGCCTTCCTTCAATATATTTTTGGACGATAGCTGTCATTTATAACTCTGCAGGTTTGTGAATTACAGTGCCCCTGAGATCCTTTCTTCAAATCGCTTTCTTGTGAGCTGACCGCAAACCCACAGGATTGCTTCAGGCCCTAATCTGGTTCTGGCACGAAATGCTGAGCGTTTGGTTAATTCCTCTTCCTGGTGGGAAATGAGCATTAAATTTGCCCGTGCAGACACCTACAGCTAGTCTCTCATTGGTTCTCCCTAGTCCTGTTCATCTTGTGCAGAATTTGCGAACTGTGCCAAACAGCAGGTTAAAGGCACTGACTCTCCAAGTGGGGAGAGTGTTATTAAAGGGTCTGGAATTGTGAACCCGAGTAAAAGGGGACGAAAACTGAGACGCATTTGAAAACGTTTCCTGGTCACACGGTGCACCATACTGTGGGTTTCCCATGCATGTTTTACCTGAAGGAAGAATCGCTTAAACCTGGAGAGTTGGGACCCATGGAATGGGTACCAGGCAGTACGACTTCAAATGGTCTGCATTTGCTCATCGAACCTCACCAATGCTATCAGCCCGAAGTGTCCAACCTTATGTCTCACTCAGCTCTGGGTGTAGATGAGGTAAATTCAGGTTGCATCACAAGCCCTGAATGAATTATTTAAGAATTGCTGTCTATTTCACTGTCATTGTGTTTTGTTTTGTAATTCATTTTGATAATGGGATTTATCGGATTTTCTCTGCTGCCTTCATGCAGCTGTACACACGCTTGATTCTCTTATGGAGACATATAAATCCATGGGTTTGAAAATTCTTTCTAGTCAGGTGTATTCCTAGGCGTTGAATATAGGGTGTTTATCCCATTTCGTTGAGCAAGGGGTAGGTCTTGACTATTACATATTTGACGTATGGAATGGTATCTGTGCTAATTTCTATCTCTGGTTTTATGCAGCACCCCAACCCACCTTTCCCCTTAAGCAAACATAAGTTGGTTTTCTAAATTTGAGACCCTGTTCTGTTTTGTAATTCAGTTCATGTGTAGCCAAGATTACATTCGGTGTATTAGTGATACCTTATGATGTTTCATTTTCTGTGTGACTTATTTCACTTAGAATCATCGTACCTGAATCCACTCATTATGCCACGACTTGCCAGATGACATAGATTTCATTGGTGAGTGATAATCCATTGTACGTACGTACCACAACTTCTTTATCCATTTTTCGCTTTCTGGGATATTTAACTTGTACCGTAGATGAGGTTCTTGTAATCAGAGCCGTCTGAAACTTTGGGGTGGCTGTGTGTTTTTGATTTTAATTTCCCTAAGCTATAGGACCGTAAGTGGAAGTGCCGTAAGCTCCGTTGCTTTGTTTTTTAGGTGTTTCAGGAAACACCATACACTTCTCCAGAGTGGCTCTTGGCAATTTACATCCCACCCATCAGCATAACAAGGCTCCCTGTTCTCCATGGCCTGTGCTGCATTTCTGGATTTTACACTTTTTTCAAATGACCCTTTTGACCGGGGGGCAGTGAGACTTCATTGTAGTGCAGATTTCTTTAACATGCTTGCTTGGTTGGCCAAAAAGTGCGTATGCATTTTTTCCTGAATATATTCATGAAAAAACGCATACACCCTTTTTGGCCAAGTTCATCATTGTCGACGTTCTGCCTCTTTTCCTATGCTTTAAATGCAATTCCAGTCTACCCCCTGAAATAGTTTTCTTGCAATTCTGCCCCGCTTTCAAGTCCTCTTCGCAGCCTTCCTTCAATATATTTTTGGACGATAGCTGTCATTTATAACTCTGCAGGTTTGTGAATTACATTGCCCCTGAGCTCCTTTCTTCAAATCGCTTTCTTGTGAGCTGGCCGCAAACCCGCAGGATTGCTTCAGGCCCTAATCTGGTTCCGGCACGGCATGCTGAGCCTTTGGCTAATTCCTCTTCCTGGTTGGAAATGAGCATTAAATTTGCCCGTGCAGACACCTACAGCTAGTCTCTAATTGGTTCTCCCTATTCCTGTTCATCTTGCGCAAAAATTGCAAACTGTGCCAAACAGGAGGTTAAAGGCACTGACTCTCCAAGTGGGGAGAGTTTTAGTAAAGGGTCTGGAATTGTGAACCCGAGTAAAAGGGGACAGAAACTGAGATGCATTTGAAAACGTTTCCCGGTCACACGGTGCACCATACTGTGGGTTTCCCATGCATGTTTTACCTGAAGGAAGAATCGCTTAAACCTGGAGAGTTGGGACCCATGGAATGGGTACCATGCAGTATGACTTCAAATGGTCTGCATTTGCTCATCGAACCACACCAATGCTATCAGCCCGAAGTGTCCAACCTTATGTCTCACTCAGCTCTGGGTGTAGATGAGGTAAATCCAGGTTGCATCACAAGCCCTGAATGAATTATTTAAGCATCGCTCTCTATTTCACTGTCATTGGGTTTTGTTTTTTAATTCATTTTGATAATGGGATTTATCGGATTTTCTCTGCTGCCTTCATGCAGCTGTACACACGCTTGATTCTCTTATGGAGACATATAAATCCATGGGTTTGAAGATTCTTACTAGTGAGGTGTATTCCTAGTCGTTGAAAATATGGTGTTTAGCCCATTTCGTTGAGCAAGGGGTAGGTCTTGACTATTATATATTTGACTTATGGAATGGTATCTGTGCTAATTTCTATCTCTGGTTTTATGCAGCACCCCAACTCACCTTTCCCCTTAAGCAAACATAAGTTGGTTTTCTAAATTTGAGACCCTGTTCTGTTTTGTAATTCAGTTCATGTGTAGCCAAGATTACATTCCGTGTATTAGTGATATCTTATGATGTTTCATTTTCTGTGTGACTTATTTCACTTAGGATCATCGTACCTGAATCCACTCATTATGCCACGACGGGCCTGATGACATAGATTTCATTGGTGAGTGATATTCCATTGTACGTACGTACCACAATTTCTTTATCCATTTTTCGCTTTGTGGGATATTTAACTTGTACCGTAGACGAGGTTCTTGTAAACAGAGCCGTCTGAAAGTTTGGGGTGGCTGTGTGTTTTTGATTTTAATTTCCCTAAGCTATAGGACCATAAGTGGAAGTGCCGTAGGCTCCGTTGGTTTGTTTTTTAGGTGTTTCAGGAAACACCATACACTTCTCCAGAGTGGCTGTTGGCAATTTACATCTCACCCATCAGAATAACAAGGCTCCCTGTTCTCCATGGCCTGTGCTGCATTTCTGGATTTTACACTTTTTTCAGATGGCCCTTTTGACCGGGGGGCAGTGAGACTTCATTGTAGTGCAGATTTCTTTAACATGCTTGCTTGGTTGGCCAAAAAGTGCGTATGCGTGTTTTCCTGAATATATTGAGGAAAACACGCATACGCCCTTTTTGGCCAAGTGCATCATTGTCGACGTTCTGCCTCTTTTCCTATGCTTTAAATGCAATTCCAGTCTACCCCCTGAAATCGTTTTCCTGCAATTCTGCCCCGCTTTCAAGTCCTCTTCTCAGCCTTCCTTCAATATATTTTTGGACGATAGCTGTCATTTATAACTCTGCAGGTTTGTGAATTACAGTGCCCCTGAGCTCCTTTCTTCAAATCGCTTTCTTGTGAGCTGGCCGCAAACCCGCAGGATTGCTTCAGGCCCTAATCTGGTTCTGGCACGAAATGCTGAGCGTTTGGTTAATTCCTCTTCCTGGTGGGAAATGAGCATTAAATTTGCCCGTGCAGACACCTACAGCTAGTCTCTCATTGGTTCTCCCTAGTCCTGTTCATCTTGTGCAGAATTTGCGAACTGTGCCAAACAGCAGGTTAAAGGCACTGACTCTCCAAGTGGGGAGAGTGTTATTAAAGGGTCTGGAATTGTGAACCCGAGTAAAAGGGGACGAAAACTGAGACGCATTTGAAAACGTTTCCTGGTCACACGGTGCACCATACTGTGTGTTTCCCATGCATATTTTAGCTGAAGGAAGAATCGCTTAAACCTGGAGAGTTGGGACCCATGGAATGGGTACCAGGCAGTACGACTTCAAATGGTCTGCATTTGCTCATCGAACCTCACCAATGCTATCAGCCCGAAGTGTCCAACCTTATGTCTCACTCAGCTCTGGGTGTAGATGAGGTAAATTCAGGTTGCATCACAAGCCCTGAATGAATTATTTAAGAATTGCTCTCTATTTCACTGTCATTGTGTTTTGTTTTTGTAATTCATTTTGATAATGGGATTTATCGGATTTTCTCTGCTGCCTTCATGTAGCTGTACATACGCTTGATTCTCTTATGGAGACATATAAATCCATGGGTTTGAAAATTCTTTCTAGTCAGGTGTATTCCTAGGCGTTGAATATAGGGTGTTTATCCCATTTCGTTGAGCAAGGGGTAGGTCTTGACTATTACATATTTGACGTATGGAATGGTATCTGTGCTAATTTCTATCTCTGGTTTTATGCAGCACCCCAACTCACCTTTCCCCTTAAGCAAACAGAAGTTGGTTTTCTAAATTTGAGGCCCTGTTCTGTTTTGTAATTCAGTTCATGTGTAGCCAAGATTACATTCGGTGTATTAGTGATACCTTATGATGTTTCATTTTCTGTGTGACTTATTTCACTTAGAATCATCGTACCTGATTCAACTCATTATGCCATGACGGGCCTGATGACATAGATTTCATTGGTGAGTGATATTCCATTGTACGTACTACAACTTCTTTATCCATTTTTCGATTTCTGGGATATTTAACTTGTACCGTAGACGAGGTTCTTGTAAACAGAGCCGTCTGAAATTTTGGGGTGGCTGTGTGTTTTTGATTTTAATTTCCCTAAGCTATAGGACCATAAGTGTAAGTGCCGTAGGCTCTATTGCTTTGTTTTTTAGGTGTTTCAGGAAACACCATACACTTCTCCAGAGTGGCTCTTGGCAATTTACATCCCACCCATCAGCATAACAAGGCTCCCTGTTCTCCATGGCCTGTGCTGCCTCTCTGGATTTTACACTTTTTTCTGATGGCCCTTTTGACTGGGGGGCAGTGAGACTTCATTGTACTGCAGATTTCTTTAACATGCTTGCTTGGTTGGCCAAAAAGTGCGTAGGCGTTTTATCCTGAATATATTCAGGTAAAAACGCATACGCCCTTTTTGGCCAAGTGCATCATTGTCAAAGTTTTGCCTCTTCTCCTATGCTTTAAATGCAATTCCAGTCTACCCCCTGAAATCGTTTTCCTGCAATTCTGCCCCGCTTTCAAGTCCTCTTCTCAGCCTTCCTTCAATATATTTTTGGATGATAGCTGTCAATAATAACTCTGCAGGTTTGTGAATTACAGTGCCCCTGAGCTCCATTCTTCAAATCGCTTTCTTGTGAGCTGGCCGCAAACCCGCAGGATTGCTTCAGGCCCTAATCTGGTTCCGGAACAGCATGCTGAGCCTTTGGTTAAATCCTCTTCCTGGTGCGAAATGAGTGTTAAATTTACCCTTGCAGACACCTACAGCTAGTATCTCATTGGTTTTCCCTATTCCTGTTCATCTTGCGCAGAAATTGCAAACTGTGCCAAACAGGAGGTTAAAGGCACTGACTCTCCAAGTGGGGAGAGTGTTAGTAAACGGTCTGGAATTGTGAACCCGAGTAAAATGGGACAAAAACTGAGATGCATTTCAAAACGTTTCCCGGTCACACGGTGCACCATACTGTGGGTTTCCCATGCATGTTTTAGCTGAAGGAAGAATTGATTAAACCTGGAGAGTTGGGACCCATGGAATGGGTACCATGCAGTATGACTTCAAAGGGTCTGCATTTGCTCATCGAACCTCACCAATGCTATCAGCCCGAAGTGTCCAACCTTATGTCACACTCAGCTCTGGGTGAAGATGAGGTAAATCCAGGTTGCATCACAAGCCCTGAATGAATTATTTAAGAATTGCTCTCTATTTCACTGTCATTGTGTTTTGTTTTTGTAATTCATTTTGATAATGGGATTTATCGGATTTTCTCAGCTGCCTTCATACAGCTGTACGCATGCTTGATTCTCTTATGGAGACATATAAATCCATCGGTTTGAAGATTCTTACTAGTCAGGTGTATTCCTAGGCGTCGAATATAGGGTGTTTAGTCCATCACGTTGAGCAAGGGGTAGGTCTTGACTATTACATATGTGACTTATGAAATGGTATCTGTGCTAATTTCTATCTCTGGTTTTATGCAGCACCCCAATTCACCTTTCCCCTTAAGCAAACATAAGTTGGTTTTCTAAATTTGAGACCCTGTTCTGTTTTGTAATTCAGTTCAGGTGTAGCCAAGATTACATTCCGTGTATTAGAGATATCTTATGATGTTTCATTTTCTGTGTGACTTATTTCACTTAGAATCATCGTACCTGAATCCACTCATTATGCCACGACGGGCCTGATGACATAGATGTCATTGGTGAGTGATATTCCATTGTACGTACGTACTACAACTTCTTTATCCATTTTTCGCTTTCTGGGATATTTAACTTGTACCGTAGACGAGGTTCTTGTAAACAGAGCCGTCTGAAACTTTGGGGTGGCTGTGTGTTTTTGATTTTAATTTCGCTAAACTATAGGACCATAAGTGGAAATGCCGTAGGCTCCGTTGCTTTGTTTTTTAGGTGTTTCAGGAAACACCATACACTTCTCCAGAGTGGCTCTTGGCAATTTACATCCCGCACTTCAGCATAACAAGGCTCCCTGTTCTCCATGGCCTCTGCTGCCTTTCTGGATTTTACACTTTTTTCCGATGGCCCTTTTGACCGGGGGGCAGTGAGACTTCATTGTAGTGCAGATTTCTTTAACATGCTTCCTTGGTTGGCCAAAAAGGGCGTATGCGTTTTTTCCTGAATATATTCAGGAAAAAACGCATACGCCCTTTTTGGCCAAGTGCATCATTGTCGACGTTCTGCGTCGTTTCCTATGCTTTAAATGCAATCCAGTCTACTCCCTGGAATCATTTTCCTGAAATTCTGCCCCTCTTTCAAGTCCTCTTCGCAGCCTTCCTTCAATATATTTTTGGACGATAGCTGTCCTTTATAACTCTGCAGTGTGTGAAGTACAGTGCCACTGAACTCCTTTCTTGAAATCGCTTTCTTGTGAGCTGGCCGCAAACCCGCAGGATTGCTTCAGGCCCTAATCTGGTTCCGGAACGGCATCCTGAGCCTTTGGTTAATTCCTCTTCCTGGTGGGAAATGAGCGTTAAATTTTCCCGTGCAGACACCTGCAGCTAGTCTCTCATTGGTTCTCCCTATTCCTGTTCATCTTGCGCAGAAATTGCAAACTGTGCCAAACAGGAGGTTAAAGGCACTGACTCTCCAAGTGGGGAGAGTATTAGTAAAGGGTCTGGAATTGTGAACCCGAGTAAAAGGGTACAAAAACTGAGATGCATTTGAAAACGTTTCCCGGTCACACGGTGCACCATATTGTGGGATTCCCATGCATGTTTTAGCTGAAGGAAGAATCGCTTAAACCTGGAGAGTTGGGACCCATGGAATGGGTACCATGCAGTATGACTTCAAAGGGTCTGCATTTGCTCATCGAACCTCACCACTGCTATCAGCCTGAAGTGTCCAACCTTATGTCTCAATTAGCTCTGGTTGTAGATGTGGTTAATCCTGGTTGCATCACAAGCCCTGCATGAATTATTTAAGAATTGCTCTCTATTTCACTGTCATTGTGCTTTGTTTTGTAATTAATTTTCATAATGGGATTTATCGGATTTTCTCTGCTGCCTTCATGCAGCTGTACACACGCTTCATTCCCTTATGGAGATATATAAATCCATGGGTTTGAAGATTCTTACTAGTCAGGTTTATTGCTAGGCGTTGAATATAGGGTGCTTAGTCCATCTCGTTGAGGAAGGTGTAGGTCTTGACTATTACATATTTGACGTATGGAATGGTATCTGTGCTAATTTCTATCTCTGGTTTTATGCAGCACCCCAACTCACCTTTCCCCTTAAGTAAACATAAGTTGGTTTTCTAAATTTGAGACACTGTTCTGTTTTGTAATTCAGTTCATGTGTAGCCAAGATTACATTCCGTGTATTAGTGATATCTTATGATGTTTCATTTTCTGTGTGACTTATTTCACTTAGAATCATCGTACCTGAATCCACTCATTATGCTGCGATGGGCCTGATGACATAGATTTCATTGGTGAGTGATATTCCATTGTACGTACGTATGACAACTTCTTTATCCATTTTTTGCTTTCTGCGATATTTAACTTGTACCGTAGACGACGTTCTTGTAAACAGAGCCATCGGAAACATTGGGGTGGCTGTGTGTTTCTGATTTTAAATTCCATAAGCTATAGGACCATAAGTGGAAGTGCCGTAGGCTCCGTTGCTTTGTTTTTTAGGTGTTTGAGGAAACACCATACACTTATCCAGAGTGGCTCTTGGCAATTTACATCCAGCCCATCAGCGTAACAAGGCTCCCTGTTCTCCATGGCCTGTGCTGCCTTTCTGGATTTTACACTTTTTTCAGATGACCTTTTTGACCGGGGGGCACTGAGACGTCATTGTAGTGTGGATTTCTTTAACATGCTTGCTTGGTTGGCCAAAAAGGGCGTATGCGTTTTTTCATGAATATATTCAGGAAAAAACGCATACGCCCTTTTTGGCCAAGTGCATCATTGTCGACTTTCTGCCTCTTCTCCTATGCTTTAAATGCAATTCCAGTCTACCCCTGAAATCGTTTTCCTGCAATTCTGCCCCGCTTTCAGGTCCTCTTCGCAGGCTTCCTTCAATATATTTTTGGACGATAGCTGTCATTTATAACTCTGCAGGTTTTTTAATTACAGTGCCCCTAAGCTCCTTTCTTCAAATCGCTTTCTTGTGAGCTGGCCGCAAACCCACAGGATTGCTTCAGTCCCTAATCTGGTTCCAGCACGGCATGCTGAGCCTTTGGTTAATTCCTCTTCTTGGTGGGAAATGAACGTTAAATTTGCCCGTGCAGACACCTGCAGCTAGTCTCTCATTGGTTCTCCCTATTCCTGTTCATCTTGCGCAGAAATTGCACAGTGTGCCAAACAGGAGGTTAAAGGCCCTTACTCTCCAAGTGGGGAGAGTGTTAGTAAACGGTCTGGAATGGTGAACCCGAGTAAAAGGGGATGAAATCTGAGATGCATTTGAAAACGTTTCCCGGTCACACGGTGCACCATACTGTGGGTTTCCCATGCATGTTTTAGCTGAAGGTAGAATCGCTTAAACCTGGAGAGTTGGGACCCATGGAATGGGTACCATGCAGTATGACTTCAAATGGTCTGCATTTGCTCATCGAACTTCACCAATGCTATCAGCCCGAAGTGTCCAACCTTATGTCTCACTCAGCTCTGAGTGTAGATGAGGTAAATCCAGGTTGCATCACAAGCCCTGAATGAATTATTTAAGAATTGATCTCTATTTCACTGTCATGTGTTTAGTTTTTTTAATTCATTTTGATAATGGTATTTATCGGATTTTCTCTGCTGCCTTCATGCAGCTGTACACACGCTTGATTCTCTTATGGAGACATATAAATCCATGGGTTTGAAGATTCTTACTAGTCAGGTGTATTCCTATTCGTTGAATATAGGGTGTTTAGCCCATTTCGTTGAGCAAGGGGTAGGTCTTGACTATTACATATTTGACTTATGGAATGGTATCTGTGCTAATTTCTATCTCTGGTTTTATGCAGCACCCCAACTCACCTTTCCCCTTAAGCAAACATAAGTTGGTTTTCTAAATTTGAGACCCTGTTCTGTTTTGTAATTCAGTTCATGTGTAGCCAAGATTGCATTCCGTGTATTAGTGATATCTTATGATGTTTCATTTTCTGTGTGACTTATTTCACTTAAAATCATCGTACCTGAATCCACTCATTATGCCACGACGGGCCTGATGACATAGATTTCATTGGTGAGTGATATTCCATTGTACGTACGTACCACAATTTCTTTATCCATTTTTAGCTTTCTGGGATATTTAACTTGTACCGTAGACGAGGTTCTTGTAAACAGAGCCGTCTGAAACTTTGGGGTGGCTGTGTGTTTTTGATTTTAATTTCGCTAAGCTATAGGACCATAAGTGGAAGTGCCGTAGGCTCTGTTGCTTTGTTTTTCAGGTGTTCCAGGAAACACCATACACTTCTCCAGAGTGGCTGTTGGCAATTTACATCCTGCCCATCAGCATTACAAGGCTCCCTGTTCTCCATGGCCTGTGCTGCCTTTCTGGATTTTACACTTTTTTCAGATGGCCCTTTTGACCGGGGCGCAGTGAGACTTCATTGTCGTCCAGATTTCTTTAACATGCTTGCTTGGATGGCCAAAAAGGGCGTATGCGTTTTTTCCTGAATATATTCAGGAAAAAACGCATACGCCCTTTTTGGCCAAGTGCATCATTGTCGACGTTCTGCCTCTTTTCCTATGCTTTAAATGCATTTCCCGTCTACCCCCTGAAATCGTTTTCCTGCAATTCTGCCACGCATACAAGTTCTCTTCGCAGCCTTCCTTCAATATATTTTTGGACGATAGCTGTCATTTATAACTCTGCAGGTTTGTGAGTTACAGTGCCCCTGAGCTACTTTCTTCAACTCGCTATCTTGTGAGCTGGCCGCAAACCCGCAGGATTGCTTCAGGCCCTAATCTGGTTCCAGCATGGTATGCTGAGCCTTAGGTTAATTCCTCTTCCTGGTGGGAAATGAGCGTTAAATTTGCCCGTGCAGACACCTACAGCTAGTCTCTCATTGATTCTCCCTATTCCTGTACATCTTGCGCGGAAATTGCAAACTGTGCCAAACAGGAGGTTAAAGGCACTGACTCTCCAAGTGGGGAGTGTGTTAGTAAAGGGTCTGGAATGGTGAACCCGAGTAAAAGGGGACGAAAACTGAGATGCATTTGAAAACGTTTGCCGGTCACACGGTGCACCATGCTGTGGGTTTCCCACGAATGATTTAGCTGACGGAAGAATCCCTTAAACATGGAGAGTTGGGACCCATGGAATGGGTACCATGCAGTATGACTTCAAAGGGTCTGCCTTTGCTCATCGAACCTCAACAATGCTATCAGCACAAAGTGTCCAACCTTATGTCTCACTCAGCTCTGGGTGTAGATGTGGTAAATCCAGGTTGCATCACAAGCCCTGAATGAATTATTTAAGAATTGCTCTCTATTTCACTGTCCTTGTGTTTTGTTTTTGTAATTCATTTTGATAATGGGATTTATCGGATTTTCTCTGCTGCCTTCATGCAGCTGTACACACGCTTGATTCTCTTATGGAGACATATAAATCCATGGTTTTGAAGATTCTTGCTAGTCAGGTGTATTCCTAGGCGTTGAATATAGGGTGTTTAGCCCATTTCGTTGAGCAAGGTGTAGGTCTTGACGATTACATATTTAGCGTATGGAATGGTATCTGTGCTAATTTCTATCTCTGGTTTTATGCAGCACCCCAACTCACCTTTCCCCTTAAGCAAACATAAGTTGGTTTTCTAAACTTGAGACCCTGTTCTGTTTTGTAATTCAGTTCATGTGTAGCCAAGATTACATTCCGTGTATTAGTGATATCTTATGATGTTTCATTTTCTGTGTGACTTATTTCACTTAGGATCATCGTACCTGAATCCACTCATTATGCCACGACGGGCCTGATGACATAGATTTCATTGGTGAGTGATATTCCATTGTACGTTCGTACCACAATTTCTTTATCCATTTTTCGCTTTCTGGGATATTTAACTTGTACCGTAGAAGAGGTTCTTGTAAACAGAGCCGACTGAAATTTTGGGGTGGCTGTGTGTTTTTGATTTTAATTTCCCTAAGCTATAGGACCATAAGTGGAAGTGCCGTAGGCTCTATTGCTTTGTTTTTTAGGTGTTTCAGGAAACACCATACACTTCTCCAGAGTGGCTCTTGGCAATTTACATCCCACCCATCAGCATAACAAGGCTCCCTGTTCTCCATGGCCTGTGCTGCCTCTCTGGATTTTACACTTTTTTCTGATGGCCCTTTTGACTGGGGGGCAGTGAGACTTCATTGTACTGCAGATTTCTTTAACATGCTTGCTTGGTTGGCCAAAAAGTGCGTAGGCGTTTTATCCTGAATATATTCAGGTAAAAACGCATACGCCCTTTTTGGCCAAGTGCATCATTGTCAAAGTTTTGCCTCTTCTCCTATGCTTTAAATGCAATTCCAGTCTACCCCCTGAAATCGTTTTCCTGCAATTCTGCCCCGCTTTCAAGTCCTCTTCGATATATTTTTGGACGATAGCTGTCAATAATAACTCTGCAGGTTTGTGAATTACAGTGCCCCTGAGCTCCATTCTTCAAATCGCTTTCTTGTGAGCTGGCCGCAAACCTGCAGGATTGCTTCAGGCCCTAATCTGGTTCCGGAACAGCATGCTGAGCCTTTGGTTAAATCCTCTTCCTGGTGGGAAATGAGCCTTAAATTTACCCTTGCAGACACCTACAGCTAGTATCTCATTGGTTTTCCCTATTCCTGTTCATCTTGCACAGAAATTGCAAACTGTGCCAAACAGGAGGTTAAAGGCACTGACTCTCCAAGTGGGGAGAGTGTTAGTAAAGGGTCTGGAATTGTGAACCCGAGTAAAATGGGACGAAAACTGAGATGCATTTCAAAACGTTTCCCGGTCACACGGTGCACCATACTGTCGGTTTCCCATGCATGTTTTAGCTGAAGGAAGAATTGATTAACCCTGGAGAGTTGGGACCCATGGAATGGGTACCATGCAGTATGACTTCAAAGGGTCTGCATTTGCTCATCGAACCTCACCAATGCTATCAGCCCGAAGTGTCCAACCTTATGTCACACTCAGCTCTGGGTGTAGATGAGGTAAATCCAGGTTGCATCACAAGCCCTGAATGAATTATTTAAGAATTGCTCTCTATTTCACTGTCATTGTGTTTTGTTTCGTAATTCATTTTGATAATGGGATTTATCAGATTTTCTCAGCTGCCTTCATACAGCTGTACGCACGCTTGATTCTCTTATGGAGACATATAAATCCATGGGTTTGAAGATTCTTACTAGTCAGGTGTATTCCTAGGCGTCGAATATAGGGTGTTTAGTCCATCACGTTGAGCAAGGGGTAGGTCTTGACTATTACATATGTGACTTATGAAATGGTATCTGTGCTAATTTCTATCTCTGGTTTTATGCAGCACCCCAATTCACCTTTCCCCTTAAGCAAACATAAGTTGGTTTTCTAAATTTGAGACCCTGTTCTGTTTTGTAATTCAGTTCAGGTGTAGCCAAGATTACATTCCGTGTATTAGAGATATCTTATGATGTTTCATTTTCTGTGTGACTTATTTCACTTAGAATCATCGTACCTGAATCCACTCATTATGCCACGACGGGCCTGATGACATAGATGTCATTGGTGAGTGATATTCCATTGTACGTACGTACTACAACTTCTTTATCCATTTTTCGCTTTCTGGGATATTTAACTTGTACCGTAGACGAGGTTCTTGTAAACAGAGCCGTCTGAAACTTTGGGGTGGCTGTGTGTTTTTGATTTTAATTTCGCTAAACTATAGGACCATAAGTGGAAATGCCGTAGGCTCCGTTGCTTTGTTTTTTAGGTGTTTCAGGAAACACCATACACTTCTCCAGAGTGGCTCTTGGCAATTTACATCCCGCACTTCAGCATAACAAGGCTCCCTGTTCTCCATGGCCTCTGCTGCCTTTCTGGATTTTACACTTTTTTCCGATGGCCCTTTTGACCGGGGGGCAGTGAGACTTCATTGTAGTGCAGATTTCTTTAACATGCTTCCTTGGTTGGCCAAAAAGGGCGTATGCGTTTTTTCCTGAATATATTCAGGAAAAAACGCATACGCCCTTTTTGGCCAAGTGCATCATTGTCGACGTTCTGCCTCGTTTCCTATGCTTTAAATGCAATCCAGTATACTCCCTGGAATCGTTTTCCTGAAATTCTGCCCCTCTTTCAAGTCCTCTTCGCAGCCTTCCTTCAATATATTTTTGGACGATAGCTGTCCTTTATAACTCTGCAGTGTGTGAAGTACAGTGCCACTGAACTCCTTTCTTGAAATCGCTTTCTTGTGAGCTGGCCGCAAACCCGCAGGATTGCTTCAGGCCCTAATCTGGTTCCGGAACGGCATCCTGAGCCTTTGGTTAATTCCTCTTCCTGGTGGGAAATGAGCGTTAAATTTTCCCGTGCAGACACCTGCAGCTAGTCTCTCATTGGTTCTCCCTATTCCTGTTCATCTTGCGCAGAAATTGCAAACTGTGCCAAACAGGAGGTTAAAGGCACTGACTCTCCAAGTGGGGAGAGTATTAGTAAAGGGTCTGGAATTGTGAACCCGAGTAAAAGGGTACAAAAACTGAGATGCATTTGAAAACGTTTGCCAGTCACACGGTGCACCATACTGTGAGTTTCCCATGCATGTTTTAGCTGAAGGAAGTATCCCTTAAACCTGGAGAGTTGGGAACCATTGAATGGGTACCATGCAGTATGACTTCAAAGGGTCTGCATTTGCTCATCGAACCTCACCAATGCTATCAGCCTGAAGTGCCCAACCTTATGTCTCACTCAGCTCTGGGTGTAGATGTGGTAAATCCAGGTTGCATCACAAGCCCTGAATGAATTATTTAAGAATTGCTCTCTATTTCACTGTCCTTTTGTTTTGTTTTGGTAATTCATTTTGATAATGGGATTTATCGGATTTTCTCTGCTGCATTCATTCCGCTGTACACACGCTTCATTCTCTTAGGGAGACCTATAAATCCATGGGTTTGAAGATTCTTACTAGTCAGGTGTATTCCTAGGCGTTGAATATAGGATGTTTAGCCCATTTCGTTGAGCAAGGGGTAGGTCTTGACTATTACATGTTTGACGTATGGAATGGTATCTGTGCTAATTTCTATCTCTGGTTTTATGCAGCACCCCAACTCACCTTTCCCCTTAAGCAAACATAAGTTGGTTTTCTAAATTTGAGACCCTGTTCTGTTCTGTAATTCAGTTCATATGTAGCCAAGATTACATTCGGTGTATTAGTGATACCTTATGATGTTTCATTTTCTGTGTGACTTATTTCACTTAGAATCATCGTACCTGAATCCACTCATTATGCCACGACTTGCCACATGACATAGATTTCATTGGTGAGTGATAATCCATTGTACGTACGTACCACAACTTCTTTATCCATTTTTCGCTTTCTGGGATATTTAACTTGTACCGTAGATGAGGTTCTTGTAATCAGAGCCGTCTGAAACTTTGGGGTGGCTGTGTGTTTTTGATTTTAATTTCCCTAAGCTATAGGACCATAAGTGGAATTGCCGTAGGCTCCGTTGCTTTCTTTTTTAGGTGTTTCAGGAAACACCATACACTTCTCCAGAGTGGCTCTTGGCAATTTACATCCCACCCATCAGCATAACAAGGCTCCCTGTTCTCCATGGCCTGTGCTGCATTTCTGGATTTTACACTTTTTTCAGATGGCCCTTTTCACCGTGGGGCGGTGAGACTTCATTGTAGTGCAGATTTCTTTAACATGCTTGCTTGGTTGGCCAAAAAGGGCGTATGCGTTTTTTCCTGAATATATTCAGGGAAAAACGCATACGCACTTTTTGGCCAAGTGCATCATTGTCGACGTTCTGCCTCTTTTCCTATGCTTTAAATGCAATTCCAGTCTACCCCCTGAAATCGTTTTCCTGCAATTCTGCCCCGCTTTCAAGTCCTCTTCGCAGCCTTCCTTCAATATATTTTTGGACGATAGCTATCATTTATAACTCTGCAGGTTTGTGAATTACATTGCCCGTGAGGTCCTTTCTTCAAATCGCTTTCTTGTGAGCTGGCCGCAAACCCGCAGGATTGATTCAGGCCCTAATCTCGTTCCGGCACGGCATGCTGAGCGTTTGGTTAATTCCTATTCCTGGTTGGAAATGAGGGTTAAATTTGCCCGTGCAGACACCTACAGCTAGTCTCTCATTGGTTCTCCCTATTCCTGTTCATCTTGCGCAGAAATTGCAAACTCTGCCAAACAGCAGGTTAAAGGCACTGACTCTCCAAGTGGGGAGAGTGTTAGTAAAGGGTCTGGAATGGTGAACCCGAGTAAAAGGGGACCAAAACTGAGATGCATTTGAAAACTTTCCCGGTCACACGGTGCACCATACTGTGGGTTTCCCATGCATGTTTTACCTGAAGGAAGAATCGCTTAAACCTGGAGAGTTGGGACCCATGGAATGGGTACCATGCAGTATGACTTCAAATGGTCTGCATTTGCTCATCGAACCACACCAATGCTATCAGCCCGAACTGTCCAACCTTATGTCTCACTCAGCTCTGGGTGTAGATGAGGTAAATCCAGGTTGCATCACAAGCCCTGAATGAATTATTTAAGAATTGCTCTCTATTTCACTGTCATTGTGTTTTGTTTTTGTAATTCATTTTGATAATAGGATTTATCGGATTTTCCCTGCTGCCTTCATGCAGCTGTACACACGCTTGATTCTCTTATGGAGACATATAAATCCATGGGTTTGAAGATTCTTACTAGTCAGGTGTATTCCTAGGCGTTAAATATAGGGTGTTTAGCCCATTTCGTTGAGCAAGGGGTAGGTCTTGACTATTACATATTTGACGTATGGAATGGTATCTGTGCTAATTTCTATATCTGGTTTTATGCAGCACCCCAACTCACCTTTCCCCTTAAGCAAACATAAGTTGGTTTTCTAAATTTGAGACCCTGTTCTGTTTTGTAATTCAATTCATGTGTAGCCAAGATTACATTCGGTGTATTAGTGATATCTTATGATATTTCATTTTCTGTGTGACTTATTTCACTTAGAATCATTGTACCTGAATTCACTCATTATGCCACGACGGGCCTGATGATATAGATTTCATTGGTGAGTGATATTCCATTGTACGTACGTACCACAACTTCTTTATCCATTTTTCGCTTTCTGGGATATTTAACTTGTACCGTAGACGAGGTTCTTGTAAACAGAGCCGTCTGAAACTTTGGGGTGGCTGTGTGTTTTTGATTTTAATTTCCATAAGCTATAGGACCATAAGTGGAAGTGCCGTAGGCTCCGTTGCTTTGTTTTTTAGGTGTTTCAGGAAACACCATACACTTCTCCAGAGTGGCTGTTGGCAATTTACATCCCACCCATCAGCATAACAAGGCTCCCTGTTCTCCATGGCCTGTGCTGCATTTCTGGATTTTACACTTTTTTCAGATGGCCCTTTTGACTGGGGGGCAGTGAGACTTCATTGTAGTGCAGATTTCTTTAACATGCTTGCTTGGTTGGCCAAAAAGGGCGTATGCGTTTTTTCCTGAATATATTCAGGAAAAACGCATACGCCCTTTTTGGCTAAGTGCATCATTGTCGACGTTCTGCCTCTTTTCCTATGCTTTAAATGCAATTCCAGTCTACCCCCTGAAATCGTTTTCCTGCAATTCTGCCCCACTTTGAAGTCGTCTTCGCAGCCTTCCTTCAATATATTTTTGGACGATAGCTGTCATTTATAACTCTGCATGTTTGTGAATTACAGTGCCCCTGAGCTCCTTTCTTCAACTCGCTATCTTGTGAGCTGGCCGCAAACCCGCAGGTTGCTTCAGGCCCTAATCTGGTTCCGGCCCGGCATGCTGAGCCTTTGGTTAATTCCTCTTCCTGGTGGGAAATGAGCGTTAAATTTGCCCGTGCAGACACCTACAGCTAGTCTCTCATTGGTTCTCCCTATTCCTGTTCATCTTGCGCAGAAATTGCAAACTGTGCCAAACAGGAGGTTAAAGGCACTGACTCTCCAAGAGGGGAGAGTGTTAGTAAAGGGTCTGGAATTGTGAACCCGAGTAAAAGGGGACGAAAACTGAGATGCATTTGAAAACGTTTCCCGGTCACACGGTGCACCATACTGTGGGTTTCCCATGCATGTTTTAGCTGAAGGAAGAATCCCTTAAACCTGGAGAGTTGGGACCCATGGAATGGGTACCATGCAGTATGACTTCAAAGGGTCTGCATTTGCTCATCGAACCTCACCAATGCTATCAGCCCGAAGTGTCCAACCTTATGTCTCACTCAGCTCTGGGTGTAGATGATGTAAATCCAGGTTGCATCACAAGCCCTGAATGAATTATTTAAGAATTGCTCTCTATTTCACTGTCATTGTGTTTTGTTTTTGTAATTCATTTTGATAATGGGATTTATCGGATTTTCTCTGCTGCATTCATGCCGCTGTACACACGCTTGATTCTCTTATGGAGACATATAAATCCATGGGTTTGATGATTCTTACTAGTCAGGTGTATTCCTAGGTGTTGAATACAGGGTGTTTAGTCCATTTCGTTGAGCAAGGGGTAGGTGTTGACTATAACATATTTGGCTTATGGAAAGGTATCTGTGCAAATTTCTATCTCTGGTTTGATGCAGCACCCCAACTCACCTTTCCCCTTAAGCAAGCATAAGTTGGTTTTCTAAATTTGAGACCCTGTTCTGTTTTGTAATTCAGTTCATGTGTAGCCAAGTTTACATTCAGTGTATTAGTGATATCTTATGATGTTTCATTTTCTGTGTGACTTATTTCACTTAGAATCATCGTACCTGAATCAACTCATTATGCCACGACGGGCCTGATGGCTTAGATTTCATTGCTGAGTGATATTCCATTGTACGTACGTACCACAACTTCTTTATCCATTTTTCGCTTTCTGGGATATTTAACTTGTACCGTAGAAGAGGTTCTTGTAAACAGAGCCGTCTGAAACTTTGGGGTGGCTGTGTGTTTTTGATTTTAATTTCCCT